>NC_050579.1:99116999-99480333 GCF_011100635.1 Trichosurus vulpecula
GCCTATGTGGAAAGGCCCTGACTCCATTTCCCCCAACACTGAAATGCAGCCATATTTAGTTAAATTAAAGCATTTATTAAGTACCTACTACGTGCTGGACACTAGGAGTATAAAGATAAATGTAAAGACAATCTTTGCCCTCAAAGAACTTCAAGTCTAGTGGGCTTATGGGAAAGGAGGTGAGACAACATACAAAACAGGTTCATACAAAGTAAACACAAGATGATTCCTTTCCACTCTCAGGTATCAGAAGCAGCCTGGAAGTGTTCTGCTAGGGATGAAAGTACTGATTATGCTGTGATGAAATGGATCTCTCCAGGATAGATCTTTCAACAAAAGCTATCCTGAGTTAAGTTCCCATTATTTCTTCCTTTGTTCTAATCTGTAGCCTAAAAGATGTAGCCTACCATCTAAGGATGAAGATTCTTCCTTCAAATACAATTCTTCTTTCTCTTCTGTGAGAGTATCTCTTTCCCTACCTGCTCCAATTAGAGATACTATGTACAATAAGGCAGAATTTTTTTCTTTTTTTGTACTTCAGTACTCCCTTGTACAGTATTCCTCTTTGTACTCCCTTCTCTGGAAGTTACTATTGGAGTAAGATAAGATCTCAGACTATAGTCTCAGACAGGAATCTAGCCAGCCCAGACAGCTTTCATCAGTGAATTCCACTCTCAGAAACCTGGACAGATTGAACTGGTCCATTCAAATCCTTCCTCCTGCCCATAAACACACAGGGCCCTACCAAGGACTCCTGTTATTTTAGGGACACAGAACACAAGACTTAGCTCCCCTGAAATGTTGAACCAGAGAGAAACAAACTCACTCCCACATCAAGACAAACCATAGGTAAACCATTGCATACCTCAGGATCGTGGTCCCAAGTCACACACAAGCTTCCTTACCCTTCACACACATAGTATCTTTGCTTTGCAATAATTCCCCAGAAAAACTAAAAAAAAAAGGAGCTGAGCAGGTCAAAACTCTGGGAAAAACACATTGGTGCTGATTTATCTATCATTAGACTCATGCTTTTGGGCTGGGGGTAGGCCTAGAGATGTTCATAGTTGGCTCTGTGTCTCTGGGCCCTGGGACTTCTTTATTGTGAAGAAGATTCACCTTGTTTATGTTGTGATTGTGGAGTCAAGTCAGCAGGCTGTATTGGGGATCAAGATGGGCTCTTAGCACTTACTCAACCAAGTGCCCTTGAAGAGTTTGGCCTTTGTTTCCCTTGATTAATTCAATGTCTTTGATTGAGTCTTATTAGGTGCTAAGCCCCAGGCCCAAACCCCTATCTATTAGGTGCTAAGCCTATGTGGGTGTGAATTGGTAACTAAGGTGGGACTCCAGGTGGGGCCAATGAAGGGAGGTACTAAGACCAGGGCCAACAGTAAGAGCTTAAGTTCTGGTCACTCAGATGACGTTTGATGACAGCTAAAGAGTGCATAAAAAGGGAAGACAGAGCTATTTGTTTAAGGCTGTCACTCCTGGAGGCACGGGACTCTGGGCAGCCATTCTAAGGGCCTTCTGGATGAACTCAGATGTTGATGGTTTTCTTGGTAACTATGAATTGAGATTTGAATCAGACAAGGTTTGTCTGTTGATGTTTGTAATTTGTTTGTATTTGCTCTGAAGTTCAGGGTGCTGGCTTTTTCCCCTGAACTAAGTGAATGATGTTTGTATGCTGGATTAAATTGAGATTGTTAAACCCTTAACGTTGCTTTCCTTAGTAAAGCAGATCAAAAGAACTTGGGCTTGCAGCATTCTGTGAGCTGGTTGTTGTTGGTTTTACACCCCCAAGGCAGCTGAGGGTGGGAGAGGTGGGGAGAAGGGCAAGAAGGTATCAGCTGTTACCAATAACTCCACTGAGACTACAAATATTACCTCTACTATAAGGTTGCTCGTAGAAAGAGCAGACTTTGGGGCTGGTTTTTGTTATATATTGGTCCATGAAGAATTGAGTTTTTTTGTTTGTTTGAGAAGGAGAATGAGGAATAGAGAAGACCCATTAATAAAAAAAAGGATTTAGAAAGGAAGAAAATGATGTTTGAAAAGAAGGGTTGGACCAGACCAAGTTCACGTTGTGGAAATTCATGCTAGAGGAGACAAAATATTGAAGGTATTTTGGGTTTGTTTTATAAGATATCTCAGGAAAAGGAAGAAAACAAAAGGATGGGGGAGGGGGAAATGACTGATGATACAGTATTAATATCCAAAAAGGGTGATGGAAAAGACATCAATAATTATTGACCCAGATGCTTACCTTTTCATCTTATGTTATCTTCATGTTATATCCTTGAGAATGAACTATATTGAGGTTATCTTTGATGAAAATTCACAAAGGGAATGGGTGGGTTTTCCCCAAAAGCTCTCCTATAGCCAACCACATCTTCATAATGACACAAGTAGCTGAAAGGTTTAGGTGTACTGTCCCATTCCAGTGTAGCCCTAGAGACTTGACTCCATTTTAAAAAATTATCTAAGTTTTTTTATGACCTTAGCAAACATGAACATTTTAATGCTCAAAGTACAAAAAAGAGGGTTGATCTAAAACTGTGTATTTCTATTATGTACATTTTAAAAGCATATATTAAATTTAACATGAAACTGCCACCTCTGCTTTGCTTATTGGTATTTCTTCTGAAATTTCCTGTTTTCTTCTATGTATTTTAAAATGTATCATTAGTGCTCATTAATTTATTTTGTTCCTCTACAGACTATTACCACCTGCTGACAGCAGCATCCTCTTCCTCCCCTGCCCCGTCCACCTTGGTTTCATTTCCTGACTCTGACACATAGTGACTTTGTGACTCTTGAGAAATTATTTAACCTTTCCTAACTGTAGACGATTCTCTAGGCCTATGAGTTGCAGGGAAGGTACTAACCTGAATTAGTATATGAAACTCCTCCTTGAGAGCATCTTATGCCAAATGAAATTACAGATCCAGGGGGTAGAGCCAAGATGGCAGCTGGAAAGCAGGGACTTGCGTAAGTTCTCCCCCAGGTCCCTCCAAACACCTGTAAAAAAATGGCTCCAAACAAATTCTGGAGCTGCAGAACCCACGAAATAGCAGAGGGATGCAGGGCTCTAGCCCAGGAAAGCCTGGATGGTTGTTGGGAAGGGTCTATTGCACAGAGCTGGGAGTGGAATGGAGCACAACCCAGCATGGGCCACGCCAGGACCAACCAGACTGGGAGCCAGGTGGAACAGGCCCTAGCGCCCTGCATCAGTGAGCTGTGGCAGTTACCAGACTTCTCAACTCACAAACACCAAAGACAACAGAAAAGATTAGTGGAAAAACTGCTAGATCAGAGTGAAAGGAGTGCATGCTCAGCCCTAGACCAGGGGTGCAGAAGTGGTGCAGGTCTGGGGCTGCTTCCAGAGCTCCATCTGTGGTTGCTTCTGGCCCCAGGCCCACCCTGTGGGAAAAATTAAGCATGGATCAGAGTGGGAGTACAGAGCCTGCTTTGGTCTGGGTCATGGTCCAGTTTGACAGTTCTTGGGGGAGGAGGAGCACTGGTGTAACAGAGTTTGCTGTGTAGAAGTAGCTCTGAAAACAGCAGCACAAGGCCCCTAAAGCTTGGGACAAAGTACTCTCTACTCCACAAGCAGTCATACCCTGACAAAAAACTCAAGGGTCAAGTAGTTGGCTGGGAACATGAACAGGCAGCAGAAACAGACTCAGATTATGACTCAGACTTTGGAATGGTTTTTTTTTGGTGACAAAAAACATCAAAACATACAGCCAGAAGAAGTCAACAAAGTCAAAGAGCCTACATCAAAAGCCTCCAAGAAAAATACGAATTGGTCTCAGGCCATGGAAGAGTTCAAAAAGGATTTGGAAAAGCAAATAAGAGAAGTAGAGGCAAAATTGGGAGGAGAAATGAGAGTGATGCAAGACAATCACAAAAAACAAGTCAATGACTTGCTAAAGGTGACCCAAAAAATACTGAAGAAAACAAAACCTTAAAAAACAGACTAACTCAAATGGCAAAAGAGCTCCAAAAAGCCAATGAGGAGAAGAATGCCTTGAAAGGCAGAATTAGCCAAATGGAAAAGAAGGTCCAAAAGACCACTGAAGAAAATACTACCTTAAAAATTAGATTGGAGCAAGTGGACTTTATGAGAAATCAAGATATTATAAAACAGAACCAAAAGAATGAAAAATTGGAAGATAATGTGAAATATCTCATTGGAAAAACCACTGACCTGGAAAATAGATCCAGGAGAGATAATTTAAAAATTATTGGACTACCTGAAAGCCATGATCAAAAAAAGAACCTAGACATCATCTTTCAAGAAATTATCAAGGAGAATTGCCCTGATATTCTAGAGCCAGAGGGTAAAATAGAAATTGAAAGAGTCCACAGATCACCTCCTCAAAAATATCCCAAAAAGAAAATGCCTAGGAATGTTGTCACCAAGTTCCAGAGCTCCCAGATCAAGGAGAAAATAATGCAAGCATCCAGAAAGAAACAATTTGAATATTGTGGAAACATAATCAGAATAATACAAGATCCAGCAGCTTCCACAGTAAGGGATCGAAGGGCTTAGAATATGATATTCCAGAGGTCAGAGGAGTTAGGATTAAAACCAAGAATCACCTACCCAGCAAAACTGAGTATAATGCTCCAAGGCAAAATATTGATTTTAAATAAAATAGAGGACTTTCAAGCTTTCTCAATGAAAAGACCAGGGCTGAATAGAAAATGTGATTTTCAAACACAAGAATCAAGAGAAACATGAAAAGGTAAACAAGAAAGAGAAATCATAAGGGACTTACTAAAGTTGAACTGTTTTGCTTACATTCCCACATGGAAAAATGATGTGTGTAATTCATGAGACCTTTCTCAGTATTAGGGTAGTTGAAGGGAATATACATATATATAGACAGAGGGCACAGGGTGAGTTCAATATGAAGGGATGATATCTAAAAAAAAATAAAACTAAGGATAAGAGAGGAATATATTGAGAGAGGGAGAAAGGGAGAGATAGAATGGGGTAAATTATCTCACATAAAAGGGACAGGGTTGAGGGAGAAAACTGAATAAAGTGGGGCAGGATAGGAAGGAACAATATATAGTTAGGCTTTCACAACATGAGTATTGTGGAAGGGTTTTGCATAATGATACATGTGTGGCCTATGTTGAATTGCTTGCCTTCTTAGGGAGGGTGGGTTGGGAAGGAAGAGGGGAGAGAATTTGGAACTCAAAATTTTCAAAGCAGGTGTTCAAAAAAAAGTTGTTTTTGCATGCAACTGGGAAATAAGATATACAGGCAATGGGGCATAGAAATCTATCTTGCCCTACAATAAAGTAAGGGAAAAGGGGATGCGGGGGGAGTGGGGTGACAGAAGGGAAGGCTGACTGGGGAATGGGGCAATCAGAATATAAGCCATCTTGGAGTTGGGGGGAGGGTAGAAATGGGGAGAAAATTTGTAACTCAAAATCATGTGGAAATCAATGCTGAAAACTAAAAATATTAAATAAATTAAAAAAGTTTAAAAAATTATCTCACAGAAATGTGGCAAGAAAAAGTAGTTCATTGGAAGGGAAGAGGGGGCATGTGAGGGGGAATGAGCAAATCTTGCTCTCATTGGATTTGACTTTAGGAGGGAATAACATACACACTCAATTGGGTATCTTACCCCACAGGAAAGAAGGAGGAAGAGGATAAAAAAGGGGGATGATAGAAGGGAGGACAGGTAGGGGGAAGAAGTAAACCAAAAGCAAACACTTTTGAAAAGGGACAGGGTCAAGGAAGAAAATTGAATAAAGGGGGACAGGATAGGATGGAGGGAAATATAGTTAGTCTTTCACAACATGACTATTTATGGGAGTGTTTTGCATAATGATACATGCCTGGCCTGTGTTGAATTGCTTGCCTTCTTAGGGAGAGTGAGTGGGGAGGGAAGAGGGGAGAGCATTTGGAACTCAAAGTTTTAAAAGCAGATGCTCAAAAAAAGTTGTTTTTGCATGCAACTGGGAAATAAGATATACAGGCAACGGGGCATAGAAATCTATCTTGCCCTACAAGAAAGTAAGGGGAAAAGGGATGGGGGAGGAGAGGGAGAGTGGGGTAATAGGAGGGAGGACTGACTGGGGAACAGGGCAATCAGAATATATGCCATCTTGGAGTGGGGAGAGGGTAGAAATGGGGAGAAAATTTGTGACTCAAAATCTTGTAGAAATTAATGCTAAAAACTAAAAAATATTAAATAATAATAAAAAAATTAAAAAAATGAAATTACAGGTGCAGTCTCTATCCCTATGTACATACATTGCAGACAGGCAATCAATATTCATTGATTGAATTGTGATAGACCTGTGGGAAGAAGGAACAACCCAGTGGTATAATGGGTTCTAGAGAGAAATTAGCTTTCTTTACTTGGCTGGTTACTCTCCTATATATATATATTTGATACTTTGGTTTAGATCTTTTCAAATATTAATGTCCTTTGTTAAATGCAAAGTTCTGAAGATGCAAAGTAAGAAAAAAACCCACTGAAAGTCATAAGGACTTATTTATAGCACCTGTCACAGTATTTCTTAAGCACTCTGACAAAGGTTTCATTTTTGGCAAGAAATCACACAGAAGGAGAGGAAGAGCCCTCATTTGCTTTTTTTTAAAGGTGCTACCTTTAGTCAATCTGTGATTTGTTTTTAAGATTATTCCAAAAGGAAATGTTTTTCTTCATTTGGTCAGTGGACCTGACAGGCAGCAGATGAGATGTCGCCTGACTGCACGAGACAGCTTTTGCGTCTGCATTTGAACAGCTTAATTGGGAGAAGTGATCAATTTTTAACATGCCCAGTAGGGATGACATTCCTGCTTTCAGGAGACTTTTGAAGAAATAGTTAAGAAAAAAAGAAGCCTATTTGCCCATTTCAAACTAGGTAAAAGCTTATGTCCCAGTGGCTCTTGCTGGCATCTCTTTTTCACCCTGATGTTTGATTGCTCTGAGCTTTTATAGTATCTTGAAGTCCATAAAAATTATTATGCTTCTGTCTCCCCACCCCCAACATATACATCATGAATGAATTCTTGGTGGGAAATGCACATCCAGAATTCAGAAGGGAAGAATATGAATTTTTACACAATTTACTGAGAGTCAGCATGGTATAAGCACTTGAGTTCAAATCCTAACTCTGCTATCTGTGTGACATTGGACAAGTCACAATCTCTCCAATTCAATTCAATAAACATTTTTTGAATGCCTACTATGTGCCAGTCACTGCACTAAATGCTACAGATAAAAAAAAGAGGCAAAAGACAGTCCATGTTCTTAAGAAGCTCACAAAAGCACTCACTTACAGCTTTGATCCTGGGATCCTATTCTTAGGTTGCTGCCCCCTACTCCCCTTCCCCACCCTACCCCAGCTCCCAACGTCATGCTAGCCTGCTTTAAGCACTAGGCCAAGGGTGGGGAACCTGTAGCTTCCATACCCCATGTGGCACTCTAGATCCTCAAGTGTGGCCCTTTAAGTGAATCCAAACTTCACAGAACAAATCCCCTTAAAAAAGGGATTTGTTCCGTAAAACTTGGACTCCTTTGAAAGGCCTCACCCAATAACCTAGAAGGCTACAGGTTCCTCACCCCTGCACTAGGCATTTTAGTGCACATACACTGATGAAAGCATACAGGTGAATGACTATTGATTATTAATGTAGAGGTTGAGTGGTATATTGTAAAGATTCCCAAGTGACTTAGATTAAAAAAAAAACTTGGTTCTGGTCCTGGCTCTTCGCTCTTCTTTATATTAGCCATATGGCCTTGGGTCAGTCACTTTTCCTCTTTGATCAATTTCTTTGTCTGTTTACTGTCAAGAATAGCACTATTTTTCTTGAAATATTTTTGTCAGGAAATTGCTTTGCAGTACTTCAACCTATGTACATATTTCTATTTGCCTATCTACATTTCATGTTATTTCTTCTCAAAAGAATGTAAGCTTCTTGAGGGCTGGGACTTTTTTTCCCCCCTTTGAATCAACTATGCCTAGCATAGTATGGAGCACATAGTAGGCACTTATAAATACTTGTTGAATGAATGAACACTTCAATGGATCCATGATCTCATTGACATAGATATTCCCTCTCCTGATACAGATGGCAACCTACCCATACCTTCTCAGTCAGGGTGGTTCTTGTTTATGTTCTCCCACATACCTTATTTCCCCACATATAAGATGCATCTTAATTTTGGGGCCCGAAATTTGAAAAAAAATGTATTACATAAAGTTATTGAACTCGTTTTATTCATCTGCTCATAGCTTTCAGGAATCTTTTGGGCAAGTCTGGTGCGTGTACGCATGCTTAGTCCATTCTGTTTCATGAAATTGAAGCACCAATTGTGTCCTCCTTTTAAATCAGTAACTTCTTTTTCATCAGCAATTCTTCTTGCCTCACGCTGAACCATCTTTGTGGACACAGGAATTCCAATTGCCCTTTGCTCTTCAGTCCATATCTTCAGTTCCCTCTCTAAATCAGGTCATTTTGCTGACTTGCCTCCAATAGACTTCTGCTGTGGCATTTTCAGTAGGGTTTCTTCTTCCCATAGCCAGTCTCCGATTATTTCCTCAGTTGGAGGAGGACCAAACTTATGTTCAGCAGCACGATTTCCATTCACTTTTGCAAACTGGATCACTTTTAACCTGAATTCAGCACTGTGGGAAAATCTTTTCTGAGCCATTTGTGGGCAGAATGTGGCAAAACGTAACCTAATGTACCCTTAACAGATGTGAGACAATGAGCACAAAGAGAACAAGCATGAAAAATCTGGAAATGCAAGTAAAAAAATCTATAACAATGAAGGCAAAAGCAAGCGCGAAAAAGCAGGAAATGCAAGTAAAGAAAATCTACAACCACTGTATAAGATGCCCCCAGTTTTTAGACCCCAAATGTTTGGAAAAAGGTGCATCTTATACATAGGGAAATATGGCAACTTCTACAACTGCTTTACCCAACATGTTGGAGTGGCCAAGAAGCAAATTTAGCCTAATGTCAGGAAAAATCTCTCCAATAATTAGAACTAAAATGGAAATAGACTGCCTTGAGAGGTGCTGGGTTATCTCCACTTTAAGGTCTTCCAGCAGAGCATAGCTTCCCATTTTTTGGATATGTTGTAGTGGGGATTTATTTCATGCATACTTTGGACTGGACAAATCCCTTCCAACTCAAATTCTGTGGTTCTATGTGATTCTGAACAAGTTACTTAACGTCTCTGTGCGGTAGAAAGCTTCCTAGGACATATCTCATAAGTCTTGGAGGCATTGTGGAAGGAGTTCCCATAGGGAGCTTGTAATATTAACTTTGATGGGATCCTTTATGTACATTGTTTTCTAATATTTTGTATGTATAGTTTGCTTTCCCAAATAAGTTATATGTGCTGGGGGATCAAGCAGCATGTTATATATCTTTCTATAGTGCACAACACCTAGAACAGTGCCATGCGTCTACATAATGGGGAGTCAATCCATATTTGGCAAATTAATTATTTTACTATTTTCTGTATAGGTTAGAGCCTAAAGAAGGAATTTTTGTGCCTGGAGCAAGCATGAGAAACCATGTCTGTGGCAAATAGCCCCAAAAGCACTTGAAGTGCGACCAATGGAGACATAGAGATAGAATCACGAGGGATTTGTGATTTGGGAGACTTGTTGAAGAGAAGAATTGGGTTGGAGGGGATAAGAGGAACTAGCTAAAAGATTACATGTCCTTTTGGCATTCTGGAGCAAAGCCCTAGCTGCCCCATCTCAGTTATGTCTTTCCTTAAGTGCTGATACATGACCATTTGGTATAGAATGGAGAATGAATTATGTGTGAGAAATAGCTCTAGGTTATGTGAATAACAATCATTCATTCATCAATATAATTAACCCTACAGGTTCCCACTGTGCTGTTACACTGAATAAAAACAGAGACAAGATAAAAAGCTCCTTCATGCTGACACCAACTTGAATAGGCCAGCTATTATCACTGATGTGGAGCTATATTTTGTCAAGATAATTCATGCCTCACTTTGAGGTGAATGCAATGTAAGGAATACTTCCTTTGCTGTTCAGCTAGCACACCCACCTCTCAGTAATAGGGCACAACATTCAGATAAGCACTTGAAGAAAAGCAGTCATTTTAATTTTAACAGGTGCTCTACTGTTGACTATACACAAATCTTTTGAGCTGCCTCATCCTCAGTTTCTCAGTCTCTTAAAATGGAAAGAATCCTCTTCCTTTCTCTGCATCTCTCTCTCAGTGTCTCTGTCTCTGTCTCTCTCCTCTCTCTCTGTCTCTCTCCTCTCTGTCTCTTTCTCTCTCTCCTCTGTCTGTCTCTGTCTCTGTCTCTCTCTGTGTCTCTCTCTCTGTCTCTCTCTCTGTCTGTCACGATAACGCATGTCCCAAAGTGGAATTCTTAACTATACAATCTAAATCAGTCTCACATTTACCAAATTTCCTGTAGCTTCGTGAAGACCCAAATAGTGTATATGGGATATACTGCAAAACATCCATGTGTGACTAACAGAAATGAATTAGTCTGATAAAGAAATGTGAAGAATTACTAGTTATAATAGTGTTATAAGTTCGTCTACCTGTATTAACAAAGAGTTAAGCTTCTGATTTTACCCTCAGCATGGACCAGAAAAAATCAACATTAATCTTCCCTCTAATGACCTCCTTGAAGGAAGGGACTGTCTTTTGCCTTTTTTTTTTTGGTATCCTCAGCACTTAACACAGTGCCTGGCACATAGTAGGTGTTTAATAAATATTTATTGACTGACCTTTTTTTTTATTCTTCTTCCATATAGATATATCACAATGGTGCCTTGACAGGGTACAGGTACTAGAAACCCCCTTGAACTCTCCTTGAATTTTCCTACTTGGAACACCTCTCTGATATTCACCTGAGGCTATAACCCTCTCAGCTGGCTTTTCATCCCAAAACCCAATCTCCCAATTCTCTGTTACCCCTAACCTAGCCCAGCCCCTCATTATCTGTTACCTCCGGATTGCCTCTCGCTATTTCCCCACACTTGATCCTATCTAGACCTCATTCTTCCTTGACCATGTGGTCCAGCTTCCTGGTGTTCCTTCTCTGTTACCTCACAGTCATCCCAGCCTATTGGCCATTCCCTCTAGATCCTCCCTAGACCCCTCTTCCAGTCACCTCAGACTACTTGGCCACTCCTAGATCCCTCCCACAGTCCTTCTGTATAAAAGATTCATCTTGCCTCCATGAAAATGCTCAGATTCCTTAAGAGTTTAGCCAATGCTTAGATTTCTTAAGAGTCTGGCCAATATGGTGGATTTTTAGAATCATACCCACCTTTTTATCGGTGTTCTAATAAACCTGGTTTTTCTTTGGCTGAAAGAAGGCTTGGGTTGAATTCATTTGGGCAGGACCTGCCTCTCACTATTTTGGGTTCCCAGTACCCCTAAAACACAACTCATTCATGCAGGATTGTGCATGTATGGTCAATAATTGGCTCTCATAAATGGGAGTTGGACTCTTTGTGACCCCCATGTGGAGTTTTCTTGGCAAAGATACTGAAGTGGTTTGCATTTCCTTTTCCAGTTTGTTTTACAGACAGGGAAACTGAGGCAAATAGGGTTAAATGACTTGTTCAGGGTCATATATCTAGTGTCTGAGGTCAGATTTGAACTTAGGAAGATGAGTCTTCCTGACTCCAGGCCTGGTACTCTAATCCACTGCACCACCTAGTTGCACCCCACCCCACCCCACCCCACCCCACCCCCAGTACATAGTAAGTGATTAATGTATGCTTTTCCATCCCACTTATTCCATCTCCTAAGTTTTAGTCTAATTGTGCTCCACATTGGTAGGAGGCATTCCCTCACTGAGAATTACCCATGCTGATAGAAACGCAGATGCTTTGAGTGTCCTCATTCATGTTTAAAATGGCATATGTATGAGACAGATGTTATTATCGAAAAGATTGTTATAAAAGGCTCAAAAAGAGAGAATGTCCTACATGTGTTATATTCATGATACTCTTGGTGAGAATAAAATATTGACATTTTAAAAGGTTGGTGATTTTTCTTAATGAAGAAAAATTTTAAAATGTAAGCAGTTTATTAAAGCTCTACACCAAAATATTTTTTACAACCTTTTTCAAAATTATCTTTGAAGCATTTGGTACTTTATAAGTGTTTCTTTTATAGCCATAGAAATACTATGTGCTTAATAGTTTTAAAATTTCATATGGAAACTGTAAATACTTCATGATACAATTGTGCTGTATTAATATCATACTTTATTTGTCAGAGTAAGAATTGGGAACAATTTTCATTCCTTTTCCCTTAGAGGAGTGTGTCCCCCTGATGATCAGTTACATTTATCAATATGTTTCTATACTTAATCAGATTCTTCTACGGTGTAAACGTAAATCTGATATAAATGGAAATTGGTCCACTAGTGATTTTTGCATGTATAGCTTATTTTGCAGGGTATTAACATAGGATCATAAATTTAGAGCTGGAAGGGGCCTCAGATTATCTAGTACAACCCCTTCCTCTGATAAATAAGGAAACTGATAACCGATGCTGTGAAGTTACTTGTCCAAGATCACACAAGTAGAGATGTGTAGAGTTGACGATTGAATCAACACTTCCAGATCCGATGCCTTTTCCCTCCTCCCCCCAAATTTGGACCACATCCTTTATTGAATTATTATTGTAATGAATTCGAGTAATTAATGAGTAATGAATTACTGCACATTAATAGATTGTAAACTGAATATAAGCTCTTTGAAGGCAGGGATGAGGAAACAGAGGGGTATAGTGGAGAGAGTGCTGGATTCAGAATCAGAAGGCCAGTGGGAAAACTCTGGTTCTACTTGTTACTTATAGTTTCTTGAGCAACTCATCTCTCTAGGCCTCAGTGAACTCATCTGTATAAAGGGCATTAGACTAGAGAGTCTCTCAGGCTCCTTCCAGCTCTAAATATATGATCCTGTATATATGCTTCATTTTTGTCTTTGTAACCCCTGTATCTAGCATCACACCTGCTACCTAGAAAGTGCTAATTAAATGTTTGTTAAATTGAATAATAAAAATCAACTCAATCATCATTTAAAATACAGGTATGTAGCTTTTGCTTCAGCTGTGTTTATGACCCAGATGCTACCATGCTTCCTAATGCCTATTGAATTGCTATCTGAGTAGGAAGATTTTTAAGACAATTAGAGAAATCCTTAGGTTGGCATGTACAGCCAGGATCCTGAGTGATATGCTGATTCCAAGTTAATATGCATTGGGTCAATAGGATGAGCCTCTCTAGAGCATTTAGAGGATTTGGATAAGAATCATATAACATGAGAAGGTGTAGAGAGTTGCAACCTGCATCTATAGAAGGAACAGGCACACTCTTGGCATTACAGATCCATCAAAATAAAGAGAAATCTATTCAAAGTCCAAGAACCCCATCAGGGCCAAACTTTAAGAGCTGTCACAACAGAGGTATATACTCTGTGTGTGTGTGTGTGTGTGTGTCTGTATATGTGTGCATGCATGCATGCAGAGGGACCTGTCCTGAATCTCAAGGCATAGTGTATATCACAGATTGGAGTATGCCATGGGTCAAAACATGTCCCCCAACCATACGAGTTACATGCAGCAGAAGGTTGATATATCATGGTTTACCAAGATCATAGACATTTGTCCTAGCCCCGACACTTGCATTATAAATACATTCTACTGTATAGAACTAAGATCTGTTGCTTTATTATGGATGAGTCCATATATTTTCCTAACCTGCCTACTGTACAAGTACATTTCTCTGTGTGCGTACCATCTTCACTTGGTTTTAGTGATTTGTGGTACATTCTGTATTAATTGCTCACCATCCTGGGAACTTCACATATCAATTTGACTACACCATATAATGTGATAATTCACTATAAAAGTGTTTAAAATACCTCCTTTCAGTAGCAACTATTAAAAGGAGCATATATTCCCTTTTGCTTTAAGATGAATTGTATCCTAGCTCTCTGGGTAGGAAAAGGGGGTGTTAAACCTGCTGAATGGGTAACAAGTAGAGGAGTGATCTTTTATACTTTAAATTAATGCAAAAATCCAGCAGCTGTGGCAGACTCCTTAGATAGAGCCTGACTGAGGAATCACATGAACAACATGCAGTTTTCTAGTCTAAAGACATAGCAGATCTTTCTTAAAACTCTCCTCTTTCAGTTAATTAACAGACCAAGAAGCATTTTCAAAGCACTTACTATGTGCCAGGCACAGGGCTAAGTGCTAGAGATACAAGAGAAACATGAAACAATTCTTGCCCTCAAGGAGCTTATAGCCTAAAGCGGGGGTAGACAACATGTACATAGAAAATGAATGTGACATTGTTTTGAGAGGGGAGGAAGGGAAAGTAAACCTAGGGGAGAGGGTCAGGAAAGACTTTATGTGAAAGGTGATACAAGCTATGTTTTGAAGGGAACCAGGAATTTCAAAAGGTGGAGGTGAAGAGAAGGGGAAGAAAAGGAAGGGGACAGCCAATATAAAGTCATGATGAAGAGAGATGAATTGCAGTCTGTTGGGGAAAGCACATAGACCAATATGGCTAGACTGCACAGTGCGTGGAGGAGAATGTTACATAAGAAGCCTGGCTAGTTTATGGAAAGCTTTTAAATGGCAGGTAGAATAGGTTATACTTGATCTGAGAGAAAATTCAAGAAGTGTGTGTGTGTGTGTGTGTGTGTGTGTGTGTGTGTGTGTGATGAGGCAGAATGACATAGTATAAGGATGATCACTTAGACAGTCTGGTATATGGCCTGAAGTAGGGAAAGACTTGAGGCAGGGAGGTTAAACAGGAGGCCATTGCAATAGTCCGGAAGGGAAGTGATGAGACAACTAGGTGGTGCAGTATATAAGGTGCTGGGCTTGACCTCAGGAAGATTTGAGGTCAACTCTAGCCTTGTATACTTACTAGCTCCATCACCCTGGGCATAACCTCATAATTGCCTCAGTTTCCTCTACTGTAAAATAGAGATGAGAATAGCACCTGCTTCCTATGGTTGCTATGAGAATGAAATGAGATAATATTTATAAGGTGGTTAACATATTGCCTGGCACATAATAGGTGCAATATAGATATTTATTTCCTCCCCTCCCTACAATAAGTCCCTCAACTACACTGGTAACTCTTTGAGTAGAGAGAAAGAATCAGTGGCTGAAACTTTTACTCTTATTTCTGCCTATCTTCTGGTTCTGCATGCAACCAAGTTATGGACCTGAAGAGTAAGTAGCCCTGGAAGCTGTTAAAATTGTTACAACTTCAAATATCTCTCATGCCAATGTCTGGAACTGATATGCTGAATCCTTCATTATATTTCTGGATCCTCTTCAAGGGACCTTGTGGTTAAAGTCAACAAAATTTTGCTTGTTCAGCAGCTAAGGAGGGCTATTGCAACCTAAAATGCACTCTTCTTATGAATAGACTAGGAAAGGCTTCTTTCTATCTTAGTCCCCAAGTAATGAAGACAGGACCAACCATTCACAGCTTGTCATGTCAGGGAGCAGAAAATTCTAGTTTCAACATTCAGCTACATTTTGCAATAATTGCTGGTGATGAGACAGCTCCAGTATGGCAATATGAATAAAGAGGACATGATACTGCAGTTGAATAGACCACGTTTGACAACTGATTGGTTGTTAGGAATGGTAAGGTAAAGGAAACAGCGAAAAATCACTAATGGCAATAAAAAATTTGGTCAGTTCAATTTATAGCCAAGGGATTTCCAGTGCCAAGATGGCAGACTAAGGAAGGAACCCCCTGAAGCCCTCCCAAATTCCCCTTCAAACAACTAGAAAACCACCTCGGAATTGATCTAGGAGCAAAAAAGCAGCTTATCAGCTTGCAAGAGTCAGTCTTGCTGGGAGGGGAGCAAGGTCCAAGAGGAGTAGTAGCAGCAGCAGCAGCAGCAAAAGCAGCATCCGGCTTCACAGCAGGGGACCTGCAGCAAGGCTCCAAGCCTGGGTCAATTCACCAGCAAGACCCTGATTTCACGCAGGCCAGTAGTTCCCTAGGCAAGTGCTGCAGCCTTGCAGTTCAGCAAGGCCCCACCTCAGCTACCCCTCCTCCAGCACAAGCCCCCAGCAAAGTCTTGACCCCATAGCTGAACAGTGGTGAAGTGCCACCCTGGAGCAGGCGAGCAGCTAAACCCCACACCAAGGGAGGCTAATGCGGAAGCCCCACCCAGCAGTACTACCGAGAAGGGAAGCCTACCCTCCGGAGAAAGCAAGCAACTAAGCCCTGAAACCCAGTGAAAGACAGTAGTAAGACTCAGAGCCCCATCACAAAAAGCTTGACACAGTGAAGGATTAGAGTCCAACTCTCACATAAAAACACCAAGTCACAAAAAAATGAGCAAAAACAAAATATAGCTTTACTATAGAAAGTTACTATGGTGATAGGGAGGATCAAAGCATAAACTTAGAAGAGAACAATAGTGTCAAAATGGCTACATTTGAAGCCTCAAGGGAAAAAAATCCTAGAGGAGCTTAAAAAGGATATTAAAAAGCAAAATGAGAGAAGTAGAAGAAAAATTAGAGAAAGAAATGAGAGTAATGCAAGAGAATCATGAAAAAAGAGCCAATAGCATAAGCTATAGAAAAATTTACTGAGGAAAATAACTCCCTAAAAAATAGAATTGGCTAAATGGAAAAGGAAGTACAAAAGCTCACTGAAGAAAATAATTCCTTAAAAATTAGAATTGAAGAAGTGGAAACTAATGACTCTATGAGACATTAAGATACGATAAAACAAAATTTTAAGAAGTACAAGAGAAATTTCTCATTAGAAAAACAACTGACCTAGAAAATAGATCTAGGAGAGATAACATAAGAATTATTGAACTACCTCAAAGCCATGATAAAAAACAAACAAACAAACACTGGACAACATGTTTTGAGACATTGTCAAAGAAAACTGCCCTTATATATTAGAACCAGAGGCCAAAATAGAAATTGAAAATATCCACTGATCACAACTTGAAAGAGATCCCAAAATGAAAACTCCCAGGAACATTATAGCCAAATTCCAGAGCTCACAGATCAAGGAGAAAATATTGCAAGCAGCCAAAAAGAAACAATTCAAATATTGTGCAGCTACAGACAAGATTAAGCAGGATTTGGCAACTTCCACATTAAGGGGTTGGAATATGATATACCAGAAAGTGAAGGAGTTAGGATTACAACCAAGAATCACCTAGCGAGAAAAACTAAATATAATCTTTCAAGGGAAAAGGTAGATATTTAATGAAATAGAGGACTTTCAAGCATTTCTAACAAAAAGACCAGAGCTGAATAAAAAAAAAAATTTTGACCTCCAAATACAAGACTCAAGGGAAACAGAAAAGGTAAAAAAGAAACAAGAAAGAAAAAACATAAGAAATTCAATAAGGTTACATTGTTTATATACCTATGTGGCAAGATAATATTTGTAACTCTTAACAACTTTATTATAGTAGGAGTAATTAAAAGGAGTATATGTAGACAGAGGGTGTAGATATAAGGTGATTTTGCAGGGATGATACCCCAGAAAACAAAATAAAGGGGTGAGAAAGAAAATTGCACTGAAAGAAGAAGGATGGGAAAGATTGAATGAGGTAAGTTATCTCACATAAAAGAGCTATGAAAGAACTATTATAATGGAGAGGAAGATGTGGGTGGGTGGGCAAAACTTAAACCTCGCATTCATCAAAATTGGCTCAAAGAGGGAATAACATACACACTCAGTTAAATATAGAAATCTCTCTTACCCTATAAAATGATGGTAAAAAATGATGGAGATAATAGAAGGAGGAAGGAGGACTGATAAAAGGGAAGGTATATTGAAGAAGGCAGTGATCAGAAGTAAAACATATTGCCCCCCAACAATACGAGTTACATGCAGTAAATCACATCACAGAGTGATATCTTAACTTCCGCATGAATTGGATGTAAGTGAGGCAGAATTGCACAAAGTCATCAGCTCCACTCTCTCTCTTCCAGAGTCCTCAAAATCCAATAACAAGACAAAAGTCAAGATGACTGGCCATAGTCCTGGGATGCAGTGGATGACCTTGGTGTCTTCAATGTCTGACCAAGCTCTAAGCACTCCTCAGCCTTAGCTTTAGCAGTGTTCATGGCTGTTGGAACAATTTGTTTTCATTCACCCATCCTACCTTGGAAAGTCTTCACATGCTTGGGGTAGACATCCCCTTAACTTATTGACAGTTTTGGGGCCTGTTGGTTACCCTTAGTCTGGTTTAGCCCATCTGCCAAGATATTTTTACCAGGGTGTGACCACTGCACATGCTACAGCTTCTTGGAGCCACAGGTAGGAGTGACAGGTTGGATGAGCAACCCTGAAAAGGGCTTGGCAAACCCTCACACCAGAGGTGCTAGTTTTCCTTTAATACCCCATGTACCCCCAAAAGTTAATTACTCTGTTACTCAAGACTTTTCATAATTTAGCTTTAAACTTCCTTTCCAACTTTATTCCATGTTATTCCTCTTTGTACCCTTTAGGCTTTAGCCAAACTGGAGTACTTCTTTTTCCTGGATCATAGGGGAAGAGTAAAGCACCTTGAGTTTAGCCTTGGCCTCTTCCCCTTCTAGCTGGTTGCAGGAGGAGATCATGATTTTAAAAGCATCTAGGGAATTTTAACCTCTCATCTTCCCATCATTGTTCTAGCAATATCTCAAGAATAGCTGCTTGTAATGCCTTCCTTGGAAGCTAAGGACACGCTGGATGAGATAGGGAAAATAGGAAGAGCTCAGCATAAGAGGTACATCTATAAGGTGAAAATTTTGAGGACTCCGTTTGAGGGACTTCTGCTTAGAGGGACTCTCTAAGCTTGAGTCCACTTTCTTCTGGAGTCAGAGGGTGCTTTTGGGAGAGTGTATCAAAAAGAATATGTCACAGACTTTTTTTGGGGGAGGATGTTTTATATCAACTCTTCTGACTTAGCGAACACTCATTTTCTAAAAGCTAATTAAGTCAGTCTGACTAATTTATATCAACTGATAACCATGGAAGGAAAACACATTGGTGGGGTCTTGTAAGCCATAATATTAAAAAAGATATTCTCCCAAACTTCTAGAAAACCCAAAAGGAGACACAGTAGCTACATTCTAGGGACTTGATTTGTCACTGCAAGTCGAAGTTGTAATAGTTGCCCCAGAGCATGTTCTACATTTGGAATATATTGCCCCATTTGCTAATTGACAACCTTCTCTTCCTTCAAACTCCAGATGTGTGACTTTTGTAAATCCTTCCCAGACTCTCTTAGTGGAAAATGCTCTTAGCGGAAAAAAATTTTCAATTTTTCCAGAGCCTTTAGTATATCTTCTTTACCCATAACATTCTACCATACATCATGCTTGCATATATATGTCATATTCTTCCTATTAGATTTTAAGTTTCTTTTAAGTCAGGGGCAGTGCCATTTTTCATCTCTGTATACTCAGCACCTAGTAGGATGCATTGCATAAAGCAGGCTGATCAATAAATGGTGGTTAAACTTTCATAGAATCACAGATGTGGAAGGTGAACTCAGAGATTCTCTAGTCCAACACATACTTCAAAAGGGATTTTTCCCTTTAACATCTCCAAAAAGTGGTCATCTGGACTTTACTGGAAGGCTTTTAGTGATAGAGAACCCACTATCTCTAGTGGCAATCCACTCATTCTCGTATAGCTGTAATTATAGAAATTGACAATTGTTATATTTTGTTTTGGTTTTTACTATACCGTGGCTAAATTTGGCTGTCATTGACTTCTGCCTACTGCTCTTAGTTATACTATCTGGGTCCAAACACCTGAATCCTGTCCTTCTAGTCTGGGCAGGTTAGGGATACCTAGTTTATTTTTTTTTAAGTTTTTAGATTAAAGGTTAAAGATTTGAATCTGAGACAGCTAGACACAGTGAACAGCATGCTGGACTTGGAGTCAGGAAGATTTGAGTTCAGACCCTCCCTCAGACACTTACTTAGCTCTGTGACCCTAGAGAAGTCACGATCTCTGTCAGCCTCAGGTTCCTTATCTGTAAAGTGGAGATAATAATAGCACCCACCTCACAGGGTTATGTGCTTCCAGTGAAGCAACATATACAAAGCACTCTATCAATCAAAAAGTACTACATAAATGCTATTCTTCTTGATACAGTACTAATTGTGGGTAGATTTGTATATACTGAGCCAGGAACTTCTGCCGATTGTCCGTGAACTTGACTGCCTGTCTCTCTTCTCCTCCCAATTCCCTGCTCCTCTTTCCCTCTTCTCTCTTTCCTCTCAAAATTGTGTATTTATTTCATGGGCTTCATTCTACTAAGCACCATATTGGCCACTGCTGAGAAAAATCCTTAAGAGAAAAGAGGCCTGGTCATCTTGTTAACAGCATTTGGTAGAAGGTGTGGGTAGTCACATAATTGGGGGAGAAAACCTGGCATTATTCTTAACAAGCTGTTCAGGATGGTTGGGAATAGGAAGGTCAGGGATTACATGAGGAATCATAGAATGACTGGATATCAGAGCTGGAATCGAAGCTTAGGGATCATCACATCCAACTCTTTCATTTTCTGTGGAAACTGAAGCCCACAGACGCTCAGTGACTTGCCCAAGTTGATATTTTTGAGTTAGTGGCAGAGCTCAAATGAGACATGTCGCCTATGTCCGAGTCCAGTAATTGTGTCTAATAACAACACATGACGAACATTACTATCGACTGCTCTCTTACATTAGGGTTGAGTCCTGCATTTCCAAAAAAGAGCAATGAAAATCCAACCTGCCCATTATCCTGCGCAAGTATCAAAGTGTTCTTTTAATTGTAGCTGTCAGTATAACTGAAACAGAAAGTATTTTTGAGACAGCGTTCTAAAAATGCTGTAATCACAGAGTAGTTTTCATTTTGCATTAATGTTGCAAATACTTCTGACTACTTAATTTTGCTACTTTGTATAATACAGCTCTTTAAATGGAAGCCGCTCCAGCTCTAGTATATTTCTAAAGTAGAAACAGAATGACTACAGTTCCCTTAGGTATGCTATGACTTAAAAATTAAGCTGGACTTCCAAATGACTTACTTTATTCAACTCCAAATGAAATAAGTGCTTGAGGTGTGCTATGAATTTTAAATTTATGTGAAAATGAAATTCAACATACACCAGATTAGAAATATAATGGTCAAATGACATCTTTAGAAGATTATTTGAATGGAGTTTTTGCTAAATGACTATTTGTACCTAATTGAGTAGCAAAGAGAACTGTTTATACTATATTAATGGATTGATAAGAACAGATGAAATTCTGGAGGGAGTGGGGGGAGAGAGACAGAGAGAGAAAGAGAGAGAGAGAGAGCAAAGGAGGAATAGGAGGAGGCAGAGGAGGAGGGAAGGAGGAGAGGAAAGATGGAAATGAAGAAAAGAGTGAGGGAAGGAGAGAGAGGAAGAAGGAAGGAGAGGGACAACTCTCATTGAAACAGAACCTTTTTCTCAAGCACGTAGACAGATTTCCTCACAATTTTAGAAATATCTTTCTGTTTCCTTAAAACTAGCAATATGTTCTCCTCCTTTTGATTATGAGGCAGTGGGACATTTCACCTGGCTTGGTGTCACGCCCATGCAAACTGGTACATTTAGAAGCTCAACACTTCCTTCAAACTCCTCTTTGAGGTAGGACAAAATGTGCAGAATGGCCAGTAGATGAGCAAAACAAGAACAAATAGAGATTGAGTGAGAAGAAGGCAGGATGGTACAATAGGAAGAGTCCTGGAGTTAGAGTAAGAAATTCCCGGGTTCAAATCCCAGGTCCGCCCACATACTACTTGTGTGAATTGAGTCAAGTCACTTTACTTCTCAGGGACTCAGTTTCCTCATCCATAAAATGAGGGGGTTGGAAGAGATGACCTCCAAAGTTCCTCCCAGCTCTAGATCTATAGTCCTATCATCCTATGACACAGCAGCGGAGTGTGGGCCTTCTATGATTACATTAATTCTGGTGGGATGCCGATTATATAGGCAGCTAGATGGTACAGTGGGTAGAACACTGAGCCTGGAGTCAGGAAAAATCTGAGTTCAAATGTGGCTCTAGATGCTAGCTGCGTGACCGTGGGCAAGTCACTTAACTGCTGACTGCCTCAGTGTTCTACTGTAAAAAATGAGGATAATAATAGCTTTTACCTCTTAGGTTGTTGTGAGGATCAAATGAGATGCTAGTCGTAAAACACAATTCATGGGATACGAACGGAAAGAAAATCCATTAAGAGGGGACAGCATTTCAGGTTAGAAATACAACCTGACATACGGTAGAGAGTACTAGACCTGAAGTCAGGAAAAACTGGGTTCAAATCCTGCTTCTGATACTTGCTAGCTGTGTGGCTTTGAACAAACCTCTTTTAGTCTCTTAAACTTAACCTTTCTAAGTTTCAGTTTCCTCATCTGTAAAATGGACATACCTCCATGGTAGTTGTATGGCTCAAATGAATTAATGAAGTGTTTTGCAAACTCTTTAAAGTGTATTTATGAACATTTTTAATAGAAAGAGCAATAGATACAAAACTAATAAATGTTGAGTTGAATGAGCCAGATGGTCTACACTCTAGGGCTTTTTATTAAGGGGATTTGTCTTGTGAAGTTTGGATTCAGTCAAAGGGCTGGACTTGAGGACCTAGAGGGCCACATGTGTCCTTGAGGCTGCAGCTTCCCCATCCCTGGGCTAGGCCTTGTTCTGCTGTTATGCTCATGTGTGACCTTGAGTAAATCATAATTTGCCTGTTTTTCAATTTTCTCACTTAGAGAATAGTAGTAGGTAATAATACTTGTGCCTCAGTTTTTGTGTCTGTAAAATGAGGGTGTTGGGCGAAGATCCCTGCTAGCTATGAAAATCTGTGATCCATACTCAGTTCTCTACCTCACAAGTTTGTTTTGAGCATCAAATGGGATGATGTGCATGACAGCATTTTGGCAAAAATGAAATACTACATAGAAGTGAGATGGTATTTTTATTATGCTTTGACAAAGCTCTGGACTACTGCTGAGTCTTAGAAGATAGGCTTCCAGCATGGAGGGTGACTTGACAGGAAGGTGCTGAATTATACTGAAAATTCTGTCCTGTATTTTTTCCTGAAGAGAGAAACATTCTCCTTAGACTATAAGAAGCTTTTTTAAAAAATCTCTTGAAAAACTCAAGATTGTGTCCTTTCAGATGGCCTCAGATGGATTAAAGCTAGGAGGGAATTTTCACAAGTCTCAATCAGTATTTATGTTCCACATTTCCCCAATTTATACAAAGATAAATTCTTGCTAAGCAGTTAAGTTAGCCCCTTAGCCGTAGTCGCTGCAGGTTCAGTCTGTTTTTGGGGTAGAGATACCCGTTTGAGGTAAGAAGGGTATAAATAGAGGATATAAATAAAATATCATTTTACCTCAGGTCTCTTTCTCCTTTTTATCCCCTCCAACTGTTTTCTAAGGGTGTTGAAATCTGCTGAGATTTATTTTGATGAAGGTAAGTTGCTTCTCGTTATCAGGCAGTAAAGATGTTATGTTATTGTTTACTGTTTCCCAGCAGCTCCGTACAGTGCTGTCTGAACACTTGTGGTTATAATAGGCAGAAATAATGAAAAGCCATTTTTGCTAGTGATGTCCAAAGCTTTGATTTACCTCTTCAGAAAGTGAAGGATTTATTACTGACATCGAAGGTGGTTTTGAAAGATAACGGCCCACAGTACCATAACAGCAAGAGACTTTTGAGGGCTGATCTTAGCAGTAATGGGTCAGCAGGTATGGAAGAAATTTCAGAGATGTAGATCTTAGCTGCTGTGAGGGAGCACAAAAAGAGGAGATCTCCAAAGTATCCAGAGACCCAGCCAAGGGAAAGGATTTACAGATTAAAATCACCATCTCATGTTGCTCACTCAGAAGAGATTTTCTATAAATATACCACATGCTATAGAGCCAGGCAATGTGGTACAGTGGACAGAGTGTTGGACCTGGAATCAGGAAGACTTGGGTTCAAACCTCACCTTTGATACTTACTTAGTTGGATGACCTTGGACAAGGGTGGATGACCATGACCAAGGAACAAGTCACTTAACCTGTCTGAACCTTGGTTTCTATGTATGTAAAACAGGGAAAAAATAGTCATAGAGTCCTCCTAACCTCACAGGGTTGTAATGAGGTTCAAATCTCTACCGCCTCTCTCTCTCTCTCTCTCTCCCTCCCTCCCTCCCTCTCTTCCCTCTTTCTTCTTCTTCTCTCTCTCCCTCCCTCTCTCTTCCCTCTTTCTTCTCTCTCTCTCTCTCTCTCTATATATATATATATATATACACATATGTATATATATATGTATATATGTATGTATGTATGTATGTATGTATGTAATATGCTTTGTGAACTTTAAAAACCTATAGGTTAGTTATTATTATAAGAGTAGTGATCACATCATGGGATAGTGGAAAGAGCTTCAGATGGGGAGGTAGGGGTTCTGGCTTTTCTTGGCTATTCCAGCGTCTAGTCACATGACTGGGTAAGTAATTTTTACCTACCTGAGCCGCAGTTGCCTCATCTGTAATATGGACTTAATGTTTTCAAATGTCCCTTAATTAGGACAACTAATGTAACACAACTCTATAATTTTATTCTGCTACGAGGTTTTCTTGGACAAAGTTAAATTTTGAGGTGATTACATGCAAATGAGGCATTTCATCTAAAACTTACAGTGTTTTGTCCTAGTGTTGGTTTATGTACTTGGTAGAAGCAAGAAGGACGAAGTCTTCAAAATTCATTTCGGTTAAATGAGTATAGGTTCCAGTCACTGTCAGGTGCTGGGGATATGAGGACAGAAACAAAACGGTCCCTGCCCTCAAGGAGCTATAATACATTCTATTGGAATAAAACAACCTGTAAAATACAGAAAATGAAATACCAAATATGAACAAATGTCTAGAGTAGAACACTAGGAACTGGAGGACTTGGGAAAGACTTCCTGTAAGAAGTAGGACTCAAGCAGAGCTTTGAAAGAAGCTATGAATAGGAGGGGCATTCTGGAAAGACGGCAGAATAGGTCAGAAATTTCCAGGCTCTCCAAATTTCCTATACAAACCAATAGAACATCACCACAGAATGAATGTAGAGCAACAAAAATAAAGGGGTAAAGCAGTTGCCCTCCTAAGATAATTTGAAAGGACCTCAGGAAAGACATGACCTCCAGAGGCTGAGGTTTGGGTAAAGTGAAGAGCGTACACCTCCAAGGATGACTCTGCTGAATCAACAAACAGCAGGCCCTGGGGACAGCTACATCAGGAAGCAGACTAGGCCTCAAGACATTTCACCTCACGGCCTCCTGAACTTTCACATGACACATCACAAAACCCTTTTTTTTCTTCCAAAAATGGAGTCCCTGACTTCACCAAACTGTTTGGAAGGAAAATAGAACAGAAGTGGATGAGAGATCACATTGTGTAGTGGAAAATACATTGACTCTGGAGTGAGAAGAACCTGGGCTCTGATTCCAGCTTGGCTTTTTACAGCCGGTGTGACCTTTGGCCAAGTCATTTAACATCACTTCTTGTCTTCTGTAAAAGGAGGGGTTTGGACTAGATTAGAACTCGGCACACTATGATCTGCAGGCCAAATCCCGGCTGTAGTTTGCTCCCTCCTCATCTGGAGGATCACTAAGGTACCTTCAAGGTTAAATGGCAGTGTTTTAATGTTCCCAAAATCACTTGAGCTTTACTGCAGCCTGTTTTTTTTTGGAGGGGAGAAGGCAGGGTAATTGGGGTTAAGTGACTTGCCTAAGGTCACACAGCTAGTAAGTGTGTCAAGTGTCTGAGGCTGAATTTGAACTCATGTCCTCCTGACTCTGGGGCCGGTGCTGTACTCAACTGCGCCACCTAGCTGCATTTTGAGGTAGGTAACATGCAAGTCAATGTCAGAGGCAGGATTCAAACTCAGATTTTTCTGATTTCAGGTCCAACACTCTACTTACATTGTCAATAGCCTCTAAATTCTGTAAATCTACAAGAAAAAGCTGGATCAGGACTAACATAGAATAAGGAAGCTGGACAGAACCTCTGAAATTAAGTAATCTAGGGATCTTATTTTACAGATCAAGAAAGCAAGGTCCAAAGAGCATAGTACTTGGCACATGCTTATTGACTGACTTGGGCTGAAAAAGGCATGAACAAAGTATTGTGCTCAATATTCTAGAGCAACAATGGCTGAACTGGGACCAGGACCCATGTCTTTTGACTCCTGGTCCAATAATATTCTTTCAACTACCCACACACTACTTGGAGTAGCTAAATGGCTTGGTGGATAGAGCACTGGACCTGGAGTAAAGGAAGACCTGAGTTCAAATCTGGCCTCAAACACTTCTTAGCTGTGTGACCCTGGGCAAGTCACTTAACCTCTGTTTGCCTTAATCCACTGGAGAAGGAAATGGCAAACCACTCCAGTATCTTTGCCTCGAAAGCCCCATGGACAGTAGTGCTGTGGTCCACAAGGTCCTGAAGAGTTGAACATGACTGAACAGCTAGAACCCGTGTCTTCTGACTACTGGTCCAATAGTAGTCTTTCAACTACCCCACACTACTTCTTGGTAGAGGCTTTAAAATTGAGAGGCAAAATAAAAGAAGTATTGTTTTAAAATTTAAAAACATTAATCCCTTTAATAAAATTTCCCCATTGCCGTAGTATTTCCATAACTTCTTCCATTTCCTCGCATGTCAAACTGAATTTTGATTTTGAAATACTTCTCATGTTTTGTGAACTTCTGAAGCTTCCCACCTTCTACTCATGTGATGTACTGGGAAAATATTTTATTTTCTCTTTTTTTGGTAAATAGTATTTTGTTTTTTTCAATTACATGTAAAGATAGTTTTCAACGTTCATTTTTTATAAGATTTTGAGGTCCAATTTTTTTTCCCTCCTCTCTCATCTCCTTTCCCAATATGGCAAGCAATCTGATATAGGTTATACACGTGCAATCATGTAAACATATTTCCACATTAATCATGTCGTGAAAGAAGAAATAGAACAAAAGGGAAATGCCACAAAAACAAAAAAAAAGCGAAAATAGTATGCTTGGATCTGCATTCAGACTCCATAGTTCTTTCTCTGGGTGTGGATAGCATTTTCCATTATGAGTCTTTTGGAATTGTCTTGGATCATTGTATTGCTGAGAAGAACTAAATCAATCACACAATGTTGCTGTTACTGTGTACAACATTCTTCTGGTGCTCATTTCACTCAGCATCAGTTCATGTAAGTCTTCCCAGGTTTTTCTGAAGTCTGCCTGCTCATCATTTCTTATAGCACAATAATATTCCATTGCATTCACATACCACAACTTGTTCAGCCATTCCCCAATTGATGGGCATCCCCCCAATTTCCAAAAGTAGTTTATTTTCCTCTAGGTTTTTATACTACTTAAAGTCAGCACAGACAACTTTCACTTTAAAACACATGAGGCCTCTTTGAAAATGGATTCATTTTCTGTGGCTTAAGAACGTGGACACTGTGAGTCCTCTTCTGGAGGCTAGATTAAAAAAATGTGTTTGGTTGAGAGAAAGGCTTACTGCTGGACTCTAGGGAATATCTGGAGGGGAAAGATGGTAGAGTTTCCCATGCACACACTGGCAGAGATTGGTAGGCTAGAATCATAGAATAGAGCTGGAAAAGACCTTACAGATTGACTAATCCAAGATGAGGAAATCATGACTCAGAGGGGTTCAGTGACTTGTCCAAGATCATACAAGTAGCAAGAAAATAAGGTGGGATTAAATGTAAATTTCCTGAGGGCAGGAATTTTTTTTGGGGGGGGTCTTATATATTTAGCACCTAGCTTGGTGCCTTGTATGTAGTAGCTACTTAACAAATTCTTGCTGAATTAAATTTAATTGAAACTTCTGATTCAAATTCCATCATGATTTCCATTATACTACATTGCTTGTATATTTGTACAGTGAGTATGAAAAAGAGGGCAGGCAAGCAATGCAATGAGAAGGAGGACAGACGCAGGTTGTTTTTTGTTTGTTTGTTTGTTTTGCTTTAAGAATGGGTGTGGAGGAGAACTTAGGAAAGACTCATAGATTAAAAACATAGTTCTTGTAAAGAACATAGTTCTCCACCTGAGGGCAGGCTCATGAAGGCCCCAAACAGTCCGGAACAAGTAGGAGCAGCATGGGAGAAGTGCAAAGCCTCTGGGTTGGTGGTTGAGGAAATGTTGAAGGTATGCTTTGCTTATCACAACTATACACAGGCTTATTTTTTTAACACTCTTTGATTCATCATACCCCCATCTTGGTACTTCAGGGAAAATTATTTAAAGCTAAGATTTGGCACAAGTAGTCTTGAAAAGGTAGAGTAAAAAGGTACTCAATGTATAATATGAATCAGGGATAGGGTAGCTATTTATTTTCTGTACACAAAAGAAATGCTCAACAATTAAGTATTCATTGACAAAACTTAAGCAACTAGCATCTTACAACTTACGTCTGCTGTTATACTCTGTTGGGAAGGTAAGACATAAAACTATTGAAACAAAATATTTGGTGAGACACTCAAATTAGCATGTCACATTTTACCTTGGCTCTCCACTGTCCAAATGACTACTTCCAGGTCCACGTGTTCTGGGAAGTAAGTCTAGGACTGAGGCCACCACCTTCTGGTGGTATCCTCTTGATGTAGAAACTCCCCATAAACAGAAGAAAATATAATGAAGAGAAATACACAGTAATCACAACTGTGAATGTGAAGGGAAAGAATTCACCCATAAAACAGAAGTAGATAGCAGAATAGATTTGAAACCAGAATCTAACATTATGTTATTTACAAGAAATACCTGTGAAACAGAACGGCACGCACGCGCACACACTTAAAATAAAGGGCTAGAGAAGAATCTATTATGCTTCAGCTGAGGTTAAAAAAAAGCAGTGGTAGCAATCATGATATCAGAAAAAGCAAAAGTAAAAAAAATAAACCTAATGAGAAGAGGAAATCAGTAAAACTACATTTTGCTAAAGGGTACTATAGACAATTAAGTAATATCAAAAATTTTATAGCAAGTTTCTTTGATAAAGGCCTTGTTTCTCAAAAATATAGGCAACTGACTCAAATTTATAAAAAAAATAAGAGCCACTCCCCAACTGATAAATGATCAGTTTACAGATGAATAAATCAAAGCTATCTATAGTCATATGAAAAAAATATTTTAAATCATATTGATTAGAGAAATGTAAATTAAAATAACTGCAATATACCACTTCATACCTGTCAGATTGGCTAATATGACAGAAATAGAAAATGACAAATGCTGGAGGGGATGTAGAAAAATAGGGATGCTAATGCACCATTGGTGGAGTTGTGAACTGGTCTAACCATTCTGAAGAATAATTTGTAACTATGCCCAAAGGGCTAAAAAACTGTGTATACTCTTTGATGCAGCCATACCACTAGTAGGTCTATATCCTGAAGAGATCGAAGAAAAAGTCAAAGGACCTATATGTACAAAAACTTTAAAGCAACTCTTTTTGTGGTAGAAATGAATTGGAAATTGAAGTGATGTCTATCTAGTGGGGAATAGCTAAACAAATTGTGGTTTATGATCATGGTGGAATACCATTGTGCTATAAGAAATGATGAAGGAGGGTGGTTTCAGAAAAACTTGGGAAGGTCTATGTGAACTGATGCAGAGTAAAGTGAACAGAACCAGGAGATCATTGCATACAGTAACTGCAATATTATAATGATGATTAACTATGATAGACTTAGCTACTCAGCTCAGTACAAAGATCCAAGACAATTCTGAAGCACTCATGATGAAAAATGCTGTCCATCTCCAGAGAGAGAGAACTGGTGAACTCTGAGTGCAAATTGAAATATAATTATTTTATTAAAAAAAAGAAACTCTCCATGTTGCCAGTTCTGAGTGATAATCCAAAGATCTCCAGTCTCTTAAACTCATGAGATTGCCTCCAAGACTGGATCAGGATCTCTATTTGGTAACCTCTCATCAAAGAAACAAAAAGCTGAAGAGGCACACAGAGTTCCAGGCTCAAATTCACATAGTTGAGGCCTCATGCCATGTAAGGAACATAGGGTGCCTAAAGGAGAGTAATATGAGATAACCTCATAAAGTTAGTCTGCAGCCAGATTGTGAAAGACTAAAAGTCCAATAGAGGAGTTTGCATTTTATCTTTGAGGCAGGAGGGAGACACTGAAATTTCTTGATCAGATTAGTAACATGGTCAGATCTGCGTATTAGAAATGTCAGTTTAGTAGAAGTGTGGAGGATCAATTAGAGTAACAGAGACACAAAGCAAGGAAACCTTTTAGGAGCCTGTTAAGATAATCCAGATGAGAAAACCTTAAAGTAGAGTAGTGGTCATATGAGTGAAGAGGAGTTGATGAAGCCTTTCATGAACCTCACTCCTCTCCCCTAGAAGTTAGCACTGTATCTCCCCCATTATCTTGTATTTAGTTTTTATGTGCTTTTATATACTTATTTTGTATATTCTTTTATGTGTTCATGTTTTCTCCACAGATAGAATGTAAGATCCTTGAGGGCAGGGACTACTTAATTTTTGTCTCCGTGTCCTTTGTACCTAGCACAGTGCCTAGCACATGTTGCTATTGTTGTTCAGTCAATTTTAATAGTGTCTGACTCTTTGGGACCTCATTTGGGGTTTTCTTGGCAGAGATACTGGAATGGTTTGCTATTTCCTTCTCCAGCTCATTTTGCCCGTGAGGAAACTACGGCAAACAGGGTTAAGTGACTTGCCTAGGGTCACACAATGAGTAAGTGTCTGAGGCCAGATTTGAACTCAGGAAGATGAGTCTTCCTAACTCCAGGTCTAGCACTTTATCCGCTGAGCCACTTTGCAGCTAGGTGGGCATTTAATATATGCTTGTTGATTGATTGAGATATTATGGAGGTTGAATCAACAAAACTTCACTACTGATTGGATGTGAGGGGTGAGGAATGTGGGAGGAGGAGTGCACTAGATGACCCCAAGTTTCTTTCCAGTTTCAAATCCTATTTCTAAAGATGTCTCTTGGGCCAGAAAGAGGCATAAGACTGAACAGTGGCCTGCTATCCCTGGAAATGCTATAGAGCAAGTTGGCCATGACAACTGGCATAGCACAGTTGTGGAGAAGCGGTCTATTTGCCAGGCCATTTTATGTCTTCCCAAGCTCCCTCCAAATCCTTTGTTGCTTTTTTCTACCCAGGCATCCATTTTTGATGTCGGAAAATTAGATTAAATGTATATAACTTCAGCATAGGCAATAAAGCTGAAAACTCAACCATCTCTTCAGGGTTCATATTGCTCTGCAAGGATTTAACCAGAAGGCTAAAACACTGGGAAAAACATTTGCTGAGTAGAAGCCTGCAGTCCGTAGTACCTCATCCAGGCTGAGCCTTATTACCATGAGCAGTAAGTCTAACACAGCTCCTCTGTGCATTGAAACCAAACAGTGAGCAGGCACTTCCCACTGCTCTCCCCATGTGTTTTCAACACAGAGGGACCAATTCCCTGCTTGTTTTAGGCTTAAGCAAAGGGATACAAGGTGGCAAGCAATTGGAGTCACTGGATATTGTGAGCCCAGGATGGAGGAATGAATTGGGTTCCGGGGGTTTTACTGAGGCTTTCTGTTTTAACAAAAGACATTTTCTGGGAATGTGGATGCATTTTTTTTTGTGGGAAGGCAAGGCTGCCATTCAGTAGGATGTGACATTTTTATAAAAATCAATGGTTTAGAAACCGACCAGAAATGCAATGTACCACTTCCCTTTCCATTTCTTCAAAAGCCTGCTGAGCTGGTTTCGAAAATTTTCCCACATGGCTGGTAGGTCTGCAGGGGGAAAGATGACCTTGGGGCTGTCCCTGGAATAGCCAACATTCTCCGTCGTTTAGCATGCAGCAGAAATTCCAGACCTGCAATTTCTCAGTTGAATTTGTGTGACTCCTGCGAAATTGGGTTTTCCCCTTCTGTTACCGATGTTTGTTTTTGCCTTTCAAATGGGCAGATTTCAAAGCCTTTAATAAGCATGAATTCACTAATCCCACAGACTTGTCAGTGAGGCAGAGGTAGAAGAACGGACTGTGCAGGGCCTTATTTATGGACTGAGTTGAAACTTGTTCTTAGTCTGGTGGGGGCTGGGAAGCTTTTATCTCTGATAGCAGCAGCAGGATGCTGGTGTTTTTATTTAACACTGGAAAACATTTAAAAGAACCAGCCACTAAATATTGATGCACAATCTAGGGAGAATGAGGTACATTCAACATTGAAGTCTAGCCAAAAGGAATAATAATAAATACCCCAGCATTTTCTCCTCCTTATTCTTTAAAGTCCTTAAAATATGAAAGGATTAGCTTCTAAAGTTACAGATAGAGGGGGAGAGGGAAAAAAAAAGAATATAAAAAGAATTTAATGAAAGCTACTGCACTGGGCTGGCACTTAATTCTCTCTCACAATAACAAGAGGAAAGCATAATGGAGATTGAACAGAGGAATCATTTACATAATAACTTTATAGCAACAGCTGTAATGAACAAATACAGGCAGATGAGTTAATTCTGTGAAAGACTACCCTACAGAAGGGCTTGGAGAAAGAGGGAGAGAGAAAAGGAAACGAGGAAAAGTCCAAGAGTCTGAATTTTTTGTTTATGTCCCAGATAGAGTCTAAAATAGTTCAGGGTTTGTCGTCACTGTGGTTTAAAATATATGGAGCTATAAAGCAGGGTCATAGATTTAGCCCTGGGAAGGACCTTAGAGGCCATGAAGTCATTTTGTAGTTGAGGAACCGAGATCCAGAGTGGGGAAGTGATTTGCCTAAGGTCACCCAGATAGCCTAGCTGGGATTTGAATCAAGGTACCCTGATTCCATAGTTGGCTTTCTTTCTGGAGCAGCACCCCACTACTTCAGGAGGAATCTGGTGAGATGAATACATTTAAAATCTTTTCAGACTTTTGGCCTAATTGCCCTTGTGTGAGTGAGCAGGATGTTGTAAAGTCATGCACTATTTATCACTCAGGACGTTCTTGGAGAATTGCTTGACCTATCAATATGCCAATATGGTATGGAGGTCTGAGAGTACTAGCTGGCATTTATGTAGTGCTTTAAGGTCTACAAAGCACAGTATGTATGTTGTCTTAGTTGATCTTCCCAATAACCCTGTGGGGTAGGTGCTATTAGCATTCTTGTTTTACAGATGAGGAAACTGAGGCAGGGAGAGGTTAAGTGACTTGACTAGGGTGATAGCTACTGTCTGAATAGGATTTGAACTCAGATTTTCCTGACTCCAACTCTGGCACTCTTATTCATTGCACTGTTTAACTAGCCAGAATTGCCCTGGCCAGATACAGACCTAGGAGAGTAAGACCAGGTAGAGAAGGATAACCTTAGGATTCCATGACCATTTTGTCAGGAGGTAGGATGCCCTTATATTTAATGGTTCTTACCAGTTTATCAGAAGCTATATCAGACTCCTTTCAGCTGATTCCTGCCCCTCTCTCTCTTACAATCTGAGCAAATCCTAGGTAAAATTTTGACATAGTTAAAGCCACATTTTGATGCCTCCCCATTCTCCTTCCCAAGGACTGCTTGTTTGCTCTTAGGAGCAGTTCACAATCCAAATTTCTGCCTTCATCTTATCCTTACTTACCTGTTCTGTGTCCCTGTAGTATAAAAACCCCTGAGGACTGAGATTGTTTTTTCTCTGTATCCCCAGCACCCAACACAACACCTGGCATATAGCAGAAGCTAATAAATGCTTGTTGCATTCATAAATGAATGTATTCTGTTCCCTCAGGGACTTCTAGCTAATCTTTCTCCTACCTTCGGTATCTTGGGGTACATTACTTTCCTTCTCTGTGCCTCTATTTCCCCATCTGTAAAATTAGTAGTAAGACTAGATGACCACTGAGGTTCATGGAGTTCTAAATCTTGTGACACTATGAGAAAATAATCTGTGTTAGGTTATTCATAAGAGGGCAGCATGCTAGATAGGATACACTCATCAATAGAGCGATTCTTGACCTTAGAGTCGGGAAGACTCAGACACTTACCACGTGCATAAGGAAGGGCAAATCATTTGCCCTCTCAGTGCCCCTGGTAACTCTACAAGACTCTAACTTTCGGACATACAGTCAACCTATATCACTGAAGGAAAATTATCATCACAGGAGTTTTCTACACTGAGGAAATCGATTCCATTTTTTTTAAAGGGTGTTAATGATGACATAATACTTTAATCACTAGTTCAGGTGAAAATGAAAAAGAAGGTGGTAATAACCTTCAGATGTTTTATCCCTCTCAGGCAATGCATTTGCATTTTATGAAAGCCTTCAATGCTTTAATCCTAATGACTAATGTGCAAATTTCAGGCAGATATTTTTGGGTGGTGGTAGGGATGCTATGTTCTGGTGGAGAGAAAGGAGGAGATTTTAGTCTTTCAAGATGCTCCCATTAGACTTCTGCTAGTTATTTTGCCTAGCTCCAGAGGCTGAGGCTGGCCTGGGATAATCTTGCCTCCCCATCGGCTGCTAGTCAGAGCTGGAGGAGGCATCTTTGGGAGTTCTTTCCTGTAAAAATGGGGCAGTTGGCTGAGGAACCGGGGGCAAGAACCTCTTCACATTTGGAAACTATGCCTTTTATGGGTACTACCTCCAAATGCAGTGATGGTAAGTGTCCCCGTTTTGCAGAATTATCTTGCTTGGTTAATAGAGTTTCCCCAGAGTCCCAAGAAATCCTACTAGATCAATTGCACGTTGCCTTTTCCCATTTTATTTATAGCTGTTCACTCTACCTGTGTTTGTTGTAAAATCATAATACTTTATATACATATATACACATATATACATACACACACATATATATCATATCCATCCATTATATATTAAAGACATAATATTTATCGAGTGCCTCAAGGTTTGCAAAGTATTTTGTATACATTGTTTTATTTGATGTGTGACCATAGGTAAGTTAAAAAAAACCCCACAAACAAACTACCTTTCCATCTGTAAAAGGAGAAATTTGGACTAGATGGCTTTGGAGGGATTTTCCATATCTAGATCTAGGATTTCATGATCATTAAAACAACCCTGGAATGTAGGTGCTATTATTATCCGCGTTTCACATATGATGAAATTAAGATACCTTGAGAGTCCAAGTAGCTTGTCTAGGTTCACACAGCAAGTAAAGTATCTGGTCCAGGATTCAAACCCAGTTCTTTCATGACTTCAAGTTCAGAATTCCATTCACTAGGTCACTTGCTACTAACTCAGGTATCAACAATTTCTCCAGGTTTTTTTCTTTGAGAAATCATAGGTGACCCTCTTGATTCATGGTTGTGCTTGTTCTTCACTGACCTTTCCTAGTTCTCTCCTTTAGGGAAGCCAGTTCAGTGAAGCATCTGCTATGATTGATTGTAAAGGGCCCCATGCCATGGCCTAGTTCTCTCTGTCTTGGCTTATTCAGGCTTAACAGGGCAATGTCTAGAGAGGAGCTTGATTGACACTGCTCAAAAGAGCCTACCATGGAACCAGTTCACCAGAGCTCGGTAAACCTCTTTGCAGGCCCTCCTGGTCAGGCAGATTGTTAGCAAACTGCATCCAATTGAACTCGGCAGGCCCAATGAAGCTCAACAGGGGCTTTCTCCGGCTCACCCCTGAGACAATTGAAAAAGACCTAGCAAAGCTCAGCTCACCGTTGAGCTCGGGAGATGAATTCTCCGCTAATGACAAGCGTCAGGGTAGCACACAGAGAAAACTGGGACAACTGGAGGGAGTACAACCATACTGTACGAAGACAGTAGCTAATCTGTGATGCAGGAGGCAACCTCCAGGAAAGCTTTGTGCACTTACAGCTATCTTCAGGCAGGTGGATAGGCTTTAACTGTGGTTATAGTCTGAAGAGTAGGCAATGCTCTTGTCATCTGGGGCAGAAGGATAAATTCTCTTATGGATTGCCAAGGCTTTGGCAGGATTAAAAAAATGCTGGCTCCTTCCCCTTTTGCCACTTTGCTTCCGTACACACTGATAAGGGGCATCAGAGCGTATGTGAGAAAATGCTCTGACAAATGTCTTACATTTTTCTTCTCTAGATTCAAAGGAATATTTCTGCAATCATAGATGTGGATTCAAAAGGGACCTTATAGATCATCTGGTGCAACTCCTTTACCTTACAGATGAGAACACTGAGGCCCAGAGAGGTTAAGTAAAGGAAAATGAGTCCCAGAGAGGTTGAGTAATATGCCCAAAGTCACACAGACACTAGGTGCCAGTGCTAGGTGCTTCAACTCCAAATATAACTCTCTGTCTACTGCACTTAGCAACAGCTATTTGCACTTAGGAGCTGTTCATTTTCTTTTGAGTGGAAGCCTATTTGACAATGACTAATATCAAGAGACTATCATGAGGCACAGCCAAGATGGAGAAGAGAAGGCACAGACTTGCCTGAGCTCTCCCAAATTACCCTCCAACCAACTTTAAAAATCATCTCAATGGATTCTGGAGTGGCAGAACCCACAAAAGGATGAAACCCAAGACACTTAAAAGGTTGCAGGATAGGAATCTCACTGGGTGAAAGAGGAGTGCAACACAGTGCAGGCTGTGACTGGGCAAGCCAGAGGGAGTCACCTAGCCCCAGCACAGGTCAGCAACTAAGGCAGCAGGCCAGCAGAACAGTGGGTGAGACATAAGATCTCCAGCTCATTGCACAGCAGGTGAGCAGCCAGGCCTGGCAGCCCTGGTGGCCCTGGCACAACAGGACAGTGGCCAAGCCCTTGGCCCCCAGCACAGAAAGATTGGGACAATGCCCTCTGTGCCTCAGGAGCACAGCTCAACTTTAAAAGTCATGAAATGATCCGGAAAATGAGTAAAAAAAACAAAACAAAACAACAAAACCCTGACCACAGAAAGCCACTATGGCAACAGGAAGATCAAAATACAAACTTAGAAGTACACAACAATGTCAAAACATCTATATGCAAGACCTTAAAGAAAGGATATGAATTGGTCTCAGGTGCTAAAAGAACTCCAAGAACAGCTCAAAAGGAGCTTATTTGATTTTTCAAAATCAAATAAGAGAGATCAACGGAAAAAAAATGGGAAAAGAAATGAATTATGCAAGAGAATTGTGAAAAGAGAATCAACAGCTTGGTAAAGGAAACACAAAAAAATGGAAGAAGATATACAAAAATTTGCTGAAGAAAACAACTCCTTGAAAAGTAGAATTGGCCAAATGGAAAAAGAAGTACAAAAGCTCACTGAGGAACTGAAGAACTAAACTAAACTAACTAAAAATCAGAATTGGGCAAGTGGAAACTAATAACTCCATGAGACATCAAGAATCAATCAGACAAAATCAAAAGATTGAAAAATAGAAGCAAATGTGAAATATCTCATTGGAAAAACAACTGACCTGGAGAATAGATCCAGAGGAGATAATTTAAGAATTATTGAGCTACCTGAAAGAGATGAACAAAAAAAGCCTGGATGTTATCTTTCAAGAAATTATGAAGAAAAACTGCCTTAATATTCCAGAATAAAAAAGTAAACTAGTAATTGAAAGAATCCACCAATCACTTCATGAAAGAGATTCCAAGATCAAAACTTCCAGGAATATTATAGCTGAATTTCAGAAGTCCCGGGTCAAGGAGAAAATACTGAAAGCAGCCAGAAAGAAACAATTCAAATATCATAGGACCACAGTCAGGATTACACGGGATTTAGCAGGTTCTACATTAAAGGATTGGAAGGCTTAGAATATGATGTTCTAGAAGGCAAAGAAGCTTGGATTACAACCAAGAATCACCTTCCCAGCAAAACTGAGCTTAATTCTTCAGGGGGAAAAATTGATATTCAACGAAATAGAGGACTTTCAAGCATTCATCATAAAAAGACAAGAACTAAACAAAATTTCATTTTCAAATATATGATTCAAGAGAAGCATAAAAAGGTGAACAAGGGATCCAATAAAGTTAAACTGTTTACATTCCTACATGGGAAGATAATACTTGTAACTCTTAAGAACTGTGTCACTGTTAGGGCAGTTAGAAGGAGTATACATAGAGGATGCAGATATAAGTTGACTTTAATGGGATGATATAAAAAAAATTAAGGGGTGAGAGAGTATTACTAGAAAAAAAGGGCAGGGGGAGATAGAATGAGGTAAATTATCTGACAATGATTAATATTCTGTATTAATAGAATAATAGTTGAGGCATTCATTCAGTTAGGTAGCACGAAGTTGGTCTTTGAATTAGGAAGACCTGAGTTCAAATCCTGCCTCAAACACTTACTTGTCTGTGACATTGAGCAAGTTATTTAAACTCTCTCTCATGTACAGTTTTTTTAATCCTTAAAATGAGGATACTAGCACTTACTGCCAGAAAAATTGTGAAGATAAAATTGGATAATATTTGTAAAGCATTTTGCAAACCTTGTTGTTGTTCAGTCATTTTAGTTACATCCAACTTTTGTGACCCCATTTGGTGTTTTCTTGGCAATATGCTCCAGTGGTTTGCTATTTCCTTCTCCAGCTCATTTTGCATATGAAGAAACTGAGGCAAACAGGGTTAAGTGACTTGCCTGGGGTCATACAGCTAATAAGTATCTAAAACTGGATTTCTACTCAGGCAGACGAGTCTTCCTGACTCCAGGTCCAGCACTATGTGCACTGTGCCACCTAGCTGCTCCTTGCAAATCTTAAAGCCCTATATAAATGTGAGATATTGTTATTATTATGGATTTTTAGAAACCTCAAGTAGATTTAGATACTAGTTTGGGCTATAAGACTAGGAGCCCATACATTGCTCTCCCTAGAATTTCTCCACTTCTTCCACTGGTCCTTGCCAATGGAATCTTTTCCATCTCTGAATAAGGGTAGGGCATTTGAGGTTGGGTGCCAATCTTTGTCTGGTTCTCTAGGAAAGATTGTAAGATACTGAGTCATATCACTAGGAATATTTGCTGGGTTGGGTTTCAGATCCAAGCTTATAATTTTGCTGACTTGCTGAGAACTGTGGTTTAGAATAAGAATTTTGGTGACTGAACTGTGAAACCTCATAAATATTTAATGTGACCCACTAGTTGTCTTCTATATTTGGATTTTTCATTGGATAGAGTGGGGCAGCTACGTGGTGCAATGGATAGTCTGCTGGGCCTGGAGTCAGGGAGACTAGAGTTCAAATCTGGCCTCAGACTCTTACTAGCTGTGTGACCCTGGGCAAGTCACTTAACCATGTTTACCTCAGTTTCCTCATTTGTAAAATGAGCTGGAGAAAGCAATGGCAAACCACCCCAGTATCTGGAAAACCCCGAAAGGCGGTATGAAGAGTTGGACATGACTGAAAATGACTAAACAACAGTGGATAGAGTACTAAGCCTGGAGTCAGGAAGACCTGAGTTCAAATCCAGGTCTTAATAGCTATCTGACCCTGTTAACTTCAGTTTCCTTGGGATAATAATAGCACCTATCTTCCAAAATTATTGTGAAGATCAAATTACATAATTGTAAAACACTTAACACACTACCTGGAACGTAGTATGTACTGTATAAATGTTAGCTTTTATTGTGGTTATTGTTGTTGTATGGCTTTCATTAGCTCAGCTTCTGTGAATGTGAAATCCAGTTTTTACTACCAACTCTCTTATTAATTCACTGTGTGACATTGGTCCAGTTGTATAACATTCCTGGGCCTCAGTTCCTTCCTCTGTAAAATTAGGAGATTAGATTAGAAGGGCTTTATTCAATTCAACAAATAGATCATCGATCACAGATCCTAGGTAGTAGAACGTGAGTGATAGAAAGGGCCTTAGGATTATCTAGTACAACCCCTTCATTTGATAGAGGGGGAAAGAGAGACTCAGAGAGATAAAGTGGATTTATTTTCTTGAGTTCCTTGCATTCTGTGAAATAGTGTGAATGAGAATGACCCAGTCCTTCCCAATATATAAGCTAAGGTCCTCTTTGAGCAATTTGTTTGTTACCCCATAGAGCTGAAAACAGTTGTTCAGGCATTATTCAGGCACATCATCATCACTGGCATCATCATCATCATCGCCATCATCGTCATAGTCATCGCCTCCATCGTCATCATCATCTTTGTCATTGTCATCACCATCATCATCATCATCATCATCATTGTTGTTGTTGTCATTGTCATCATCATCATCATCGTCATCATTATCTTCACTGGCATTTATATTGCGCTTTAAGGGTTGCAAAATGCTTCACGTGTTATCTCATTTTATCTCCTCCTTAACTCTGGGAGGTAGGTTCTGTTAGTATAATCATTTTACAGATAAGAAAACTGAGGCCAAGAGATGCTGAATGTTAGTTCTAGATCAGGGTCATCACACAAGTAAATGTCTGAAGCAGGTTTTGAACTCCCATTTTCATGACTCCAAGTTCAGCACTCTAGCCACTGAGCCACCTTGCTTTGTCTACTATTTCTTCCCTATCCTAAATAAACCTGGTGCTAAGTGTAAAGGGCATGAATGTTAAAAATTAAACATTTTAAATTTAAAAAATTATTTGAAAAATAAAATAATTGCAAGCCAATCATAAAACTTCTGGACTTCTGGGGGTGGAGCCAAGATGGTGGCTGGAAAGCAGGGACTCGCGTGAGCTCCCCACCACGTCCCTCCAAAAATCTATAAAAATGGCTCTGAACAAATTCTAGAACTGTAGAACCTACAAAATAGCAGAGGGAAGCAGGGATCCAGCCCAGGACAGCCTGGATGGTCGCTGGATGAGGTCTATCGCACATGGAGTAGAGGGGAGTGGAGCTCAGCGTGGGAGGCAGCAAGACCAGCCAGACCAGGAACCGGACAGAACAGGCCCTAGCACCCTGAATCAGTGAGCTGTGGCAATTACCAGACTTCTCAACCCACAAACACCAAAGACAACAGAGAAGGTTAGTGGGAAAAGCTGTGGGGGACAGAGTTTGTGGTTCGGCCACCACCCCAGGGGCAGCGGGGGAGGTGCAGCTACAGAACTACAGCTGCAGTTACTTCCGGCCCCAGGCCCACGTGGTGGGAGGAATTAAGTGGCGGATCAGAGCAGGAATGAAGAGCCTACTGAAGATTTGCATCAGGTCCAGATTGATGGTTCTTGAGGAAGGAGGAATGCTGGGGTGGCAGAGCTGGCTGCATAGAAATAGCTCTGAAATCAATGGCACATCCCCTCAAGCTTGGATCAAAGTACTCTTTGCTCTACAAGCAGTCATACCCCGACGAAAAACTCAAGGGTCAAGTAAGTTGGCTGGGAACATGGCCAGGCAGCGAAAACACACCCAGATTCAGTCTCAGACTTTGGAATCTTTCTTTGGTGACAAAGAAGATCAAAACATACGGCCCGAAGAAGTCAACAAAGTGCAAGAGCCTACACCAAAAGCCTCCAAGAAAAACATGAACTAGTCTCAGGCCATGGAAGAGCTCAAAAAGGAGTTGGAAAAACAAGTTAGAGAAGTAGAAGAAAAATTGGGATGAGAAATGAGAATGATGCAAGAAAACCATGAAAAACAAGTCCATGACTTGCTAAAAGAGACCCAAAAAAAAACTGAAAAAAATATTGAAGAAAACAACACTTTAAAAAATAGACTAACTCAAATGGCAAAAGAGCTCCAAAAAGCCAATGAGGAGAAGAATGCCTTGAAAGGCAGAATTAGCCAAATGGAAAAGCAGGTCCAAAAGACCACTGAAGAAAATACTACCTTAAAAATTGATTGGAGCAAGTGGAAGCTAGTGACTTGATGAGAAATCAAGATATTATAAAACAGAAGCAAAGGAATTAAAAAATGAAAGACAATGTAAAATATCTCATTGGAAAAACCACTGACCTAGCAAATAGATCCAGGAGAGATAATTTAAAAATTATTGGACTCCCTGAAAGCCATGATCAAAAAAAGAGCCTAGATATCATCTTTCAAGAAATTATCAAAGAGAATTGCCCTGATATTCTAGAGCCAGAGGGTAAAATAGAAATTGAAAGAATCCACAGATTGCCTCCTCAAATAAATGCCAAAAAGAAAACTCCTAGGAACATTGTCACCAAATTCCAGAGCTCCCAGGTCAAGGAGAAAATACTGCAAGCAGCCAGAAAGAAATAATTTGAATATTGTGGAAAAACAATCAGGATAACACAGGATCTGGCAGTTTCCACATTAAGGGACTGAAGGGCTTGGAATACAATATTGCAGAGGTCAATGGAGCTAGGATTAAAACCAAGAATCACCTACCCAGCAAAACTGAGTATCATGCTCCAAGCAAAATATGGTTTTTCAATAAAATAGAGGACTTTCAAGCTTTCTCAGTGAAAAGACCAGAGCTGAATAGAAAATTTGACTTTCGAACACAACAATCAAGAGAAGCATGAAAAGGTAAACAACAAAGAGAAATCATAAGGGACTTACTAAAGTTGAACTGTTTTGTTTACATTCCTACATAGAAAGATGATGTGTATGATTCATGAGACCTCAATATCATAGTAGCTGAAAGGAATATGCATATATATATGTGTGTGTGTGTGTGTGTGTGTGTATACATATATATACATATGTGTGTGTCCATGTATGTATATATGTAGGTATATATGTATATATATCCACACACACACACACACACACACACACAAAGGGCACAGGGTGAGTTGAATATGAAGGGATGATATCTAAAAAAATAAAATCAATTTAAGGGATAAGAGAGGGAGAAAGGGAGAGATAGAATGGGGTAAATTATCTCGCATAAAAGTGGCAAGAAAAAGTGGTTCTGTAGGAAGGGAAGAGGGGGCAGGTGAGGGAGAATGAGTAAATCTTGCTCTCATTGGATTTGACCTGAGGAGGGAATACCACACACACTCAATTGGGTATCTTACCCCACAGGAAAGAAGCAGGAAGAAGATAAAAAAGGGGGGATGATAGAAGGGAGGGCAGATGGGGGAGGAGGTAATCAAAAACAAACACTTTCAAAAAAGGACATGGTCAAGGGAGAAAATTCAATAAAGGGGGATAGGTTAGGAAGGAGCAAAACATAGTTAATCTTTCAAAACATGAGTATTGTGGAAGGGTTTTACATAATGATACGCATGTGGCCTATGTTACATTGCTTGCCTTCTTAGGGAGGGTGGGTGGGGAGGGAGGAGGGGAGAGAATTTGGAACTCAAAGTTTTAAAAACAGACGTTCAAAAACAACAACAACAAAAAAAAGTTTTTGCATGCAACTAGGAAATAAGATACATGGGCAATGGGGCATAGAAATTTATCTTGCCCTGCAAGAAAGGAAGGGAAAGGGGGATGGGAGGGGAGTGGGGTGACAGATGGGAGGGCTGACTGGGGAATGGGGCAACCAGAATATATGCCATCTTGGAGTGGGGGGAGGGTAGAAATGGGGAAAAATTTGTAATTCAAACTTTTGTGAAAATCAATGCTGAAAACTAAATATATTAAATAAATTTTAAAAAAAATCATAAAACTTCCAATCCCTTCTTTCCTTCCCTTTTCAACACTAGAAAGCAACCTTCTCTTCTACCACTACACACATACAGGCATAACATTCAGCCCATGTGGTTGTCTTCTGTTAATATAACCTTCTGTTTCCTGGTGTCATGTAAATTTGGGCTTACTTTTGGATTAATTTGGCTGACATGGACATGGCCAGTTCTGGAGAGAAATTAAGCAGATTATTTGTTCCCTATATTCTGTTATCTTTCTTTTCTTTTCTCCTATGGGAGGTAAAATATCACAGCCATTAGCAGCAGTGAGAGATCCACTTCTTTCTCTCTAAGTTAACTGAAAATTTAGCTGGTTGTTTAAAGGTGTGCTTTGTGCTACAAGCGAAGGTTTCACTTAATGTAAGTGTGAACAAATGTGTGTGTATGCATGCATTTAGCCAGAAGTCTTACCACTGTCATCACTAAGCAAAGTCTATCTCCTTCCAGCAGCTGGAATGTCTGGTTAATATTTGAATCACTACCCAGGGCTTCACAGATGGCTTCCTCATTGCAGAAATGCTTAGAAAAAAAGACTTCAGTATTCTGTTTTTAATGGGCCAAATTGCCTTAGTTAGTCTATTGTATGCTGCGATATTTTAGACCTTTGTTCAAGGATAATGAGTCTGATTCTTCCACCCCAGTGGTGAGCATGGGTTTATAGAAACACTTGGGTTCCCCAATGCCTATTTACACAGTAGGGAGAGAATCACTTCCCACTCTGTACATATATAGCCTGGCATGTACAGACACAAAAAGCAGAATGGCTCAGAATATGTCAGTAGATGGAGCTAATAAGCACACCCCCTCCATAATTCTCTGCTTCACTTAGGTGGACTACATTGGACTCCTAGGAGAGAGCACATTTCTAAAGTTATTTTCCTAAAATGTAAGTCTGACTATGTCACCCCCTACTCAATAAGCCCCAGTGGCTCCCTATTACCTCCAGGATCAAATAAAAATGCTCTTGTTGATAATTAAAGCCCTTTACAATCTTCCTTCTTCCTATATTTCTAGTCTTCTTGAGAGTTGACTCCCTTCTCCATACTCTAGATTCCAGCAACACTGGCCTTCTTGCTATTTACTCCTCATACATGACTCCATCTCCAAACTCCAGGAATTTTTACCGGTTCTCTCCTCCACCCTCAGCCCCCCTCCCCTCCCCCCTATCCCCCATCCCACACCTAGAATGCTCTCCCTTTTCACATCTACTTCATTCCCTGCTCCCCACCCCATCCCCTGGCTTCTTTCAAAACATGTTTCAACTCCTACCTTGTACAGGAGGCCTTTATCAGTTCTCTGATGCTAGAGACTTCCCTCTGAGATTATCTCTAATTAATCTTGTATATATCTTGATTCTACATGTCTCCACATTAGACTGTGAGCTCCTTGAGGGCATGGTTTTTGTCTTTCCTTGTATTACCAACATTTAGCATAGTGCCTGGCACATGTTGTTCAGTGGTTTTTCAGTTGCATCCAATTCTTTGTGACCCTGTTTTTGGTATTTTCTTGGCGAAGATAATGGTTTGTCATTTCCTTCTCCAGATCAGGAACTGAGGCAAATAAGGTTAAGTAACTTGCCCAAGGTCACACAGCTAGTAAGTGTCTGAAGGAAGCTGAGCTTTCTGACTCCAAATCCAGCACTCTATCTACTCTATTCACTAAGGAACAGCTAGTGAAAAAGTATGGGGTAAGGAGATGAGTGTCGTGTCTGAGGAACAGTAAGAAGGCAAGTAATAAAGGAAACAAGGTTAGTTTATCATAATGGGATCTCAATGAACCCAAGCTTGCTCCTAGTGATCACTATTTCTTTTCCTAATTGCTTTTATTGTAATATAGTTGTCTGCTGTTGCAGTCATTTTGGTGAGTTGGACAGGACTACAATCAGGGTCAGGGTCAAATCCAGAAAGTTGTAAGATATGTGTGTGTGTGTGTGTGTGTGTGTGTGTGTGTGTGTGTGTGTGTGTGTGTTTGATGTGTTGCAAGGAATGTACTATTTTAAGTCCAGGTCTGTTTTAGATTGAAAAGATTCAATGCTAGAGAGTAGATAAGGAATTGAGGTAGATAAGAGAGTAGGTTAGTTTGTTATGCAGTCAAGGGTGACAGGGAGCAATGCTAAGTTTAATCCTGACCATGTGCATGTCAGTTTCAGCACCTAGACTTTCTTCAAACTTCTGTCAGCTAGAGATTTCCTCTGCCAGTATTATTTGCATTTACTTTCATGGAATCTATGGGACGGAAGACAATTTACTGCTTTCATTCAAGCACTTGGCTCCTGGAAAACTGCCAAGGGGATGGAATTTTAGTGTTCCTCAGAGATTCAGAGGTATTGTGAAGTTTTGTGCTTTTCAGTATATGTGGGAGGCAGTGGGATGAGGTCAGTAACAGGAGTACAGGATGACAGGAAATTAAGTTTCTGTTCAATGAATGATTCTGCTAGTATCATGTGTTTGGCAGTAGGTGGATCACTGGCCATGGTGCTGAACCGGCTGAGCTCTCTGGGCTTTGATGCAAATAAACTGCAGTGTGTTTTCTCTCTCCATGGGTTCTCCATCTACCCCTTGAATTATCTACAAAACCCAGCTAAGGTTTCCAACTCCTTTCTGGTTATCCGTAATGTTAGCTCTATCTCACTTTACTTGGGAGTTTTCTTCACAATGGCAGTGTCATAACCTACCACAGCAGAAGGCCAACATGTTGATGATCAGGTCAAGAACTATAGTGAGGGATGGGCAATCCTTGCCTAGCAGAGAGGGTAAGGGTCTGAATCAGTATCCAGGCAAATTCTTCAAAGCCTGGTTGACGCAAAGGTTTCATCAAAGTGTCATAATCCAAGAAGTAGAGAAGAAAGCATTGAAGGAGTAGAGTCAGGACAGGAGGTCAGTCCCAGATCAGAAGATAAGGTATATTATAGGCTACTAGCTATGTAACTTCTCAGCGGTTGGACCTCACCCCGATCTCACCCTAAAGTGATGCATGGGCATGAACATAGGCTAAGTATGCCTTACCCTCTACTTACTTAGCTATACCATTAAAACTATGACCTGACAAGAATTCCTTCATGATTCCTTCTTGGACCTAAAGGCTAGGCTTTATAGCATTGAAAAAAGACCTTTAGCAATTCCAGAGCAAGCACTCTGTATGCTATCAGCCACATCCTTCTCTTAGGCCTATGACCCTGGCAGCTTACTTGTTGTTCATCCTTTGTTTTCAAAGAAGACCAAAGACATCATGGGGTGAAGTCTTGACTTGCCCCTGAATTATCCAAAAATGTACACTATATGTATAGTTCTTTGATGATCTTAAAATGTAAAGTAAATGTTAGCTATTATGTCAGCTTCATCAACCTTATTATATGATATTGTAAAGTTGTTGTTGGTCCTTCATTTTCAAAAAGGACAAATGACATCACATGTAGTGATGTCTTGACTTGCAGGTGAATTGGATTTCAATGAGGCAGAGTTGCACAAAGTCATTGGCGTCACTCTCTCCTCCAGAATCATCAAAGTTCAGTGGCTAGACAAAAATCAGGATGACTGGTGGTGGCCCGGGATGCAGTGGATGACCTTGGCATCATCGATGTCTAAACAAGCTCTAAGTATTCCACAGAGCCTGCTTTAGCTGCCTTTGTGGACATTGGAACAAATTGTTCTCATTCACCCATTCTACTGGGAGAAGTCTTGACACACTTGGGTAGACATCCTCCTAATTCAATGACAGGTTTGAAACCTGTTGCTTACCCTTGACTTGGTTTAACACATCTGCTGAGATGGTTTTTGACTGGGGTAAGGCTGCTGCTGTGTATGTTGCAACTTCTTGGAGCCACAATTGAAAGTTGGGTGACAGGTAGACACAAAAGGTGGATGAGCAGCCCTCAAAAGGGCTTGGCAAGCTCTCACACCAGAGGTACTAGTCCTCCCAGAACACCCCATGCACCCCGTTAGTCCATTAGGTACTGGAGGCAGTTCCATTGTGTTCACAAGTTAAGGAGGTCTTAAATTTATTCTTTTAAAAATATTGATGGGTTTTGTCACATTGTTCATTGGTACCTATGTCCATTTTAAAAAATGTACAAGAACCAAAGATAGCACAAATAAAATTGTGAGCAAGAGCTACACAAACTACCAAAAAAATCAAAACCAAACCCCAAGCTCCAAACCACCAAATAGAGTTAAAATATATGTCTATTTATTATGTTTTGGGCTGGACCTGTGATTTCATTGATATAGGAAATTTACAATGAGGGAATTTCCTGTAACAACAGAGATTGACATCTGTTACGCAACTTATAGTTTTAGCAAGTTGCCCAGAGCAGTGATTTCCAAACATTTTCATTGTGCACTAATACTATTCTTATTATTCCCATTTTATAGATGAGAAAATTGAGACTGACAATAAAGAGAGGAGGAGAGACTGAGTAACTTGTACATGGTTACAGGTATGAAGGGTCGGAAGAAGACTTGAACCCAGGTCTTCCTCAAGTCAACAAGCATTTATTAAATGCCTACTATGTGCCAGGCACTGTCCTATGTGCCAAGGATATACGGCCCCCCCCAATAAAAAATAAAAAAAACCAGTCCCTGTTCTCAAAGAATTCAAATCCAAGATTATCCCTGAGACCACATCGCCTCTGTAAAGTAGTACTTGTGTATAGGGTGTTCAGGGAGGCCTAGCACCTCTGGTAAGAGGGTTTGCCAAGCCCTTTTCAGGGCTGCTCATTCACCTTTGGTGTCTATCTCTCAGCCATCTTTCAACTATGGCTCCAAGGAGCTATAGCACGGGCAGCAGCCATACTCTGATAAAACCTCCATGTGAGCTAAACCAGGACTAAATCAGGTGGAGGGAAAATGACAGGCCTCAAACCTGTCAATGAGTTAGGGGGATGTCAACCCCAAGCATGTGAATACCCCCCCTAGTGGAATGGGTAGAAGAGAATAATTTGTTTCAATGTCCATGAAGGCAGCTGAAGCAAGCTCCTGTGGAATACTTAGAGCTTTGTTAGACATCGATGATGCCAAGGTCATCCACTGCATCCAGCCCATCACCAGCCATCCTGACTCTTGTCTTACCATTGGACTTTGAAGATTCTGGAAGAGAGAGAGAGAGGCCAATGACTTTGTGCAACTCTGCCTCACTGAAATCCAATTCACCTGCAAGTCAAGACATTACTGCATATGATAACATTGGTCACCTCTGAAAACAAAGGACCACCACCACCAACAACAACTTAACAATATTATAATATATTATGTTATATTGTATTATATTATATTGTATTGTATTGTATTATATTATAATAATGTTGATGAAGCTGACTTAATAGCTAACATTTACATTACACTTTAATGTTATCAAAGAAGCAGACATATGCCATCCCATTTGATCCTCACAACAATCCTACGGTGTGGGTATTATTATCCCAATTTTAGATCTGAGAAAACTGAGGCTCAGAAATGTTAAATGATTTGTACATGCTTATAGGGTCATGGTCATACAACTGGTGTCAGAGGTGAAGTTCAAACCCAAGCCCTTCTGTCTCTAAGTCAAAGACTTTTTCTTCTGTACTATGCTGCCTCTTGCTTCATAGATAAATATGCATTCCTTAAATCTACCTATTTGTATCTTGCATAAGATTTTATTCTAGTAGCTCAAGTTGTTTTAGTTACTCCTGAGGCCCACAAGCATCATAATTCTAGATTATTATTGATTTATAAAAGAAAAAGCCCTAGTACTGCCAGGACCCTGGATTGCTGCTCTGTAATTATATTATGTTACATAATTGTTCTGTTGCAGGAATATTTATCCGATTCCATCACACTTGATTATTTCCTCCTATTGCCTTATAAATTGGATAAAGCTGTTATCAGTATTCACTCAGCCTTGGAAAATGGCCTGAGTTTTGCAGACCCTCGCATCATATTTAAAAGAGAACTTAGGAGCATCTAAAAGGAGGAGCCTTCATGGCATTCGTGGATTCCCTTTATAAAATTGTTCCTCTTGTGACCAAATTACCCCCAGGCACAAGTACCTAAGAATAATAATGAATGAAAATACATAAAACAGGAGCAACAGTGACTGACATATATTAGAATCAACAAAGCATCAACTGAAAATGCCTGAGGGTCCAGCAGCCAAAGCCTCTGCTTACTCCTGGTAAGTAAAGAGTCCCGCCAATCAGCAGCTTCGGTGGAAAGGGCTCGATTTTAGAATGAATTGAGAAGCTGCTGCCTGCTAGAACTCCTTTATAGGAGTAGCGCACGTCAAAGATTACAAAGTGCCTTACACACCTCATGTCTGATCTTCTAAATCACTCATTCTTGGGCCTTCTCCTATTGATGAATTCTTCCCAGAATCTCCATTTTGGGAAAAGACCCAGAACAGCTATCCATCTCTTATTCTCTGGACTTCACCACCGCACTTCCAGCATACTTCCAGCTTACCTCCTTCCTACCCTTTTCAGTTCCCTTTTTATATGTTGTTTTCCCATTAGAATGTAAACTCCTTGAGGGCATGGGTTGTCTTTTTTGCCTTCTTCTTCTCATATTTGTATCCCATAGCAAGTGTTTAATAAATACATCTCAATGGGACCTACAATTTGGGTCAGCTAGGTGGCACAGTGGATAGGGCAATGGGCTTGGAATCAGGAAGAACTGAGTTCAAATCCAGCCTCAGACACTTACTAGCTGTGTGGCTGTGCAAGCCATTTAGGCCTGTTAGCCTCAGTTTCTTCATCTATGAAATGAGCTGGAGAAGGAAATGGCAAACCACTCCAGTATCTCTGCCAATAAAATCCCAAATGGGGTCACAAAGAGTCAGACATGACTCAACAACAATAAATGCATGTTTCTTCCTCCCATTCTATCGCTCTCCTTTTGTTCTTTCCTTCCTCCATCCTTCCCTCCCTTCCCAACCCCCCATCTATTGAGAGCACCGTCATTTTTGTTGACCAAACTGTCAGGTGGATGAAGCATTAATATTCCTGAGGAAACTAAGGACTGGGGATTTTTAGGTGACTTACTGACTTGCCAAGAAAGCAACAGTTAATAAATGGCAGCATTTCAATGGGGCAGGAAAGTGACAAGATTTGGAGTCACAAGACCTGGATTCCAGTCTTGGTTCTGTTGCTTACTACCTGTATGCCCTTTAATGGAGTAGTTTCTCTCTATGTGTCTTGATTACAAAATGAGTGCGTGAATGTCATCTCTCAGGTAACATAAAAGTATTCATTTCATGATGACATGAATCAAGACTTGAGTTATCTGATACCAAGGCCATCATACATCTTTTTAGAGTCAGTGAACCAAGTTCTGGACTTGGTATGGGGGAACCTAGCTTCAATCCCATCTCCATAAGCCTGGACAATTAATTTAATCTTTCTGAGCCTGTTTCCTAATCTTACAAATGGAAATGATGACAAAAATAGCACTTATAGGGTTGTTTTGAGGAACAAAAGAGATAATGTGTGTTAACGTGGTGCTATATACATGTGAGCAGCTACCATGTGGTAGAAATAACCTGGGCTTCTCTTCCTCAGTCTTGGTGATAAGTGATGTCTCTGATGAGATTAAATGATTGGGGCTTTATAGACTATAGTGAATATTTAGAATTGGAATGGGAACTGGGGAAATGATGGCGATTGAGCATTTATTAAGTGCCTTTATATGTCAGGCTCAGTGCTAAATACTTTACAGATATTATTTAATTTGATTCTTAAATTAACCTAGAAGGTGGGAGCTATTATCAGCACATTTTACAGATGAAGAAACTGAGGCAAACAGAGGCTACACGACTTGCCTAGGATCACATGGATTTGAGCTCAGGTCTTCTGACTCCAGGTGAAGCACTCCATTTACTACACTACCTTGCCACCTCTAAAAAGCAGCTTCCTAATGGAGCACGGCATGTATCTGTTGACTATTGTGTAAACTGTGGCCATGAAAGAAAGCCTTGTAAAGGGTTCTATGCCCCTGCGTCAGTGAATGGAGCTACTACCTCACTCATGTGCATATTCCTTTCTTTGATGCAGATCACAGCCCACCCCTGCCTGCCTGTCTTGGGTAACTCTGTCCATGTCTTCCCATGAATCCACCACACTGGCCTCCATTCAAGGAAATGGAGGCTTTCCTTGAGTCCTCTTGATGTTTTATAGATATTAACGGAGTGTGTGGATTATCCATTAGTTATCCCTTCCTATTTGCTAACTGAAGAGCTCATCTTTTTTTTTCCTTCTTTATTCATATATTTCTCTGGTGACATTCTTTCCATTATATCTCCTCCTGCTTATTCTTCATTTATACTTCGTTGTAACCTGCTCAGGCACTTTTCTGTTACCCTTTGGAGTATCCTCAACCACGTCTGCTTTCAGAGACAAACCTGGCCAAGCATGGAAGGGCTCATGATCAGTATACTGGCCTCCTGGTGATCTTTTCTTTGGCCATGTCAACCATGAAACTGATAGAAAATTCAATGACTGAAAAACAAGAAAGCATAACTTAAGTTTTAAAAGGCCTTCTTGTCTACTTTAGTAAAAAGCTATTCTATTTCGTAAATGAGTCAATAAACATTTACAGAGTGCCACTAACATTATATTAATAATACTAATACTTTCTAAATGTATAGCAATTCTGTGAGTTCCCCTTTGTTCATCTCATTATTTCTCTTTATCACGTTTATCTTACTTTATAATGAAAGTTTACTCATTACTTTAAAATGGGGATCATATTTATTTCCCTATCCTTGCACTACTACCTCCTTTTCCTTAGCAACACTGTATTCCTTCCCCTTGCCTTCCCCCGTCCCCCTCACTTTCCCCCATACATACAGGCTTTTCTATCCATTCCAATTATAGGCCTTTGGACGCCATGTGTGTCTCATATATTTCAGCAGACATTCTCTGTATGGTCTCTTAAAGATACCAGTGAACTCTATTCTCCCTCTCTCCCAGTGTTTTTCAACATAAGCTTATTTGAAAGCAATTACTCAAGCAATACTGCAAGGATTTTGACAAACATGTGAATGCTTCAAGGCTACCAATCTCCTATGACAGGAAGAGACAGGTGGAGAACAAAAGACCTGGCAGTATTAGATTTCATTCTTCCTTCTTTTAAGTTTAATTTATCAAAGAGCTAACCTGACAGGGCCAGAGTCACTTCAGCCAAAGCAGGGCATAGAAGACAGAAGGAGTTCATCTTTTTTTTTTCTGTAGATGATTGACTTCAGAAGGACTTGTGTTGTGATCAGTCCTGACTAATATGAATTTTCTTAAAAAACAGGAATCCTGCTATGTGTTTTGGTGCATACCTGTAATGCTTGCTACTAGGGAGCCTGAGTCTGGTGAGTTCTAAATTTGGGAATTCTGAGCTTCAGTGGGTCTAAAGCAGATTGTGTATCTGTACTGTCTGGCACCAGTGTGGTGAATTATTGGGGGCCACCATGCTGCCTAGGAGGGACAAACCAGCCCAGGTGGGCAATGATCAGCAGTGGGATTGGGCCTCTGAGTAGCTGCTGTGGGCTGGGAGAGAGATAGGGAGAAGAGAGGAGAGAGAAGAGAGGGGGGAATGGAGAGAGAGAGAGAGACAGAGACAGAGAGACAGACAGAAAGAAACAGAGACAGAGATGAAAAGAGAGAAAGAAGGAGAGACAGAGAGAGACAGAGACAGAGAGAAACAGAGACAGAGAGAGACAGACAGACACAGAGAGAAAGAAACAGAAACAGAGATGAAAAGAGAGAGACAGAGACAGAGGACAGAGAGAGAAGCAGAGATGGAGAGACAGAGACAAAGAGATAGCACCAGAGAAAGGATGGAGGAATCTGCTGGGTATCTTTAGCATCTCTTTGTTAATCCTGTTATATGACTGGGTAGATCACTGGTTAGTGAATCTTCCCTCTTGTACACAGTTGACCTTAGGCACATGAAACATGACCAGTGCTTGGGGGATCATAAGTCTGTGCCCTGATGCAAGTTCAGAATCTGCCCCACTGTGTATCCTTTATTTTTCTGCATGCTGATTTTTGTTGATGAATTCATGCTATTTCTCTGAGTTTGTATTTCTTTTAAGGAAAAGATGAATTTCTCAAGTTCTCTTAACTTTTAAAATTCCTCCATTTGGCAGCAAATGCTCCTCCCTGTGAATAATTTTGTAGTAAATCAGTGTCCATACTAAGAGAGGGAAAAGGAGAGATCCCACATGCAAAATTTATGTACTCAAATGAGATTTGTTGGAGGATTTTACTTACAGCCAATGGAGGCCTCAGAAATCTTGCAGACAGGAGATGAAGCAAATCTCCAAATTTGCTTCAGACCATCAGGAGTGTGTGTTTTTGAGGGAGTGGCTGGTGGGAAAGGAAGCTCCAAAAATGGCTTCCTAGGTTTCCCCTTTTGTATAATTAAGATCCCATCTCTGACATGTGTTAGTTGTAATTGGTGGGGAAACAAAATGCAATGTATTACCTCCCCTCCTAGGTAAATACTTTAGGATCTTTATATATTGTATTTGGCCACTGGGGTGAAAAGAGAGAAAGGAAAAGTGGGGAGAGTTGGTTAGCTTCTGTGGCTGACTTCAGATCTCCTCTCATAGAGATAAGGAGTTGTTCTTATTATCTACATTCTGAGAAACTGTCCCAGGGTGCAAGAACTGATTTTTCACATAGGTAGATGGCCATTAACTTATAATAGTCCTCATGATAAAACAAAAAAAAAGAATTTCACTGTTTGTTGATGGCCTGAATTTCTGATTTAAATATAAATTCTCTTGAGTTTGTCTATTGACTCTAAAGCATGCTATGTGTGTAGCAAGCAGGGTAATATTCATTCAGGGCTCTTTGCTCAGTCATGGACAAAAGGTGGCTGTCTTGCACATAGGAGATGGACCAGCACCTTGGTTCAATCATAGAGGCTAGAATAGGTCCTAACACAATTGGGTCTTCTTGGGGAAAATGACTAAATAAGAAGAATTCTCTTATTCAGTCCCAAATTCTCTCCTTCTTGTTTCCTTTTTATTCCAACCTTCCCTTCCAATTTGTGCTGCTTATCTACATGGAGCTATAGAGGGTGTTAAAGCAAACGGATAAACACAGACCACTGGAAGTAGCCTGTGAATTGGATAAGAAGTACTGTATTTCCCCATGAATAAGATGCACCTTAATTTTGGGGCCTGAAATTTGAAAAAAAAATGCATTACATAAAGTTATTGAACTCAAGTTTTATTCATCTGCTCATAGCTTTCAGGAATCTTTTGGGCAAGTCTGGTGCATGTACGCATGCTTAGTCTATTCTATTTCATGAACCTGAAGCACCAATTGTGTCCTCCTTTGAAATCAGTAACTTCTTTTTCATCAGCAATTCTTCTTGTCTCATGCTGAACCATCTTTGTGGACACAGGAATTCCAATTGCCTTTTGCTCTTCAATCCATATCTTCAATTCCCTCTCTGAATCAGGCCATTTTGCTTACTTGCCTCTCATGGCCTTCTTCTGCCATGGCATTTCTCAGTAGGGTTTCTTCTTCCCATAGCCAGTCTCCGATTATTTCCTCAATTGGAGGAGGACCAAACTTACGTTCAGCAGCATGACTTCCACTCACTTTTGCAAACTGGATCACTTTTAACTTGAATTCAGCATTGTATGAAAATCTTTTCTGAGCCATTTCTGGGTAGAATGTGGCAAAACGTAACCTAGTATACCCATAACAAATGTGAAACAATGAGCGCAAAGACAACAAGCATGAAAAATCGGGAAATGCAAGTAAAATAATCTGCAACCACTGTATAAGACACACCTAGTTTTTAGACCCCAAATTTGTCGGAAAAGGGTGTGTCTTATACATGGGGAAATATGGTAACTTACTGATAACTGTTCAAGATACTTCCCTGGAAAATGCCTTTCAAGAGGGAAAAAATAGGTGTCTTAAAATTAAAGGTGAAATAAATAAAGTCAACCAGTCAAAAAGTATTTATTAAACCCTTGCTTCCTGCCAGTCATTGTGCTAAGAATATAAATATAAAAGAAAAGAAATTTCTGCCCTCTAGGAGCTTAATGGGGGAACTCGGCACACAACAGGACCCTGAAAAGCCAGTGGTGGTGATAGGGAAGTAGTTCCTGGGGGAGGGCTATAAGACTCTTGCAGAAAGACTTCTTGCAGAAGGTAGGCCTTGAGATGAGACTTGGAGGAAGCCAGGAATCCTTTGGAAATAAAGAAGAAGAGAGTTTTAAACACAGGGGACAGCCAAGGAAAATGCCTGTAGTCAAGAGATAGAGTATCTTGTTTGGGGCACTATAGGAAGGAGGCTAGTCAGTTCATGGAGGGGAATAAGGTATAAGAAACTGAAAAAGTAGGAAGGGTCCAAGATATGAAGGACTTTAAAAGCCAAGCAAAAAATTTTATATTTGACCCTGGAAAAACTAAGAAGCCATTGGAGCTTATTGTATGGGAACTGGCAGGCAAAAACCTTCACTTTAGGAAAATTATTTTGTTAGTTGAATGGAGGATGGACTAGAGAGGGGCTTCTTCAACTTTTTCAACTCATGACCTCTTTTCAACTTTGGTTGGCGTTGTATGGCCTGAGGGCATGGATAGTGCAAAGTGTGCATGCTTTGTGTTCAGAACCAAAGCTGCAGTGAAGCTGCCTGCAACACGGGCAAGCACTGACAGAAATACCTTGGATTCATTACGCATTTGGTTTTGAATTAATTTTTGGTTGTGCATTCAGAAACCTTTTATTGTTGCCAATTTTTTTTGCCACCACATTTGGGGCTATGACCCATAGTTTAAGAAGCACTGGACTAGAGTACAGAGACCAACCAGAAGGCTGTTGAAATATTCCAGACATTAAGTGATGAGCATCTGTACTAACACGGTAGCAGTACCAGAGAGGATGCCACATACAGTACATGTTTAGTGATATATTCTTTGGCAAAATATTTGATTGCTCCTATGCAGATCTAAGAGCAGAAGATCCTTTGGAAGTTACCAGATCCACTAGCAATCTGATGTCTTTCTCTTAGTTACTGCATTTTATAATGCATATATCTTTCTGCAAAGGACCAAGGTGTACCATATACTATCTCTGCAATAGGAAGGGATGATTGAATGCTCAATGTTCAGGAAAATGGGTATTTAAGTGAATGACTTACTAAGTTACTTCAGTAATGTTACAGTTTTAAATACCATTAGCAACTCAAATAGGCCTACTGAATATCTGTCTCTGCACAGCATGATGGTATAGAAAAAGCAGTGGCTCAGAAATAAGGAGACCTGGTTGATAACACCTTCAACTCCTCAAGGAGTGGTGCAAGTGGTAGTTCAAATTAAGAAATAACTACCAGATGAATTTGTGTTAAGGGAGAATAGCCTAAGAAATGAATAATAAAATAGAACCCCCTTATAAAGCTAACGTTGGAGCACAGGCCCAATACTGGTTACATGGTTGTTATACTTTTCCTATGCTGAAATGATATTGTGGGATATGTTATTTGAACTATATTATAACAAAATCCATTTAATGCTGGGCCACATTATCATGAAGTTTCATAACATTTAAAATTCATGCAATATCTAGATGTTCTTGGAAAACCTAGAGAGTTCTAGAAAACTCTCTTTTTTGATACCTTCTTATTTAGTTGTTCACTTCTCTTATCTGCCTTACTTTTTCTTTCCCCTGGAGGCCTTGCCTTTGGCAGCATTGATGGAAACACCACTTGTGTTCCTAATATCTTCATACTAATCCCTTAGCAACGCTTTCTAGAGTGTTCCAAGTAGAATGTTTTTACATGTAAATGAGCAAAAGTGCATAGTCATCATTGAGTTTAGCTACTGTGGGGCATTGCTCATGTCCTGTGTGTGTAATTCCGGAAGATAGCAAACCTCTCTATTCTCTTTATTAAGAATGAAGGAATACTATTTTCACTTTTTTTCATGTTTTTTTTCCTTTTGTTCTGTTTCTTCTTTTACTAACATGACTAATACAGAAATATGTCTTATATGATTGCACATATATAACCTATATCAAATTGCTTACTGTCTTAGTGAGAAAATTTGGAACTCAAAATTTCATAAAAGGTGAATGTTAAAAATTGTCTTTACATGTAGTTAGAAAAAACAAAATACTATTAAAAAAGAATGAAAGAAAAACCACAAAAAACCAAACTTGGCCCCAAAGAAGAGACATGAGAAAATATCTCTTTCCAGTACTCCCCTCTCCCATTCCTTGGCAGAGGTAGGTGACCTTGGGTGGGGGGTGGGGGGGGAGGGACAGTAGAATATTTTATATATTGTTATTATTATGTATCCATTTACTTTGCTGATTTTATTTCTTTAAAAAAAACACTTTGTTATAAGGTACGACTGTCTGGGAGAGGGGAAGGATATGGGGAAAATTTAGGCCATACGAAAACAAAAGATCAACGCAACTGATTTTTTGAAAAAGGAATGAAGGGTAGAGGAAACAGTTCCTGATGAAAACAGGTTCAGGAATAAAGGAGTTAGAGGGGACAAATGATAGAAATTATAATGAGTGGGACACTTCCCAGGAAAAGTATAGTGACATTGAGGAGAGATGAAGTCTAGTGGGAGTGGAGACTAGCCTTGTCTGAAGCTTGCTGAAGTGGTATGGAAATGAAAGTAATTTTACGGATTTGGGGATCAGAGGATTGGAAAAGTCATTGAGCTGTATGTAGAAGTAGGCTGGTAAACGTTTACCAACTAGCTCTCGGGGGAAAAACGTACACATGGCACACTTTTAAGTTTAATCTGCATCATTAACATTTCCCCATCAGTTTCTGAACTCTAGAAAATCAACAAAACAATAACTTAAACTCTGATTTGTAATGTTTACTGATTTCTAAGGTATAAATGCTCATCTGAAAATTTAACAATCAGGTGGTTGGAGCTGGAGCTAGCACATGCCTGCTGTATGCTGAAATTGCTAAGGGAAGGGATGGGGTTGAAAGGATGATCATGAGCTTAATGCTAAAATTAAGAAAAGAGAGATGCTATTTCAAGGGTAGTCAAAGGGCAGGGTGGTCTGATCTCTTGGCATGTATTTCAGAATGGGAAAGATTGTTGGGTAGTACATACATTTTTATTTTTGCAAACAATTTTAAAGGGGAAAAAATTAATGTGCCTTTCTAACGAGGAAGGGAAGCAGCATGGAATAGTAGAAGTCTATTGGATTTGGGATCAGAGTAGCCTGTGTTTAAATCCCAATTTTGTTACTTACCTATGACACCTTGGGTATCACTTTACTTCTCCAGGCCTTGGTTTTTTTTTTTTCCCATCTGTCAAATGAGTGGGTTGGACTAGAACACTTCTAAGAACCTTCCTGGTTCTATACCTATTATCCTATGAAAGGTGATATTAGGCTGCAAGTTCCTTGTATTTGAAGGCAGTGTCTCATCTCTGTGTTGTACTTCTATAGACCCCTAGTCTAATGCTTTTTATCTTGTGGGAATTCAAGCAGTTGGTGTTGACTGATTAAGTTCCCGGGTAAAATGGAGATTTTCTCCTTTTACAGAAGCATGGCCAAAACTCATTGCTGTTAGGTTACAGATTTAAATGCTTAGTCTGCTCTTAAAAAAAAATTAAGGTCCTTTTGGAGGGGTTCACTTTGTTCCCTATACGTAGTGTATTATTTTAAAAAGGCATCATTTATGTTGTATTTTTTTGATTTGCATTGTGCATTACTTTGTGGTATCCTTATAACAAATCTGTGAAGGTAGATAGTAAGAGTATTATTATTCCTTCCCTATAGCTACTAAGAGAAGCCCAGGAAACTGTTCAAGGTCACACAAGAAGTCATCCACTGGGATTTAAACTGAGGTCAACTGACTCTCCAACCTAGAACTTTTTCCACTACCTCGGGCTTCCTCCCCCAGGAATAACCAGGAGGGTGTTCAGGTCTTTTTGTTCACTACATATACCCATTTGTTTATTTTGAGATATTTGCTTTCCTTTCCTTTCCGAGCCCTCAATATTTTGGTAACAAGAACTGTACATGTAGAATAGCTCTCCACAATCCATTGGGGGAGAGAAAGTAAAAGGTGTTCTTTAAAGGGATTTACAAGGTGATATAGGAGAGCAGTGATAATGTCAAGTAGAAGAGGTAAGTGTTTGATATAAGGCTTTGATAGGGGAATGGAGTGCCTCTTGTGAAAATGAAATAATTAATGTAAATGAGAGGACAACAGAGAAAAGGCATTTCTCTATGCTTCTTTTGCCTTTTACATAAATGCAATACTTATCAAGTATAAAATTGACAACTTAGGAAGACCTGAAGAATATGCTTCACATAGGAAAGAAGAGGTAGAGTCTTCCCCTTCATTGCCTTAATTCTTTCTTTGGTCTTTAAAGTTATATAAGACCTAGATGACTTTTGTTCCTTTGTCTCATAGTGGTGTCTGAACTGAAGTGTACTGAAGCCAGATTTTCAAGAGGTAAATAGTAACCCTAAGCATCATCACTTTACCTTTTCCTCTTACTCATACCCTTATTCATTCTCAACTTAGCCTCTTTCTCCATGCATAGTTCATTCCTAGTTCCTTATCATTCATGCATGTAATGTGTTTTTGGTACTCTATTTATTGAATGCCTTCTTCAACATGCACCATACTCTGCTGGTATGGATAGCATTTTATACTTTTCCTTCCCTATCTATCAGCACATACAGTTGTACAGTTGCTCCTGTTAGTACCTCCCATTCTTTTCAAAAGTAGAAAAGTCAGCAATTTTGTTGCCGGCAAGAATGTAGGAAAAAGATAGCCAGTCTCACCCAGATCTCTTCAGTCTTACTCAATGAAATACTTGGGGGTGATTTACATGGACTTTGAGGGGCGTGTTTGAGATTGAAAGAAGCTGAAATGAACTTTTTCTTCCTATGACAAAAAGTTGACTAGGTCAAGGAGGGAGAGCTGTGGCAAAAGCAAAGGAGTTAAAAAATATGCATTTAATCTAAGCCGGGGGTTTCTAGGGATTAGTGCTGTGCTACTTGGTTTTGGTGCTCTATTGTACGTATCTATTGGTCTTCCCTCCTCTCTGCTGCCCTTCCTGCTGTTCTACTGAATGGCGACTGTTCCTCCTTACAGAAAGGTGGTCAGCTCTTGTAATTACAGCTTCAGGGTATTTCAGCTCTTTTGTGACCATACCAAGACAGCCAGTAAAAGGCAGGGAAGCCCTCATCTTAGGTGGTCATCCTTTGACCTCTTTTGACTCCCTCAACTGCCACTCTTTGAGTGTTGATCCATGCAAATCATCCTGGGAGCATTACTTAGCAAAACTAAAAGGGATTGGGAAGGACCCACAGTCTTTTGTCTAACAATCTTGCCAGCAACCAGCTCTTTGCCTTCCTTATACTAATTCCAGTTTTACTCTTGCCCTGAGGCTTAATGGTCTGAAACTTTCTTTGATGTATCAGTTAAATGTATGATCTCATTGTATGGTTGATTGTACCATCTCTGCAGTTGACAACCCATTCAAGCCTTTTCTTCCTGCTATGATTCTTATCCATTTCTCCTTGAAGATCATTGGGTCATAGAAAGTCATTGATTTACAGCTGGAAGGGACCCGAGAGACCATCTGGGCCACACCCTCAGATGAGGAACCTCAGGAGCACAAGAGTGGTTCAATGGCTTGCCAGGGGTCATAGATCATAAGATTCAGAGGTAAAATTTGAATCAACGTATTCCTGACTCTAGGGGCAGCTAGGTGGTGCAGTGGATAGAGTACTGAGCCTGGAATCAGTCATCTTCCTGAGTTCAGATCTGGCCTCAGACACTTACTAGCTGTATGACCCTGGGCAAGTCACTTAACCCCATTTGCCTCAGTTTCCTTATCTGTAAAATGAGCTGGAGAAGGAAATGGAAAACCACTCTAGTACCTTTGCCAAGAAAATTTCAAATGAGGCCACCAAGAGTCACACAACCAAAAAATGATTGAACAACAACAAATTCCTGACTCATGTATCACTCTATGACTATACCGTATCCCCACTCAGCATGCTACATATGAAGGTTTTAAAAATGGGGGGAAATTTAACTGCAATGAAACAATTATTGTGCATAGCATGCTCTGACTATATGGAAGGTGATAATTGCTTCCCTGGAGTCCCCATGATTCAACTAACCTCTGTCAACCCCAAATTTTAATTGTGAACCCCCAAATCCCAAACCAAAGTTTGTTCTAAGAAAGAGACAAATGAAATTAGGGTACGTGTGTCCACAGTTTAATTTCTCTCAAGCTGGCTTGGTGTGCATTGCATGGGAGTTCAGTCCAAAATTGGGCCCCCCTAAGAGGTCCACCTCAGAACTGACTTGATTTGGGATTTGAGGGTACAGGGTTATATGCCCTTCAAAGAGCAGGTGTTCCCAAGGGGTGGCAATCAACTCTGATTGGTCAACACCCTGGGAGGTGGGCTATATTAAAATGATGTCTTCAGTACGTGATTTAGGTCTGCTGGGACTGATATCATCCTGCCATCATTCTATCCAGTTCTATAAGAATCTGTCTACCCAGCCCCGAGTAGGATAAAATCTATTCAGGTTTGGGTCGGGTTTGATCAGGATAAGAAGATTCAATGCAATCTCATTATCAGTAATGTCCTTTGGAAGAATTCTGGAGCAGAAGGGGCCTGGCTGGGGGCGAAGCTCTGATAATTATTTTTCACACCTCCATGTCCTGGGAGGAGAGCACAGAAAGAGGAAGCTAAGAAAGGGGGTAAAATTAGAGTTTAAGAATGTTAGAAAAGGAGGAATAATAAAGTGCTCAAGGCTGGAGTAGCATGGAGCAGTTCCCAGCTGAGACAGTTAGGTGGCACAGTAGAGTCCTGGGCCTGTAATTAGGAAGACCTAAATTCAAATCTAGCTTAGACACACTAGTTGTGTGACTCTGGACAAGTCACTTACACTGTGTGCCTTAGTTTTCTCAGTGGCATTGCAGGGATAATAATAGCACTGACCTCACAGGGTTGTTGTGAGAATAAAAGAGATAATCTTTGTAAAGCACTCAATACCAAATCTGATACATAGTAGGCACTTAATAGATGTTCATTCTTCACACACAGCCCCATTGGTCCCTGGGCCTATTTAGGGAGTGTGAGGATATATCCTTAACAATGATATTAGAAATTTGGTGACATAAACTATCCCATTCATGTGGGTGAAGTTTTGTGTAGTAGATATATTTATGAGAGAAAAGAGTAAGAGGGATATATCTGTGTACAGAAAAGAGTTGAAATGAAAAGTGACACCTGTGAAAGAACATTTGAAAGTCTGAGGCTCCAGATCTAGAATCTGTTTAAGGAACTTTAGAGTGAGTGCAAGGGTATCAAGTGTCTCTGGGGGTGGAAAATTGGAAGGTGGTAGAGAAGGAAGTATTCTTGAATGTTTAAAACATTTATTTTATTATATTTAGTATATATAAAATATTATTTAATTATATATTAAATATTTTATTTATTTTATTTTTAATTTTTAACATCTGTTTTAAAACTATTGAGTTCCAAATTCTCTCCCTCCCTCCCCCACCTATCCTTGATAAGGCAAGCAATTTGATACATGTGCAGTCATGTAAAACATAGTTTCATCAGTCATGTTGTAAAAGAAACATGGATCAAAGGAAAAAAAATCAAGAAAAATAAAGTACAAAAAAGTATGCTTCAATCTGTATTTAGATTCCATCAGTTCTTTCTCTGAAGGTAGATAGCCATTTTCATCATATATCCTTTAGAACTGTCTTAGATCATTGTCTCAATGAGTGTCGCTAAGTCATTTACAGTTATCACCATACAGTGTTGCTATTTCTGTATGCAATATTCCCCTGGTTCTGCTCATTTCAGTTCACATCAGTTCATGTAAGTCTTTGCAGGTTTTTCTGAGATCGTCCTGCTTATCATTTCTTAGAGCACAATAGTATACCAGTCCGATCATTTACAACAACTTGTTGTCATTTCCCCATTGCTGGTCATCCCCTCAATTTCCAACAAATTATAAGTCTTGACATTTATTCTGAATATGTTTCATCTTACTACATTTTCCCCAATGTTTTGTCAGGATCTTTTTTTTTATTCTCAGTCAGTAAACATTTATTAAGAGCCCATTGTGTGCCAGGCACTGTGCTAAGCACTGGGCATAGAAAGAGGTAAAGGACAATTCCAGCTTTTTAAGGAGGAATTCACATGGAGACATGTAAACAACTATGGACCAAAAAAAGCTATATACAAGGTAGTTTGGAAATAATCAAAAAATGGAAGGCACTAGAATTAAGGGGAACAGGGAAAGGTTTCACATAGAAGATGGGATTTTAAGTGGAAATTAGAAGAAGCCAACAAAACCAAGAGGTAGGAGTAAGTAGGGAGAACATTCCAGGTATAAGGGACAGCCAGTGAAAATGTCTGGAGTCTAGAGATGGAATGCTTTGTTCAAGGAACAGCAAAGAGGCCAGTGTGACTTGATCACAGAATACATGGGGATGGAGATGAAGAATGAGGTGTTAGAAAACAATAAAGGTATATGTGCAGGAACAGCGGTTATTTGAGAATCGGGGTGGGGGGAGTAGAGGTTTCAGCTGCTCCTCAACTATTAGTAGGGAGCAAGGTGCTATTCTTATTCTCATTTTACAGGTGAGGAAAGTGAGTCAGATAGTGGTTAAGTCATTTATCTAGGGTCACACAGCTACTAAGTGTTTGAGGCAGGATATGTGTGCCCGTGTACCACCTAGCATCCTCTAGCACTAAGAGGATAGCCATGTCTAGGGGATTTTAGTGATCATCTGTTTCAATGTGTTTATTTTGTATCAAAGGAAATGAAGGCCAAGAAAGGCTAAATCATTTGTCTAGAATTATTGATCAAGTTAGCAGCAGAATCAGGGTTAAAACCTGGGTCTCTTGGTATAGGGCTTATTCAATTATATCATTGCCTCTTGTATGTAGAATTTGATACTGGTGCTGTTTCATGATAGAGTAAAACATCCTTAATTTAAATGCCATTAACTGAGAATTGGTGAAAATATAATTTAAGGTAAAGTTACATTTATGCTACTTGTGAAGGAAAGGTTTTATGGAATTAATTCAATTCAATTTAAAATATGTTTAGTGTTCACCTTCTATGGATCAAGCACTGGGCTAGATAACTCAGATCCTCCCTTCCCTCCCAGCCCCCAAAGCAATACCTCCCCTTAAAGATTTTATATTTGGGGGAGGGGAGAGATAAGAAGACATGACATGTCCACATATAGTTTATAAGTGATATATACAAAATAAACACAAGATAATTTGGGGCATCTAATTACTAACATTATTTCTCTCTTTTTTTAATGGAAAGCCTTTAGTACTCGTACATCCTGAAAAATGAGTGCTTAACATGTATAATGCACCATTCTTAATGTTTTATCAATCAATCAAGAGGCATTTTATAAAGTTCCTACCATGTATCAGGTTCTGTGCTGGCTACTTGGGATACAAAGAGAAGTACAAAGCAGTCCTTGACCTCTTTCTCCTCTCCTCTCCATCCTCTATCCACCACCCATTCTCCACTCCATCTGACAAAGTGTTACTATTAAAATTTGGTCTGACCATGACACTCCCTTCTTTACTAAACTATGAGGCTTGCCTTTTAATGCTATGATTAAATACAAACTCCTGCTCAATATTTAAACATGGTAATTAGGTGATATAGAGGCCTGGGTCTGGTGTCAGGAAGACTCATCTTCTTGAGTTCAAATCTGGCTTCAGACACTTTCTAGCTATGTGACCCTGGGCAAGTGCCTTAACCCTGTTTGCCTCAGTTTCCTCATCTATAGAATGAGCTGGAGAAGAAAATGGCAAACCACTACAGTATCTTTGCGAAGAAAATTGCAAATGGGGTTACCAAGAGTCAGACACAACTGAAAACAATTGAATGACAAAGCCACCCTAACTTTTCAGATTCATCATATTTATATTTTAGTATGTTACTCTCCTTGGATTCTCCAGTCAAGCCAAGTTGAACTTCTTGTTATATTCTTTACGTGATACTCCATTTCTCAATTCTATGCCTTTATATAGGCTTTTCCCCATGACTGGAGAATATTCCCTCTTCACTTCCACCTCTTGGAACATTTGGAATTTCCTTCCAAATTCAACTTGTACCCCTTGTCCTTACATAAGGTTTTTCTTATCTAGCTAGCAGTGGAACCTCCCCCACCCAAAATTACTTTGTATGTATTTGTGTATATTTGTATGTGAACAAGTTGTTTTCTCCCCATAAAATGTAAATTTCAATCAATTAACAAACATTTGTTAAGACATTTTGGTCATGGAAAGAACACTCTATCACTATCTCTGGATTCAGAAGAACTTGGGTTTAAATCACATCTATAACCTTAACAAACTGGAGACATTGAGCAAGTGATTTAATATCTCTTGACTTTCTTTTCCTCATCTGTAAAATGTGGAGGTTGAGATAGATGGCCTTGAGGTTCTTTCTATTTCTATATCAATGATCCCATGATCCTACTATGAGCCAAACATTGAACTAAGTTTTGAGGATATGAAGAAAAAAGCCAAAGCAGTGCTTACCCTTGAGAGGTTCATTCTATCAGGGCAGATAATGTGTACACATACTTTGTTTTTGACCTTCTTCAATTATTTTTTAGTTGTGTCCAACTTTTCATGACTTCATTTAGATTATCTTGGCAGAGATACTGGAGTGGTTTGCCATTTTCTTCTCCAGCTCATTTTGCAGGTGAGGAAACTAAGGCAAACAAGATGAAGCGACTTGCCCAGGGTCACATGGCTAGTAAGTGTCTAAGGCTGGATTTGAACTCAAGTTGAGTCTTCCTGATTCCAGGCCAGGCATTCTATCTACTGTGCCACTTAGCTGTCCTGCTACCATATACATGCTACACATTCTACTACAAGCAAAATCTATACAAAGTAAATTCAGGGTGATTTTTGTGGAGGTTTTTAAAGTTGGGGGAATCAAAGTCCTCTTATAGGAAGTGGTATTTGAGCTGAGCTTTGAAGGAACCTAGTGATTCTAAGAATTATAGGTAAGGAAAGAATATATTCCAGGCAAGGGGATCAGGCTGGGCAAAGGCTGTTCCTTACTTCACCACCAGCTCAATTAATTCACTCTCCAGCCTGCTCTACCTCCCCACCAGCCAGCTGCCTTGCCCACCTCAGGATGACTCTGCCTTGAGGTCTGCTTTCCTGGTTAGTGAGTCAATTGGCCTGATCATCATTTCTTGTAGGACCCTAGTCATGCTACTCACTTCACTCTCAGCTCAACTCACTCTCTGTTGAATGTCATATGTGGGGAAGAACAAATATACCATTTTGGCTGAATGTTGGGTACATAAAGGAGAGTAATCCATAATGTACTTGGGAAGGTAGGTTTGAGCCAGCTTGTGAAAGGCTCTAAATGCCAAACAGAGGAATCTGCATTTGATCCTAGCTGTAAAAGGGAGCCACTGGGTTCATTGAGCAGGAGACTGAGGAAGGGGAGACTTGTATTTTAGGAAAATTACTTTGGCAGCTATGTGGGGAATAGATTTAGAAGGCTATTGAATTAGTCCAGGTGATAGGTGATGAGGCCCAGCACTAGGTGATAGCTTTGGGAGTGAAGAGGAGGGGATAATTGTGAGAGGTTAGATGAAGGTAGAACCCATAAGACTAGGATACTGATTGGATATGTTGGGATATGAAGAATCAAGTACGCCACTGACAACACTGCAATATGTTCTAAGTATATTTAGGAAAACAAATTTTTTTTCAAAGCATTTTAGCATATTAATTGCTTGTATGCAAATATATATTGCCAATTAAAGATGAGTCTTATCTGTTAAAGCAGGGACAGCTCCATTGAAAACACTTCATTAGCAGTTCAAGTTCACTTAGGCACTTAAAACGTAAGCAAATTGTATTTTAAAGTTTTTCCTATAACTTAGACCATAGTAAGTCTGAACTACTGAGGTGTCATTGAACATTTTTTTAGGCCAAGTGGGTGAATAAATATATGCTTAATCAATGTGGCAAGATGCCATAGAAGGAATATTGGATCTGAGTTTAAACCCTGTCTGTTCTCCTTATTTGACCTTGGGCAAATCAATCTTTTTCTAGCTTGAGTTACCTCACTCATAAAATGAAAAGGTTGGACTACAGTGGTAGTGTCAAACTCAAATGGAAAGGGATCTCTGCCCCACATGTTGACCTAGAAGACTACACACTAACATTATCTATGTTGTACTATATTTTGTTTATTTTACTAAACATCTCCCAATTGTATTTTTAATAACATACTTTGCTTTTTTCCCCCAATTTTCTAAACTTTTAAAAAAAAGTTTTAAATTCCAAATTCTATCCCTATCTTCCTCCCTCCCTTTTTCCTGAGATGATAAGCAATCTGACATAGTTTATACATGTGCAATCAGGTAAAATATTTCCATGTTAGTAATTTTGTACAAGAAGACTTTATTTAAAAAAAAAGAAAGTGAAAAATAACGTGCTTCAGTATGTATTCAGACCATATCATTTCTTTCTCTGGAATGGGTAACTGTAAGGTCAATCAGTAAGTGAAAGATCTTTCTGTCCATTGAATAGGCTTTCAGGTGGGGCGACCAGATTAGAGGCAGGCTCATACCCTTTCACTAACTAGACCTGAGGCCCTGGGCCCCACACCCTTTTTCTAAGTATGCCCTGAGCCCTCAGGGCCCTGAGCATGGTATAGAAGTTCTGAGGTTGGAGTTTTGTTTTGGGGCTCTCACTCACTGGAAGAGTGTCCTGTGATTTGACCAGAGGAGATTCTGGGTAGCCATTGTTACGGCACCCCCCCCCCCCGCCCCCGCCGCCACCCCAGCTTTGAGAAACCCAGTTGTTGGTGCTTCTCTGGTAACTGCGTATTGTGATTTGGTCTGTTTATATTGTCTCTGTTTGTAATTTCTGTTTGTATTTGCTCTGAAGTTCAGTGTGCTAGCTTTTCCCCCTGAACTTTTCCCCCTGAAAAAAGATTTATTTGCCCAAGTGAATGATATACATATATATGTTTGATTAAAGTGAGATTGTAAACCCCTTAAAGTTGCTTTCCTTGGAAAATCATGTCAAAGAACCTGTGCTAGCAGCCCTCCTGTGTGCTGGTGGTGTTGGTCTTTCACTTTCACAGCAGCTGCTAGCAACATTGTTATTACAGTAATACGCTTCATCATGAGTCCTTTGGGATTGTCTTAGATCATTGTATTGCTGAGAATAGCTAAACCATTCACAGCTCTCCACTGTACAATATTTTTATTACTATATACAATATTCTCCTGGTTCTGTTCACTTCACATGAACTTCATGTAAGTCTTTCCTGGTTTTTCTGATATCACCCTGCTTGTCATTTTTTATACCCCAATAATATTCTATCATAACCATATATCACAGTTTTTTTAGCCATTCCCCAATTGATGTACATCCTCTCAATTTCTAATTCTTAGCCACCACAAGAAGAGCTGCTATAATTATTTTTGTACAGATAGGTCCTTTCCCCTTTTTTTTGATATCTTTGGGATATAGAACTAGCAGTGGTACTGCTGGATCAAAGGGTATGCAGGGTTTTATAGTTCTTTACTCATAATTCCAAATCGTCCTCCAGAAAGGTTGAATTAGTTCACAACTCTACCAGCAATGCATCAATGTCCCAGTTTCCCCATATCCCCTCTAACATTTATCGTTTTCTTTTTTTTTTTGTCATATTAGTCAATCTGATAAGTGTGAGGTGGTAACTCAGAGTTGCTTTAATTTGCATTTCTCTAATCATTAGTGACTTAGAGCATTTTCCTCATATGACTATAGATAGCTTTGATTTCTTTGAAAACAGCCTGTTCATATCCTTTGACCGTTTCAATTCGGGAATGACTTGTATTTTTAAAAATTAGACTCAGTTCTCTATGTGCCTGAAAAATGAGGCCTTTATCAGAGATGCTTGTTGCAAAAATTTCCCCCATTTTCTGCTTTCCTTTTAATTTTGGTTGCATTGGTTTTGTTTGTGCAAAGACTTTTAAATTTTATATAATCAAAATAATCTATTCTCAATTGCATTTTAATCTGGTTCAAGTATATTGGGCCTCAAATTTTATACCTCTGAAATAGATGACCTTTGAGGTCTATTCCAAGTTTTAAATCTGCTTTCCTTATTAATGGACTACTATATGTTGAAGGGACGCTAGATAGCTCTGTGGATGGAGTACTGGGCCCAAAGTCAGAAAGACCTGAGTTTAAATCAGAACTCAGATACTTACTAGCTGTTTGACCCTGGGCAAATTACTTAACCTCTCTTTACCTTTATCCACTGGAAAAGGAAATGGCAAACCACTCTAGTGTCTTTCCCAAAAAGACCCCATGGACAGTATGGTTCACAGGATCACTAAAAGATATGGCTGAACAACAACCAAATATATTTAGCATTATAATGGTGTGTGTGTAGAGGAAATATTGTCCTGGTCTTTAAGAATTTTAATTTAAAATTTGTTCTAAATTTTAAAATTATTTTTAAAAATTTTAAATTAATTTTTAAATTTAAATTTTTAAATTAATTTTTAAATGTTTTTAAAATAATTTTTTAAATTTTAAAATTAATTTTAACTTAAAATTTTTCCCCAGAAACAAAACTAATATATATAAAAACACTGAAGAAGTATTTAAGTGTGTAGGATTTCAGCTAAGAAGAATAGTAGTTGAGAAAAAAGAGGAGAGATCAGTACATTGGGCTAGTCTAAGAAAGTTTCATGAAGAGAGTATAATATGGTCTGGTCCCTTAAGGACTGGGTAAACTCTAGATAAGTGGCAATGAGAAAATGTTGTTGAATCATTTTTCAGTTATATCTGACTCCTCATGACACCATTTGGGGTTTTCTTGGCAAAGATCCTGGAATGGTTTGCCATTTCCTTCTCCAGCTCATTTTACAGATGAGGAAACTGAGGCAAACAGGGTGGAATGACTTGCCAAGGATCACACAGCTAGTCAGTATCTGAAGTCAAATTTGAACTTGGGGTCTTCCCAACTCCAAACCCGTGCTTTATTCACATAGTTGTCCCCCATAAGGAGGCTTCCTTTATGTATTTCTACTGTCAATCAAGTACCAGTTATGTGTCAGGCACTGTACTAAGTCCAGGGGGTAGGAAGAAAAGCAAAAGACAGTCCATGTTCTCAGGGAGCTCATGGTCTAATGTGGGAGACAACATATAAACTATTAAGTACAAAGATGCTACATGCAGGATAAATTAGGGCTAATCAACAGAGGGAAAACATTACTCTGTTTCATCACTGCTTTCCTCATTTGTCAAGCCAAGCCCCTATAAAAATGTCCCCTGACACTTAGTCTTTCCTCTTGAGATGTTTCACTATAAATCGGGTAGCAATATAGAATGCCATCATGTCCACTGTGGTGACCCCTTGCTGCTGCTTCCAGTTTTGAGGGCTATCTCTCTTTGAGTGCACACATTAAAATCCTCTACTTTCCTTATGATTATTCAGCTTTGGCCATTCCTAAAGATGGCACCTACCAATTCTTCTTGTCATAACAAACTCATTCCAACATCTAACAAGGTAGCGAATATAACAACAACAGGTAATATTTACATAGCACTTTAAGGTTTCTATAGCATTGTATATAGATCTTATTTGATATATTTTTTCATTACCTCTTGATTATTTTAACAGGTTCTATACTTATGGAAAGATTTATCGTAATGATGTGTTAAGGACTAAGTACTTCATTTTCTCACCATTTTATGGAAAAGATGCTAATTTGAGCTCATCTGTGGTGATGCACCACTCACAGTATGTGTTGTGCATTATGACATGAATGGAGGCCTCCTTTTAACTTGATTTAAAAGAAAATTCCCTTGCAGTTTTCAGTGTGCTTGCTGTTGGGTTCATGGGGCAATTAGAGTGCTTTCCCATAATTAATTTAACACCTGCAAAATCTGTGTGTTTGGATATTTCAAAATGAGTGAATACAGGTTCTATTAGCATCATGCTTCTACTTTTTTCAGCAATATAGTTTCATAATAGTATATTAACCAAAATATTAGAAAAAGTCACATCTGATCAAAATATTTGCCAATGAAAAATGGTTTTGAGCCTGCATTTTTATTCATAAAGTTAAGCAAGGAACTGGGGCAAGTATCTGGGAAAAAACCAACAATCGTATTCTTGCTTAACACATCCAAATTATTGAGGTACAAGAGGGTTTGTTTGTCTTGTTATATTCAAATAATTTCTACTTCATTTTTTGTATTCAGTTAACCTCATAAATAAGAACTCCAGTCTTTTAGGAATGTGCTGAGTATAAAAAAAAAATGACCAAGAGTATAAGATTCTAGATTTCAAGGAACCTCCTTCCAAGAAAACCCTGAATTTAACTACTTTGTGTGTGTGTATGTGTGTGTGTGTGTATTACACACACATACACGTACATGTATAGTATGTGTGTATATGTATGATATATTGTATTTTATATGTATTATTGAATGCAGCTGACCTTGCCTGATCCCAGGGTGGTGAACTGCCTGAGGGAGATTGAAACCAGTTAAAAGAGAACTATCAAGACCAATTTTAAAAAAGAAAAGAGCCAGTTTTGATCAGAAGTTACCACTTCTGAGCCTTTCCCATCGTTCTTTATGGACTTTTGGTTGTTATACAGAACAACTTTTGTAACTGCTTCCAGAGCCTGTGCCTCCTATGAGACTCCCTTGGTTGAAATGTATTTTACCCTGCCCTCCTGAGCACTCCTGCAACCTGGTGCTGTGTGGTGGCCCCAAGCTGCAGTTCCCTCACCCTGGTTAAAAGACTAGTCTTTGCTGTTTGGATAGTCTTTATTTCAGCTTGAATATATATGTGTATACATAAACACATATACATATATGTATACATACACATACATACACATTGTTGATCCCAAAACAGATTTGTTCTAAGAAAGAGACAAATGATTTAGGTTGTGTCCACATTGTATGGGATGGAAAAATCAAATAATTGGAGAGATCTTTGGGAGAAGCAAAGCAAATGTATTTTACAAACCTCCCGAGATTTGGGTGGTGGCCTTCACTAGGAAAGTAGTGGAGGGAGGCAAAGTACAAAGGAAATGCAGCACTAGATATACTCTTCTCACCCACTTCTATCCCTTCTCACCATTGGCTGAGAGGTAGGCTTACAATCTAGGCACGAAAATACAGAGCCAATCCATACATACTTTCCTTATTTGGCTACTAATGTGGTGATGACATGGCTAAAGAGAAGGAATGAGGAAGGAGAAGGGGACCTTCCTGGAGCAGAGAACAAACCACTCACAGGTAGCCCATTATCTTCCTATTTGGTAAAATTCTTGTGCTAGCACAGAGAAAGGGGGAAGGGCAGGGTACCTACCTCTTCAGGGCCTGACTTTCCAGAAGTTAGCTAAGTCGCTGCAAGGTTAAATTCCAAGCCTCTCCTACTCCCTCAGACATTCCCCATTCCAGAAATATGAGAAGAGAGTAGCCCCTGTATTCTTACCCTGTGAAGTCTTCACAAATTATCCTTCTCATTCAACATTTTTTATTTCTCCGAAGCTGGCTAGACATGCATTGAATGGGAGTTACAGTCCAGAACTGGCTCGATTTGGAAAGTTGGGGTGCCCAGTTTATGTATCTTTTCAACAGGGGGCTAATATTACCCAACCTTCGTTCTACCTCTGGACAGAAGAAATACCTGTTCTAACAGGTCACCCCTCCTACCATACCAGACCATTCCAAGCCTTGGGCTCTCTAGGTAGAAGAACGTCTCCACCCAAGCAGCTTCCAAATGGATCTCATTATCAGTAAAGTCCTTCTGAAGAACTTTGCAGAAGAGGGCTGGTATAGGTGGGGTGGGGGTGGGGGGATGGGGGAGTGGAGCTCTGAGTCTCCAAGATACTGATTACCAAGAAAAAAATCATTATTTCACAACACATACACACACAGACAGATTGTGTGTGTGTGTGTGTGCGCGCGTGTGTATGAGCACGCACGTATCTATTTGTGCGCTTTATATTTTGGCTGTATATATTTATGTATGTGCTTCTCTCTCCCATCAGAATATAAGATCCCTGTGGGTAGGGATCATTTCATCCTTTGTTCTTGTGTCTGTAGCCCCTGCACTGTGCTTTGCACAAATGCTTAAATACTTGATTGATTCACTGATTGATCCTTTGGTGGATCAACAACTCCCTCTGCTTTTGCAATTTCACCTGCCCTCTCTAACTGCCATTACCTGTCTCTCCCCTTCCTTCCTCTGTCTTCTGTGCTACTAGTTTTCCTCCCCATGTTTTTCCCCCAGCTGAGGGAAACAATTTTCCGGGTAACTTTAAATAGAATGAAGTAGGTTAAGGCTAGTCCATACTATAAGCTTCATGAGGTCAGAGGATGTCTAGTCTAACTCCTGGATCTCCTTCTGATGGGGTTTAGACTGTGGGAACCCCCTTGGACCCCAAAAAAATTTGGGTTCCATTTGTTTGAGGGGGGAATGATGGGGTTTAGACTGTGGGAACCCCCTTGGACCTGGACTACAGTCTGTGGGAACCTCCTTGAGCCCCACCCTGAATCTTTCCACTTGATTTGGCTTTTCATGCCCAAATAGCCTTGCCTAGCCTTCCATTGTTTGGTTACCTCTGGATTGCCTTCTGGCTGTTTCCCACCCTTGATCATGATCAAAATATCTATACCCTAGCTCTCTTATTGTCTGTCATCTCCAGGTAGCCTTCAGCTATTTCCCACCTGGAGTCTGACCTCACACCAGTCACCCCAGTCCACTCTAAAGCCCTCCTCTAGTCATCCCAGACTACTCAAGGCCCCCCTAGATCCCTCCTATAATCTTTGTGTATATGTCTCATCTTGCCTCCATGAAGGCACTCAGATTCAATCTAGAATGAAGAGGTTTGGGGTTGAGAGGTGCTTGACACCCCAAAGTACTGACAGGCTGGGTCCTGCCGAATGAATTCGACTCAAGCTTTCTCAGCCAAGGAAATAGACAAAGTTTATTAAGGGTTCGCCATAACGGGCTGTCTTAAGAAAACCCATCCTTTGTGACGGCCTGTTTTCATAAGCAGCCAGATTGAATCTACTGAGCTAGATTGAATCTGAGCACCTTCATGGACGCAAGATGAGATTCATATACGCAAAGATTGTAGGAGGGATCGAGGGTGGCCTTGAGTAGTCTGGGATGACTAGAGGAGGGGTTTAGAGTGGCCTGGGGTGACTGGCATGAGGTCAGACTCCAGGGTGGGAAGAAGAGAGCTAGGGTGTGGATATTTTGATCATGATCAAGGGTGGGAAACAGACAGAAGGCAATCCAGAGGTAACCAAACAATGGAAGGCTAGGCTAGGCTATTTGGGCATGAAAAGCCAAATCAAGTGGAAAGATTCAGGGTGAGGCTCAAGGGGGTTCCCACAGACTGTACTCCAGGTTCAAGGGGGTTCCCAGAGACTATACCCTCATCACTTTGACCCCTAGGATAGTGTTTTGTACCCAGTTGGCATAAAAGGCATAAAATATTTTTGTAGTAAGTCAATAAGTATAAACCTTAAATATTCTTTATCTTGATTTCAAATTTAACAGCTCTGTTAAAAAATAAGCTAGCATATTTTTGTGTGATAAATATTTGACGGAATTCCAGTTTAGCATATATCCCACTACCCAATATGGATCACAGGTGGTGTTAATGTACCATGATGCATTTTTTATCAGCCAAAGCACCAAAGAGAGTGGCATTTTGAAATTCAATGCTAATGAGGCTTACAAATTACAGAAAAGCTATTCTCATACTTTTCTGGGATTGTCCTCAAATTATGTCAACTTTGGTTACAAATGAGCGAAACAAAACAGGAATTGTCTCAGGGGCAGATCAGAATGAATACAATCAATGCTGTATGAAAGGAGCAACCCCAAGAGTGTAGTTTGCATTTCATTCAGGTGCCTTTTATTTGCAATGACCTTTGAAAAGAGGAAGCTTCTCTCCTTGCTCAGACCTTGACTAGAGCCTAGATTTAGGAAACTTCTATAACCCCTCCCTGCTCCAACACGCCTCTTCTCAGTCCCTGCTTTTTAAAGAGAAATCTTCAAGCTCCATGGTATGAGTACCTTTCCGTCCACCAAGCTACTCAGAAAGTACCCTGAGGCTTTGAAACCAAATGAAATAAGAAACATTTGAAAGAAAGGGTAAGTATTTCTGGGAGAAAAACACATCCCCACTATTTAGTTTTAGAAACACTTAGTAAATAAACATTGAAGGAAAAGGGATGGTAAATAATCTATTTATTAATAGCTTTTGTTTTGACATAATAGATTGTCTCCAACAAACATCCAAGCAATGTCCCCAGAAAGTGCATTACTCCAAAACGATTAGGCAAAACTGCCTAAAAGTGATTGGGACCTCAATCCAAGATTGTGGGAGCCTACCAGTTCTCAACAGAAAGATAGGATGTGCCTTAACTTTAACAATTTGGTCCCAATATTTTCTCTCTGGTAAATTATATTTAAAGACAGCTGAGTATAAAAGAGTTGTTTTGGGAAAATACTAATGTTATATTGGTACAACATTCTAGTTAAACATATTCTGTACTTTTTCTATTGTGGATAGAAATGACTCAGACTCTTGTAAAGTTCATAGAAAAGTGGTTAATGAAAATCATATCTTTTAATAAAATCTTAACTAAAATGGACCATTATTTTTTCTTATTATCCCCATTTCATGGACTATTTAAATCTGAGCTCTCTCTCTGTTGTATTTAGCTGAGCTCTGAGTGGGCTTCTGAACACAGCGAAATAAAGGCATTGCAGCCTCCACATGCATGTACTCACTGTAAGTATAAACATGCATGCCCAAACCATTTTTGCTAGGGTCAGTATTTCTTCTTTTGACATAATCAAGCTAGGATCACATGATCCTAGGCCTAGAACTGTAAGGGAGTATACAGAATTCATTTTACAGATGAGGAAACTGAAATTTGAATGAGGTCACCCAGGCAGTAAGTATGGGAAGGATTCGATTCCAGGTCCTCTGACTTCAGTCGGGAATCTTTCTATGCTCATTATGCTTAGATATGGAGATATGGATCGTAATTTCTAGTCATCAAATGTGAGAGCTCTATTGTGATGAGTGAAAACGTTTCATTCTGTAATTTTGTAACTGGTTTTGTACCTGTAGAGAGGAAAATAAATACACCTTTTCTGTAGACATTTTGCTTTCTCGTTAAGCAATTATTGAATAATGGCCATGTGTCACATACTATACTATGTGCAGTGGGAGTTATGGAATAAACATAAGCTTAATATGCTCCTTGACTTCAGCCCTAAGAGCAGAATAACATAAATGGACCAGCAGGGGAAAAAAAGATGGTATATAGGCTGTTCAAAAAGTCTTAGCACAGGTATGAGCTTTAATCCTTAAATCTAAGATTTTTGGAACACCCTGTATATGGAGATACTTGGATAGTATTAATTGTTCAACTGTGTGCTATGGAATGTAAATACAGGAGGAGTTCAGAGAAGATCAATAAGTGAGGGAAAATTTCTTGGTTTAGTTGGGCTTAGGTTGAGACTTGAAGGATGCTTAAGACTTGACTAGGTAGAGAAAACTGGAGAAGGAAATGGTAGTCTGCTGCAGTATCTTTGCCAAGAAAACCCCATATGGGGTCACAAAGAGTTGGACTTGACTGAAGAAGAATGATAACAAGTAAAGAAAAGGGTATTCTAGGAAAAGGGGGCAACATGAGTGAAAACTGAAATTACATCCCCATGAAATAAATTAAAGAATGAAAAAGCACTTATTAAGTACTATGTTTAAAGCACTATGTTAAGCATTGGAGATAAAAACAAGAAAGTAACAGTCCTTGCTCTGAAGAAACTCACATTCTAATGGGGAAGACAACAAACACATATGCAAAGTTTTAGCTGCCAAGTTAGATGGAAACGTCCCGTGGTCCTCAGGGTGTGGCAGCAAAGCAGAGGATAATGCCACTTCTTTGATAAAATTCTTTTATGATCTTTCAGATATTATTTGCAATGGCTCAGCAAGCTTATTTGCCAATTATTTTTAGGACCTGATGATATGGTTCATCTAGACCAGTTGATGTGAATTCATCAAGCACAGAGAGATGTTTTCTTATCTTTCCAGTTATTTTGGGTTTCAACTCTATTAGTGGCTTTCATTGCCTTTTCAAGTGTAGTGATTATCCTCCTTAGCAAAGAAAACAGAAAAAAAAAATCCATGCTCCTGCTGAGCAGATCTGCCTTCTCTCCATTGTCACTGGTGGGAGAAACAGTAATGACTGTTCTTTGCTAGTTTCCCCTTGCCACATTTTCCCAGTAATATTGTTTCCCTGGGGAAATAGAGCTTCCATCTAGATAGAAAGATCTTGGAGGTTCCTATTTTACCTAGTAAAGGAATGGAAATGGACCCAAGAGAATTCCTGTGCTTGAGGACCAATGTACACCTGAAGAGTTTAAAAGGGACATTTATTATTCCAATCTTTGAAATGCTTTCTCTCCAGTTACATGCAAGGCAGCTATTTCATCATGCTCTTCTTGTCTTTCTCTGTTCTATCCTAAGAGCATAGTCTTGCTTCTCATTATTTTTTTCCAGTTCTTTAGGGGATTGAGCACTGTCAGTTGGCTTTTCACCTATCCTTTTATTCTCATTCTACTTAATTTATACAAATGTGTATTTAATGACAAAGAATGGAGGGATTTCCCTCCTTGTTTAAGCCTTTTCCTTTTTCTTTTTTCCCTTGGATTTAGCTTTTATCCTGAACCTGTGAGATGGAGTGGGGTTGGGGGTGGGGGAGAAGAAGACCATCTATAGAAAAATTGGTGGCAGATGCCTTAGTTGACCTTTAGCACATGTTAACTTCACATGTCTATGCCTCAGATTCAAGGTCCTTTGTATTCGCTCTACCTCAGTCCCCCAGTATGACCAACATTTGGTCCCTATGATGTTAGTCCACTTCTGTGGTATTTCTAGGGTATTTCTGGAATCCATTTCCATTGTTGCCACCCTAGATGAAGCCCCCATTTAACTCTAACTTGGATGATTCCAATAGGCTCTTCATTGAACTTCTAGTCTCTCCTTTCTATTTATCCTGTGCATGACCACGAGGTTAATCTCTCTCTTGTTCAAAATGGTTCTCCATTGCCTACCAATACAATTCAGTTACATTAGTTTTATTAAATGCCATTGTGTGTCCAGCATTGTGCTAGACTCTGGGGATAGAAAGGCAAAAACGATTAGTCCCACAGGGAAAGATGGAGAGATGAGTGTATAAAAATATGTACCAAATAAAATACAAACGCCTTATCTTCTATTAAATGTAAATATAAGCCCTGAAAGAACTAACATTCTACTGGGAAGGTGGGAAACAATATATACACAGAAAAGTAAACAAAATATATGCTGTTAGAAACATACTTAGTCTAGGAATAAACAAGACTCATTGGAAAGCCAGGAAGGTTTTAATTATATTTTACATTTATTCTTTCTGAAAAAATGGGTACATCCCCTGAACAGAGTACAGGAGAGTACAAAGACTCAGACATTGGCTCGCAATTTGAATTTCCCACCTGGCTCTTCGTTGGCCAGATGCAGTGCCTTGAACTGTCTGCATCATGTCCTCCTCAAACAGCTCATTAAGCATGTCTGCAAGCCCCTAACCTTTCACTGGATCAGAAGTCTAGTTTCTGCTAGATCACAGCTGTGATTAGAACCAGTCACCTGACTTACATTCTCCTTATGGGGGTGGGGGGAAGTGCTTTTAATCCTGTGGAAACAAAACTCCTTCCATCTGTTTCCCCTGCCCCAATCTAAATTCCTTAGTCTCCATGATATGACCCAAATTATATTTCTATTTGCCACCACTTACCTTTACAAACCTAACCTTTTTGCTTAATGTGACTAATCATTGTCCTCTGAATATAGCCTTCACTTTTCTACCTCTAGGTTTTTACTTAATGTCATTCCTTTCATCAAGATACCTTCTAATCTCTACCTGTTCAAACCTTCTCATTCTCCAAGGTCCATCTCAAATGCCATACTTTTCATAAATAAATTCCTGATGCTTCAGCTACAAGGGCTCTATCTCCCCACTTAACTCATAGGATGATGGATGTCTTCATCATATTTGTATTCACTTTTTATTTCCTCTCTTAGACCACAAATTTTTGGGGACAGGGGCCTCGGTTTTGTTCATCTTGGTAATCATCCAGGGTGTCTAGTCCAGTGTTTGCACAGAGTAAGTGCTCAAGGGGCAACTGTTCAGTGCAGTGGATAAGGCATCAGCAAGATCTGAGTTAAAATCTGGCTTCAGATACTTGCTAGCTGTGCGACCCTGGGCAAGTCCCTTAACCCCTATTTGCCTCGGCTCCTCATCCATAAAATGGGAACACACCAGAGAAGGAAATGGCAAACCACTCTCTAGTATCGTTGCCAAGAAAACATGGAGAAATGTCCATGGGGTTGCATAGAGTCAGACATGACTGAAAAACAAGAAGAGTTCAATAACTATTGGATGAATAAATTAATTGAGTATTTTCACGAAGAAGAATTTTTAAAAAGTCACGTTGGTTAAATGCTTACTTCTCCACCTTTCCAAGCTAGGAGTGTTAGTGGATGTACTCAGAAGACTGACCAGGAATTGGCCAAAATGGTATAATTTTAAAATTGGCTTCTAGTCTAATACTTTTCTCCATGAAAACAATCAAACAGTCAAGTGGAACAGTTTATAAGCCTACTTGAAACAAATGAATTTGATTTGATTCACTGGGGGTCAAGGTATAAATATGCAAATAAAATGGTAGCTAGACAGGTGCTCTGTATTTCTGGGTTGACGTGGAAAGCTATATTTGTACTTTTGATCATACCACATGTGAATGGATAATCCAAAGGAGAGCAGCAGAAATTCAGCACTTTTAAAAAATTTTTTTTATTTAATATATTTAGTTTTCAGCATTGATTTTCACAACAGTTTGAATTACAAATTTTCTCCCCATTTCTACCTTCCCCCCCACTCCAAGATGGCATATATTCTGGTTGCCCTGTTCCCCAGTCAGCCCTCCCTTCTGTCACCCCACTCGCCTCCCATTCCCTTTTCCCTTCCTTTCTTGTAGGGCAAGATAAATTTCTATGCCCCATTGCCTGTGTACCTTATTTTCTAGTTGCATGCAAAAACTTCTTTTTTTGTTTTTGAACATCTGTTTTTAAAACTTTGAGTTCCAAATTCTCTCCCCTCTTCCCTTCCCACCCACCCTCCCTAAGAAGTCACGCAATTCAACATAGGCCACATGTGTATTCTTTTGTATAACTCTTCCACAATACTCATGTTGTGAAAGACTCACTATATTTTGCTCCTTCCTAACCTATCCCCCTTTATTGAATTTTCTCCCTTGACCCTGTCCCCTTTCAAAAGTGTTTGTTTTTGATTACCTCCACCCCCATCTTCCCTCCCTTCTATCATCTCCCCTTTTTTTTAATCTTCTTTTTCCTCCTTTTTTTTCTGTAGGGTAAGTTACCCAATTGAGTATGCATGGTATTCCCTCTTCAGGTCAAATTTGATGAGAGCAAGATTCACTCATTCCCCCTCACCTGCCTTCTCTTCTCTTCCTACAGAACTGCTTTTTCTTGCCACTTTTATGCGAGATAATTTACCCCATTCTATCTTTCCCTATCTCCCTCTCTCAATATATTCCTCTCTCATCCCTTAAGTTGATTTTATTTCTTTTAGATATCTTCCCTTCATCTTCACCTCACCCTGTGCTCTCTCTGTCTCTCTCTATATATATATATACACATATATACATACATACATACACATTCACATATATATATGTATATGTGAATATATGTATATGTATGTATATGTATATGAATATTCCCTTCAGCTATCCTAATATTGAGGTCTCATGAATCATACACATCACCTTTCCATGTAGGAATGTAAACAAAACAGTTCGACTTTAGTAAGTCCCTTGCAATTTCTTTTTCTTGATTACCTTTTCATGCTTCTCTTGATTCTTGTGTTTGAAAGTCAAATTTTCTATTCAGCTCTGGTCTTTTCACTGAGAAAGCTTGAAAGTCCTCTATTTTATTGAAAATCCACATTTTGCCTTGGAGCGTAATACTCAGTTTTGCTGGGTAGATGATTCTTGGTTTTAGTCCTAGCTCCATTGACCTCCGGAATATTGTATTCTAAGCCATTTGATCTCTTAATGTAGAAGCTGCTAGATCTTGGATTATTCTGATTGGGTTTCCACAATACTCAAATTGTTTCTTTCTGGCTGCTTGCAGTATTTTCTCCTTGATCTGGGAGCTCTGGAATTTGGCAACAATATTCCTAGGAGATTTCTTTTTGGGATCTATTTGAGGAGGCGATCGATGGATTCTTTAAATTTCTATTTTGCCCTGTGGCTCTAGAATATCAGGGCAGTTCTACTTGATAATTTCTTGAAAGATGATATCTAGGTTCTTTTTTTGATCATGGCTTTCAGGTAGTCCAATAATTTTTAAATTCTCTCTCCCGGATCTATTTTCCAGGTCAGTGGTTTTTCCAATGAGATATTTTACATTGTCTCCCATTTTTTAATTCCTTTGATTTCTCATAAAGTCACTAGCTTCCACTTGCTCCAATCTAATTTTTAAGGTAGTATTTTCTTCAATGGTCTTTTGGACCTCCTTTTCCATTTGGTTAATTCTGCCTTTCAAGGCATTCTTCTCCTCATTGGCTTTTTGGAGCTCTTTTGCCATTTGAGTTAGTCTATTTTTTAAGGTGTTATTTTCTTCAGTGTATTTTTCATCATTTTTTTGGGTCTCCTTTAGCAAGTCATTGACTTGTTTTTCATGGTTTTCTTGCATCCTTCTCATTTCTCTTCCCAATTTTTCCTCTGATTCTCTAACTTGCTTTTCCAAATACTTTTTGAGCTCTTCCAAGGCCTGAGACCAGTTCATGTTTTTCTTGGAGGCTTTTGTTGTAGGCTCTATGACTTTGTTGACTTCTTTAGGCTGTATGTTTTGGTCTTCTTTGTCACCAAACAAGGATTCCAGAGTCTGAGACTGAATCTGGGTGTGTTTTCACTGCCTGGCCATTTTCCCAACCAACTAACTTGACCCTTGAGTTTTTCAGTGGGGTATGACTGCTTGTAGACTAAAGAGGTCTATGTTCCACGTTTGGGGGGGGATGCGCCAGCTCTGCCACACAAGCACTCCTCCTTCCCCAAGAACTCCCAACCCGGACTGGGCTTAGATCTTCAGCAGGCTGTGCACTCCTGCTCTGATCTGCCACTTAATTCCTCCCACCAGGTGGACCTGGGGCCGGAAGCAACTGCAGCTGTAGCTGCCCCACCTCTGTTGCCAAAAGAGGTAGCCAAACTGGGAACTCCTTCCACTCTCGCAGCTTTTCCCACTAACATTCTCTGTTGTCTTTGGTGTTTGTGGGTTGAAAAGTCTGGTAAGTGCCGCAGCTCACTGATTCAGGGCACTAGGGATCGCTCCACCCGGCTCCTGGTCTGGTTGGTCCACACCGCTCATGCTGGTCTCTGCTCCGCTCCACTCTGCTCCCAGCTCCATGCAGGATAGACCTCACCCAGAGACCATCCAGGCTGTCCTGGGCTAGAGCCCTGCTTCCCTCTGCTCTTTTGTGGGTTCTGCAGTTCAAAATTGGTTCAGAGCCATTTTTTATAGGTTTTTGGAGGGACTCGGCAGGGAGCTCACGCTAGTTCCTGCTTTACAGCCGCCCCAGCACTTTCATTAAGATGATAGTCATGAAGTCTTAATGCCCTCACATTCTATTTCTTTGCCAACTCCTCTTTGAAAACCTAAACTGATCAGCCCTTCCCCCACAATCCCTCTTGTTCTGGACCTGACTCTTCTGTCTTGTCTTCCCAGGATGGATGCTATGTGTCCTCTCCTCAAATAAAGTATGTGTAATATATAGTATGTGTAAATGTACATGTGCATGTATGTGTGTAAGCAAACAACAAGCATGCCAACAACCAATTGTGTTGGTAAACAAAATGGGCTCTTAGCACTCAGTTCTACCAAGTGCCCTTGAAGAGTTTGGCCTTTGTTTCCTTGATTAGATTTGGGAGTCCTCGGTGACCTCCTTGCCTCAGGGGAGGGCCTAGTTTACACATGAGTTTGAGTGGCATGTTTGGGACATCACAGGCTTTTAGACTACATGGGTTTAAGTCACCTCTTTGTGATGATTCTAGGTCACATGGGTGAGTTGCATGTGTGACTCACCTTTGACCCTGAAAAAGATATAAAACCAGGGGTTGGCTTTCTCTTTTTCAGAGCTCTTACCCACAGCCATGGTGGCACGGGTGATTCTGGGCCAGCCCTTGTTATGAGCTCCCGGGCTGAACCTAGATGTTGGTAACTATGAATTGTATTTGGTCTGTCTGTCGATGTTTGTAATTTGTTTGTATTTGCTCTGAAGTTCAGGGTGCTGGCTTTTTCCCCTGAACTAAATGAATGGTATTTGTATGCTGAATTAAAGTAAACTTGTCAGCCCCTTAACGTTGCTTTCCTTAGTAAAGCAGATCAAAAGAACTTGGGCTTTGGCAGCATTCTTGTTGTTGGGCTTGTGTTGGTGTTTCACCCCCACAACAGCTGGTAGCCGGATTGTTGAAACACCAATCAACAAACATTTAAGTGCTTATTATATTGAGGCTCTGGCCTAAGTGCTGGGGCTACAGAGACAAAAGTGAAATAGTCCCTGTCCTTAAGGTACTTATTTTCTGATGGAGGATACAAAAACCACACATATGGTATATATGGAACACATACAAAATGTGAGTGTAAGGTATCAATCAAGACGTGCAAGAGGAGCAGAGTATAACTAGAAAAAAAGATGGATGAGTGGCAAAATAATAATAATCATAATGACAGCAACAACAATAAGGAGTGAGAAATAACCAATGGGTAGCAGTGGTGTCCACACAATATCAAGAGAACTCTAAATGGGTCCCCTTCACCAACATATTAGCTAGAAAGGAGGATTTAGGGGAGGACAAGAACAGGTATTAAACTGGAGCAGATGACATGTTGACTTGTGATCTGCTGTATTGGTGGTGGGGGTGTGCTGGAACCAGTTCTGAATGACTAGCAAGAGCTGATTGTTAAATTTTCAGTGTCATCATTTACAGCTTGGAAATTTGCAAACAAATCAAGACTTGATTAACGGTTTTGTTGATTGTCTGGACTTAAGAAAGTGATGGAGAAAATTATAATAGTGCAGAATAAATTTAAAAATTCCTCTTCCCCCTCTCCAGTTGTTAAGCATTCACTCATATACCACTGGGTGCAGACAGTACTAACTCTAACACAATCTCAGATCCAGGAAAGTATTTATATGTGAGATATATATGTATATACACACATACAGACAAACATATATACATATATGTATACACATATGTATTGTATGACAGTGCCTATATATTACAATATGCACACATATGCATATACAAAGTATATATGCATATAATATACATACACATGCTAATACAAAGTATTTATATATATATATATAATATACATACATATGCAGTATACTTTGATATTTTAAGAATACTGAGGGACAACTTGTCAAAGTGGATAGAAAACTAAACTTGGAGCCAAAAACATTTTGGATCAAGTCCTGCCTTTGACGTATACTGGATGTTTCCACCTGGGGAAGTCACTTAACCTCTTAGTGCTCTGATTTAGGCAACTAAGATTAAATTGGAGTGAGCAGTAATAGCTTCTTCACCAGGAGTTCCCTATACTTAAGCAAGTACAGTTCATTCCTTATCCCCTATATTAAAGTATATCAAGGTATCTGTATGTGTAAGTACGTATCTATGTGTGTATATAAAATATACAGATGGGTGTGTATACACACACACAGAGCTCCAGCTACTTACCTCCCCATAAATAAGTTAAATTATGCGATTTTTGGTAGCGTGTGTGCCCTCATATTTCTTTTTAGCTACTAGGCAGTTTTCCTGTGTTTGCTTTGTTTAGAATGGGATTCCTGAGGTTTTTATTCAACTGAAATAGTATAATCAAGAATAGTAAATCTAATTCCCATTGAATGAGAAATGGGTACACACTACAGTATAGATTAGGCTATAGCTGTGGGGTGCTTAGAAAGCATATTGTTGACTAGGAAATAAAAGCCATTCTATTTGTTCCCATTTTTCATGGCCTATTTCTGACAGTTACAAGGAAAAATACTCATAGACCAAGGTAATGGGGCAGATTCCTATATTCAGCTCTTTATGTCCAGCAATATAATTCAATTGGTAAATATATTTTGCATGATTTTCCCATAGAGCATGCTGCATTTAATAGTGTCTGGCACATCTGAGTGCCACATTGCATGCCACATTACGTATCATGAGATGTTTAAATCCTATTGAATACTTTGTAAAAGCAATTTCCATTCTGTTGTGTGCTTTTTTACAGATGGTGATCTGAAACAGTTAACACAGAGAGCACTCCTCATTTTACTTATCTCTGACTTATCTCTGTCGCACATGAAAAAACAATGTTTATGGATCAGTGTTTCTATTCATTCTTCTTGAGGCTGAGTCCTTTTCAGACAACATCTCAGATATCCTATTTGGATCTTGAGTGTCAGGTAGGAAATATGCTCTGTGTGTATGAAGAGGTGTGTTTATATACTTACTTGATTTGTGTCTTCAATAGTAAAATACTATTATATGCTTCAGTTGCTAATAGCTGCCACCTACAGGGGCCAATGGATTCCTTTTTTTTTTTTGTAATGGATCCAATATAAATAACATTTAAAAACTATGTCTGCTTTGCCCTATTTTAAGATCTATCTGGGAAACCAAGGCAGCCATGCCCATCTGCCTGCTTAAATCTATGCTATCTATTGGGTATCACCTAGAAAGTGGGGAAATTGGTGACTTTTTCTATTAGAATATGGAGATTTTATCTGCAGAAAAAGAGGTGATTAGAAGAATATTGAAAGAATTTGGAGTCAAAGTGGATATATAGATTGAATCTCTCTTCCCATGGTGATTCAGATCTCAGTGTGGAAGTGTAGGTATAAACCACTTGTCTTCTCTTCGTAGCATCAAATGTCTTCTTATTCTGGGCTACAATGAAGATATTTTTTCCAGTTTCCCATAATGCCTGAAGGAGGACTAGAATGAAAGATGATGAGCCATGAGTGAAAGCAATTGTTTCTTCTCTCAGACTTTATATGTAGCTGGTTTGACCGGAAAAGATAGGAGTTTCCAGTCCTACTCTATCATTTCATATTTAGTCTTCCTTCTCTTCGGGCCTCCTAATCTGTATTCTGACTTTCACTTAACTGCTATTCAGAGTCCAAGAATACAGGCCCCTCTATGAACACTAACTTCTTGATTCCATTTTTCCTTCCCAGAAATGGATTGGAATATGTTCTACAAGCCCTTGGGTGGTATTTAGTTTTCATCTCCTGTGGCACTCAGATGTGCCAGACACTATTAAAGGCAGCATGCTCTATGGGAAAATCATGCAAAATGTATTTACCAATTGAATTATATTGCTGGACATAAAGAGCTGAATATAGGAATCTGCCCTGTTACCTTTGTAACTGTCAGAAATAGGCCATGAAAAATGGGAATAGTCTTTTCAGTTGTTGCCCTCTATGTGTGAGCAATATTTGGAGTCAACTCCTGCCTTTAATGTATATGAGCTGTGTGACTTCGTTGTGAACCAAGCATCTCCCTAGGATTTGACAGTTGGATACAATTGGTACTGGAGTCAGAATTGGGATTAGAATTCTAGCTCTTCTACTTGCTGCTTATGGGATCTTGAACAAGCTATTTCTCTGGGTTTCAGTATCCTGATCTACAAATGAAGGGTCAAAGGTCCCTTCCAACTCTAAACCTAGGATCCTATCTCTACTCTCCCTTTCATTACCAACCTTCTAGTAGTCTACATTTCCTGTCTTTATGTCCTTATTACCCAGTCTGGCTTCTGGCTTATCATCCAACTAACAATGCTTTTTCCAAGTTGACTAATAATCCCCTTATTGCTGAATTCAACTGGCTCCTGGACCTCTCTGTGGCATCCGACACTATAGGCTCTCCTCTTTCTTTATACCCACCTTGGCACTACACTGTCCCCCTTTCCCTCTTGTTTCTCTGATCCCTGCTCTGTCTCTTCAGTACCCTCCTACCTTTATATGGGGGTCTTCTCTAAGGGTTGGTATTAACCCTCTTTCCTTTGTCCTCTATTCTTTTTCCCTTGGTAATTCCAAGCCCTTTCATGTGTTTAATTATTACCTCTATTCAGATGATTCATAAATCTTTAGCACCAGCCCCAATATCTCCTCAGAACCCCAGTTCTTGATTGTGAACTACCTGGGAGTTATCTTGACATGATTGGTCCCCTTGCCCCTCGAACTCTTACCTGTCCCAAACTGGACTCATTCCTCCACTAAGTCTGTTCCTCTATTTCTGCTGATAGTACAAACATTCTCCCAGTCACTTGGGCTTGTCATGTTGGTGTCAGCTCTGGCTTCTTTCCCCCACATTCTTTACATCTAAATAATTCCAAATCCTTTTAATTCTCTGTTTCAAAACCATCTCCTTCTTCAAATTCTCAGGGCAATCACCCAAGTTCAGGCCCCCATCTCTTCTTGCTTGGGATCATGATAGATTCTCAGTTTTCCAGTCTCCAGTCTTCTCTCTATATAATCCATTTTTCATACTGTTTCTCAAGTAATCTTTTAATGAACTGAACTGGTCCTATCTCTTTTCTACTATGCCTTCAGTGACTCCCCATTGCCTGCCAAATAGCATAAAATCCTGAACTGAGTGTTTGATAGCCTCTACAATGTGGCTCCAACCTACCTTTCTAGCCTGATTTCATGCTACAGTTCTTCACATAGTGACATTCTAACCAAACCAGCCTACTCTTGATTTCTTGTTCTTGCCCTGTTCTTTCTGTCCTTGTGCCTTTGCTAGTTTTTTCTACCATATTAAGAATGGACTCTCATCTCTCACATCAAACTCCATCTGTTGGTTTTTCTTTTCCTTTGATAACCAATTCATTGGCATTAACCAATTAACCCAGGAACTCAGCTGTTAAGGTTGTAGTCTTTCTTAAACTCACCTTCCCCCAACTGAAAGCACTTTCTCAAATTTCTCAGGATATTTTTCTTGTACCTCTCCCTTTCACTTAGTTTACAATAGAAGGTAAGCTCCTAGAGGTAGGACTGTAGGGTTTTTTTTGGGTGGGGGGGCGGGGTCTTTGCCTTTGGGTATTTATAAACATCATAGCTATGGAGGTTTCAGACAGGGACTCACCAGTCATTGAGTTGGCCTCAAGGTAGTCATCCCAGTTAGCCAAGCTGCTGGTATGGAGGTGGAGCAGGTGGGAGAATAAGTGGGAAGTGGAGAGTTAGCAGAATCATTGTTCCACCCGAAACTTACCCATCAATGAGCAGGCCCCAGGGTGGAGTCTTGAGCTGACCTAAAGCCTTGAAGGAAAATTAAGACCCTGATAGACAAAAATGAGGAAGGATAGTTTAAGTAAATGCAGAGAGGCCAGAGATGGAATGTAAAGTTTGAAAGAACAATGGACATTGTATTTGTTTTGACTTGAATAAGTTGTGTGTAAAAGAGAATAAATGTGGAAAGAGCCTGGAAAGGTAAGTCGAATGTGGCATTCTCCCTGGCTTCATAGTTGTTTGTGTTATATGTCTTTCTCCATTAATAGCTTGTAAATTTGTTAAATGTGAGGTTGGTGTTGTTTTTACCTTTGTATTCCTGCCACTTAGAAAAATGTTTTCGGTGGCAGTAGGGGCTTAATTAATATTTGCAGGATAGATGGATGAATGGGTGAATAAATGAAAGGACATAAATATAAAGTATTGTTCTTATTTAGTATAAAGTGCTTTGGAAATCTTTAAGCACTATGTTAATGCTAGCTATTATTGTAAGTTCAGAGATATTCACTTAATGGGGAGGCAGTGTAATTAGGTTCAGCATCAAAAGAGCACCCCGAGTCCTTAATCAGTAAGGCAGTGGGGGTTAATAATAATGAAGTAGTTTCCGTGAAGTTATCTGAATTGTTAGTTGATAACTCAACAATGAGGGAGGTCCCTCCCAAAAGGCGGCATGAGGTTCATCTACTGATTCTTGTTTTCTACTAGGAGATTTATAACAATACAGTTATCCATGATAGGTGTAGCTGTGGGACAGAAAAAATCTCAGCCCTGGTGCTTCTGGTTTATGAGCTAATGGAAAGGCTGTACAAGTAGAGCCCATTGGGTTGGGGCAAGAATGCCTGGCCCTTTGAATACTCACAGAAAAAGACCACAGTGGAAACAAGCAAGGAGTAATGCTTCAATCACACTTTAATACACACAGAGAGAACAGGCACTCAGCATGGGGATGAGGGATGGGCTGGTGGTGGGAGGCAGGCAGCACGGGAAAGAGGAGAGGGGCATAGAGAGTCGCTTACTTAGCCAAAGGTCCAAGTTGGGAGTGCTTGGGCATGGATCTGTTGCTTAAGGGATAGGAGATTGGGGGTCCCGTTATTATAGGGTTTTGTGGGGTGGACTAGCTGTTATCCAGCCACCTTGGCCTTAGTTCATTAACATATCAACAGCATCTCAAAGTTACCAACATCACCTTAGGGTTAGTTCATTTTCTTAACACTTTACTTCTTTTACTACATAAGTGTAGAGCTTATCAGCAAATTACAGACTTGAGGGCAGTTAGCCACTCAGTATCTGTTACACTGGGACTTAGCTGTCTTCCCCTAATTTAGTCTCAGGATGTGGCCTCAGTTAATTTATGAGGCAGTTGTCAGTGACTCCTATGCTCCCCTAATTTATGAGACAGTTTGAAAGTAACTGTTGTGCTCCCTTAATTTATGAGACAGTGTGTAAGTGACTTCCATGTTCTCCTTTACATTCTTACTTCCTACTATTGTTTCCTTATACTAACTACTTACACACTTACTGTACTAAGGGGAGGGGGTGAGGGGAAGAAGGGAGGAGTGGTTAGAAGGACAGGAACAAGATCCAATTTCAACACATTATCCAAATTTGTTAGTCCAGTAAAACTGGGAGACTCAGTAGATACAATAGGGATTGGTATAGGGAAAATTCAAGACCAGCCCTTGGTGTCTGATTTTGAATATGTCAGCCCACTCAGACCTATACTGGCATGTGTGGTTCAGGTTAGTCTACTAATATAGGATGTCCCCAAAATCTTAGTGGAGTTTCAACTTCAAGAGTTTTAACTTTAAGAGCTCAAAACTACACTAGGTCTTCTGGTATATGAATCCCTATTTCTTTGTGCTCTATGGGCAAAGTAGAATTGCAGTAGCTCAAAAGAAACATGAAATGTACAAATTTAGAGACATTTCCATCCCAAATGTTCATATGAACTATTTGTTCCTGACCTATGGTAGAGCCTTCCAAGCTTGTATTGGTCTGAGCAGCCACAGTTGGACACACTGTGTGTTGACCCAGACACTGTGATGTTATTTTTGTCTTTGAGCATGAAGGACAAAAATGAATGAATGTTTGCATCTAGATAATAAAATACAAGGGATATATGTATTCTGTCCTGAGAATTAATCCTAAACATAAGGAGCAAGAAGGTAGAAATAGAGGTGGCATGTGTTTGAAAGGTAAGTTTAGAATTAATCCTCTTCTTCATTTGTTAGTATCTACTGGTATTTTTTTTGTAAATGGTTGTTTAATAGGTCCTGAAAATATATTAATTATTCTTCCTTTTGGAAGTAAGGGCATTTATAATTCTTGGCTGGATTGGACACTTAGTGTCTTTAAATTAAAGTTTTCTTCTGTGGTTCAGGAAATTTTTATTTTGACTCAGCTTCCATAATTAGACATCACTCAGGTTTGGATATGAAAAAGATAATTGTTTCCTTTTTTCCCCTCTCCTGGTTCATTCCTAATATTTTTAATGCATCACCTTTCTTTCTGCATTAAATATGATGGAAACATAGAAGGGCCCTTAAATGAAGACAACACAAGAAGAACGCTCATTAGGAAGATGATGAGTGACTCCTTTTCACATTCCTTTGGCAATCACATTCATTTTTATCTGGCTGTACATACACAGGTGCACACACACCCTTACTGATTAGGGAAGCCTGGTAGCAATTTCTGCCCACAGTCATTTGATTTTATGTGATAAAAATGGAATACTGGTTAGTCAGTGAACTTGTCATTTCCTCCTTTGATGGCCTCTAGAATGTCACTGGACAATCATCTTCCTTGACTCTAGCTCAAAGCTGGTGATAGTCTAATATATCACTCTAGTACTTACCCATTTCTCTTTCAATGAGAATTAAATTTACCATGCTTATTTATACTTATTACTTATATCATTACTTAAACTTATATGTATATAATACATAATATATATTTATAGTATATACTTATACTAATATATTTGTACTTTTTACTTACATTATTACATATATATTCAATTTTGATTGAATTAAAGACCTCAGGAATACTTGCACCTATCATGGTCTCTGTGCTTGACTGGAGAAAAGGGGAAGAAGTAAGAAGTTTTTATCAGGTGACTGATGCACATATCAGAAAAATATGGCCTATGTGCAAATCAGAAGCCAATAAGATTAAATAGCTGTAAGAACTCTTGGAACCTACAATAAACCACAAAAACCTGCTTTCTGGATTGTGCTCAATGCTTCCCAAGTGACAGTAAACCAGCCTTTGGAAATACGTTTTTAATGGCACAAAAAATATCCATGAGATTCCAGGAGTATAATATTCAACAGAATGAAGCCCTGGCTGCCAAAGCAGAGCCCTTTGGCCAACCATGATAGAAAAGTGTTTATGGATGGCACTTTCCATAAGTCTGTGCCAACAGTTGTTCCAATGGAAATGAGACTTCTTTTGATCTTAAGCTGTTGTGGATGTTTCCACCATGTCAGAATGTCACTGTTCTGTGACCACTTGGCAAGTAGAAGCCAGTGGAAAAACAAATGTGCTATTCTAGCAGGGAGAGTCAGAGTAGAACTTTTGTCTTACTGGACAGTGAAAAATATTAAGATGTAAACTTTGCTGGGGCATTAGGATTTAACAACTTGTACACATGATTAGAAAAAATAAACCACTGTTTCTTCAGTTGTGACTGCTGATTTTAAAGATGTATATATTCAATCATGTATAATGTTCAAAAGAAGTTATTAACAGAAGTAAAAGAAATAGCAACATGAAAGTTGAAAGAAAGAATGAATATCACAAAATGCCTCTAACTTGACCAGAAGTTCCACTTAATGGAATGAATCATCGTTTCTTTGCAGTATGGACATCTTTTTTTTCTAGGTTTTGGAAATCTACAATTTCATCCCTTATTTCCTTCATCTCTATGGTCCAAATGTCCAAGAGTGGTAGCTTCATATTGTGCTGGTCAATACTACCTTTGTCTCTTCTTTTTGATCCATGTTTTCTCCTTTCACACAAAGTTGAATCCATACTTAAAATTGGACTTTGGTTGTCTTCCTTAGCTACCTTTCTCTTTTTCCTTACCATCCTTCAGCCCCTCTGCCCATCCAAATCTCATCCATCTGCCAATCAATAAACATTTATTAAGCACCTACTATGTTTCAGGAATTGTGTTAAGCAGTGGAAATACAAAGAAAGGCAAAAGTTCTGCTCTCAAAGGTGCATAAACTAATGATCCTAGATCATATGCTGTCTCTCTGGAAGCTTTCCTTGGTCACTTTTCCCCCCTGATATTTAAAGGACTTACGATCTATATCAGAATATAAGTACTTAATTATCCACTGCTTTGTATTGTCCACTACTGTTTCGGAGATATTAGTTTGGTCTTCCCTTAAAAGATAAGAACTACGTCTGTTAGGACTTCTTTATCATCCGTAGCACTTCAGGGCAGGTGAGTAGTAGGTACTTGTGGATTACAATATTGGCAGAAATAGAAGGATAAATCCTTAGGGCAGAGGATATTACCATTGTGTATCATGCTCAGGTGACAGTAGCCAAAGTGAAATAGAAGACGATTTAAGGTAAACTAGTTCTGGTTTAGTTTAGGGGAAATAGTAACTATAAACTCCCACCCAGATATTATATTCCTGTTTCCTTCACTTTGCTTGGGGAAACCTGATTGTATTAGAATTTCCTGCTTAGTTTGCTAGATACCAGTTATATCTCTAGCTCTTAATCTCTTTGGGATTGAGATCTGGATGCTAGACCTAAAACCTGCCTTATAATCTCTGCACTCTCTCTCAATCTCTCTCTCTCTCCATCTCTGTCTCTGTCTCTCTGTCTCTGTCTCTCTGTCTCTCTGTCTCTCTCTCTCTCTGTGTCTCTCTGTCTCTCTCTGTCTCTCTCCCTCTCTCTATCTCTCTCCCTCTCTCTGTCTCTCTCTCTCTGTCTCTCTCTGTCTCTCTCTCTCTCTCTGTCTCTCTCTCTCTCTCTCTCTGTCTCTCAAGTGCGTGCATTAGCTCATATTTACATAGCTCTCTATGGTGCCCAGCCCTTTTACATACATCATTTCATTTGATCCTCACAACTACTAGGTACTATAAGTAGGTACTATTCTCATTCCCATTTTACAAATGTAACAGGGTGTCTGCTTCCAGTGGAGGGGGAGGGGGGTTAGGAGGGCAAGATTCCCTAAAGAGAGAAAGGGTGGATTTACCTTCTTTAAAGACCAATAGTGACCAAGCCTCTTTGAATCAGCTCAGTGACATAGGTGAGGAAGTTAAAACTCAGAGGTTAATGGTTTACCCAGATTACTCAGTGTTGAGGGTAGGATTCAAGCCCTGGTCCTCCTGACTCCAAATCTTTGCAGATCTTTCCACTATACTATGCTGCCTCTAATGGGAAGGGGAGGTGAGAGTGAATTTACATATATATGTATATATGTATACATATATGTATGTACATATGTGCATGTGTGTGTATATATATACATACACACACACATATACACACACACACACACACATACACACACACACACACACACACATATATATATATGGTGTTTGTGTGTATAGATAGATGGTACCTAGTATGTTCCAGGAACTGTGCTAAGCACTTTATAAACATCTCATTTGATCCTCACAACAACCCTGGGAGGTAGGTGTTATTATCTCCATTTTACATGTGAGGAAACTGAGGCAGACTGAGGTTAAGTGTCTTGCCCAGGATCACACAGCTAGTAAGTATCTGAGGCCAGATATGAACTGGGGTTTTCCTGTCTCCAGGCCCTGTGCTCTATCCACTGCACCACCCAGCTGCATCTAAATAAAATGACAAGCAATAAGTATATTCCTGCAGTGCGCTTTAGACTATACTGCTGGACAAATGTGGAATCATAGCAGTCTATCTACATATATAACTGTGCACATATGTTATATATACACATACATACATGGGCATTTGTATATGTCTCATTTTGTACCTGAGTGAGTGTGTGTGTGTGTATATATGTGTTTTAAATGCTCCTACAGGGGGAACATTGTGAAATGCCATGGGAAGCATTATACTCAACCTCAATAAAAGGCTCCCCATTACAAACCCATGACTGGTATAACAATCCCACTCTAATTAAAGCACCAAAGCCCATCCCACCAATAGCAGGAAAGGACACACCAATATCCCAAGCACCTCTTTCTCCCCAAAGAGACGTTACTTTGTGCTGTAGACTCTTCAGAAAGGAAAAAAAAACCCACAGAGAAACAGACCCAGCATTTGGGACCTTCCATTATGGCAGAATAGCAGGGGGTGGGGGAATGGTATTAAGTGAAGGGCATGAAGGAGGAGTGGAGATAATGTTTTTTCCCCACCTTCAAATATAAAATAACGTGGTCTGACTCTTTGTAGTAGGTCCTTTACCTGTGAGGTTTTCTCTACCTGCACTGATGTAGTCTATCTTCCTTCCTCAGACTAGCCTGCAGTACTTGGTATAACCTAAATGGCTTCTCAGAGCACTTAATAATTCCAGAAAGAGGCATATAGGGGAGCCCTTATAAATATATAATAACCACCTTTGGATAACACTCAAGCATTTTTACTCCCAAAGACTGATGCTCTTGTGAAGGCCTCCACTTGGACCATCAGAAAATGGACCAAGTATCCACATTGATGATGTGAAAATGGCAAGGGCAGGAGGCTGGGTCCATTTCACACGACTTTGTCAGACCACTCTTTCATCAACTATTGATTTGATTGCAAGAGCCTTCATTTAGTGCAGGAATTCCACGGGTAATAATTAAATTTTCAAGAGATGGGATGGTAGGAGTGAGGAGGGGCATTGAGGAGGGAACAGGCAGCGTGTACAGTGGGTTCCAAGAACGTTAATGACTGCGTTCGAGTTACATAAAATTAACAGAAATTAGATCTATGGTTACAGAAGAGCCCCCTTTATTTCAAGAGAAGCCATTTAAGGATAACGGCTGGGGATTGTGGTTCAGTGGAGCCTTTTTAACTGTTCATTTGCCTGCTTCACTGATCACTTTGTGGGATGCTTTGGTAAATTCACTATATTTTAAAAATTAAGACATTTTCCCTTTTATTTGTGTTCCTCAGCTCTGCTGTGCTTTCTGGAGATCGTCACAGTGGGGATCGTGTTGGAATTCACCCTTTACCATGGTGAGCCTTGCTTAAACTAACAGTTCTTGCAAAGTGTGCAGTAATTAGCTGTTTTTCCCAATTTGTCTTGATTTCTGCCTAAAAGGCTCATTTCCTCCCCCCTCCCCCTTTTATGTAGTCTAATTTGAGTGTAGTTTCAGCATTTCCTTCCTACACAGGCCCCACAATCACTATAAAAGGTTACAAGAATTGTATTATCTCAAAGTAGAGATACCAGGTATACTGCTCTGATGGGGAACAGCAGTATTTAAAGGCAGAATAGCGGTGCCTGCAAATGACAGGTCTCTCCTTCCCTCCCCTCCCAGACATTTTGTATGCTAATGATCTTTTGATGGGTGGGCTTGACTTTTTGCTGCTAACTGCTGCTTGTTTTAGCTTGGATTTCAGAGGAGGGGGGAACTTCTTTCCAAGTAAAGGGTTGAAAAGTGAAGTCCATTCCAGCCGACTTCATATGATGCTGTCTTGGTGAGAAAGAGTTAAGATTCAGTCCATTGTCTGAGACATGTGTAGTGTTAGGAAACTGGGACATATAGACTCATACACTGGGGGACAACTGATTTCACTCCCTGCTGTCTGGCACAGGAATGAAATTGTAGCCGTGTTTGTAGCAGAAGGTTGGATTATGTATTCCTTTGCAGGAATTAAACCCCGCAGAACAATTTCTGCACAGTGTGGCATGGTGGAAAAAATGCTGGGTAGATGAAGGTTTTGAGTCCTGGCCCTGCCACACAATAGCTGTGTGACCTTAGACAAGTCTCTTCACCCCACTTAGCCCCCAATTTCTCTGTGAAAAAGGTAGATAACAAGTGATACTTGTACCCCCTACCTTGAAGGGTTGTTTATAAGGAAAGCACTTCTTAAAGTGTGCTATGAAAATGGGAACTGTTAGTACGTGTAAATGAAGGAGAACTTGGCTCATCCATGGTTGTTGTTTGTCGTCCTTTCTTGAAGAGGACCATGACATCCCGGAGGGGATGCCATGTCTCGCAAGTGAATTGGATTTGATGAATTGCAGAAAGATTAGTGCTATTGTGACAGATGCCAGAAGGGCCTTAAAGCTCTCACTCCAGGTCCCTTGAGGGTTTGAATTTCTTGAATAACAATAGAATAATGTAACAATGCCTTCCTAGGCCCCTACTATATCTTGTGCTAGGCAGTGGGAATACAAGTGGAGGATGACAGCGAATATTTCTGGTGCCCAAAATATAACACAAAACTAGGGTTTTTGGGGAAAAAAATTCTTTTTTGTAACAGACACCCATAATAAAAGAAGAAATATGAGTCAGAAGGGCAAAGGAAAGTGACTTTGCCTTCTTTCTTCAGCTATTGTTCTTGTTTAGATACATTTGCATGATGATCTAGAGATCTTGAGAGCTATATAAACTTTGACGGCTTATGAGTTTTAAGGGCAGAGGGTCCTTGTAAGGGATAGAGCCTGACCTGCAAGAAAATTCTGACTCTAAGTTGGATAGTTGTCTGGGACAACTGACTTCTATTCAGCGCCATAGTTAAAAGGATATACTTGATTTTAACCTGGGGGCACTCTGTCTTACTTTTACTAGGCTACCCTTAACAGAATGTGACGGCTCAAAGTCTCAGCTATTAGTAAAGAGCTGGAGAGGCTTTCTAGTAGGTGCACTTGAACAAATAAGATGGCCAGTAGGTGGTCCTGAAGAAGAATCTAGAAGATGGTAGCAAAAAGAAGACTGATGACCACAAGATGAGTGAAAACACCCAGAAGAGACAATGTAGTGTACAGGGTAGAGCAGAGACATCACATTTATCAGGGACTATGGAATAAAGAGGAAGAAGAGATGTGAAGCTGAGCAGAAAACAGTGTAATGACATCAATCCCCTCAATTACATCAGTACACCATAGAACATTGGCAGATTGGCAGTGTTTGACATATAAATTATTGCTTTAATTTGCATTTTTCTAACCAGTAGTGATTTGGAACATTTTTTCGTATGGCTATCCATAGATAGCTTGAGTTTCTTTCATAGAGAACTGCTCATATTCTTAAGTCTATCAATTGGGGAATGACTCCTTTTCTTATAAATAAGTCTCTCATATATCTGGGAAATAAGACTTTTATCGGTTGTTGCAAAGATTTTCCCCACTTAACTGTTTCCCTTTTACTCTTAGTTTTATTCGAATTTATTAAAAATATAAAACAACTTATACATTGACAACACTGGAGTAACAAATAACTTTTAAATCTATAAGAACTATCATCAATACCATGCCCATTCATGATTCTAGAGAATTGATGATGAAACATGCTATTTGTTACAGAGAGTTGATGGATTAAAGGTATAGAATGATATGTGTGTGTATGTATGTGTACAAATGTCTTATATTTTATTATGTTATGCACAAATATATGTATGAATATTTACACATATATGTGTGTGCATATATATGTATCTGTATCTATTTGTATGCAGCCATTGGGGGAGTTTACTTTTGGTTGATCATGCCTGTTTATTACAAATTATTTCTTTCTTTTCTTTTTTTTTCCCCAATGGGGTAGAGAGTAGAAGGAAGCAAAAATAGATTTTTATTTAAAAAAATAGAGGTGGGTGGGTGATGCAGGTGTGAAATATATGTACTTTCAAGATATTATTGTTTTATTAGTTTTATTGAGCTGTTACCTTTGTTAAAAGAGATTTCTCATGAAGTTGGAGACATCTGCAAATGTATGTAATGTAAAAACACAATTGAAAGTAAAAGGATAAAACAACACTGTGTTGTGTTCGATTTAGTGTTAGCCTGAGTGCTTGCATGGGATTTGAGAGTCATTTTACCTTTTCTTTAGAGAACTAAGTCACAAGCTAAATTCTAATGTTTATAGAGGAAAACTTGGCATGGGAGTGGGGAGGCATAAGTTAAAGTATTTGTCAATAATCCACCAATATGGAACCTAGTCTGTGTAAACCCCAGAGCCTTTGTTCAGAATCATGGTACATGTATGGTAGGGGGAATGTTCAGTTTACAAATGCCGTATCTGTTAATGCTGGTGGAATTTTGGGAACTAAAACTTACTTTTCCTTATTTCTCCTTTTCTAGTATAGCTCAACCCTTTCTATATCTCATCCAGAAGTCAGCAGAAAAAGAAATGGTTATTTATATTATACTTTAAGGCTTAGTCTAGGGGGAACTTTTCTTACAATGCCCCAATAAACTGGGGACTGAAAATGTTAATATCCTTACTTTATAGATGAGGAAACTAAAACCCAGAGAAATAGAACCAGAAAGGGTCTCTTCTACCTTGTTCTTGGTTGTACTGTACAAACAAGTCTTCCCAGTTATTGATACTATTCTTAAATAAATGCAGAAGGAAAAAAAATGGTTGAAAGAAGAGTGTTTGCTGAAATATGTAGAAAGGTGGAAAGCCTGAACCAAATATCTCCAAACTGCAACAGAAACCTTCTTCCCCTTTCCTGTCCCAGGGCTTCTACATTCTGATATCTGAGTCACCCTCAAAACTTTCTCTTTAAGTACCAGCAGCCAGCTACTGCCACATTACCATGGTCTTATCTGCCAGGATTGAGGGAGTTTTGTGCTGCCACAAATCCCTCCACTATGTCCCCTGCCCATTCCAGTCTCCCTCTTGCCCTCCACCTTGAAAGGTCTAGGTTTTCAGGCTATCACTTCTTGGCACAGCTGAATTGAACCGGTAAAGATTGAACTCTGCAGACCAGCTTCAGCGGTTCTACAGACCAGCTGCACTGGGCGTCTAAGGTTTTCCAACATTGTTGGTTAACTTTTTCTAGCCGGGGCAGTGGTCTCTTCAGAAGTCGTTCAATATGTCTCAAATTCTCTCCTTCCTCAGTGGGGCTTTGTGTCCTGAGGGGGTCTCTTCTCTGTTCTATTGCCCAGGTGCTCAAATTCTTATTAATAGCTCTGTTACGGAGATTGCTTTTTCACCACAGACTAGCTAATTTTGTCTTATATCAATGTGGGTTTACCTGATGGGGAAACGAGGGCTTTCAACCATAAATCTTTGAGAATTTGTTTAACCAAGAAATCTTTTTTTCATAGTTTGCTACAGACTCTCTCTTTAATGTGTTCATTGGCAAAACCAAAGAATTTTAGAGTTGTAAAAGACTTGAAAGGTGACTGGATCATAGATTTAGAGCTGGAAGGGACATTAGTACCATCTAGTCCAAACCTTTCATTTTATAGATGAGACAATTGAGATCCAAGGAAGATAAATTACTTGCCTGGTGTCACTCAGGTAGCACATGCCAGAGGAAGGATTTGAACTTGGGTCCTCTGACTCCAAATCCAATCTTCTTCTCATTGTACTAAGTTTATCTAGTCCATTTTACAGATGAGGAAACTGGATTCCAGAGAAGGGAATTAGTCACAGAGCTAAGCTTTGGACTGAGTTCTATAGGAAGTATTGTATGGTGGAACGAGCATAGGATTTGGAATCAGGAGTCCTGACTTTAAATTTGACCTCTGACCCTTACTGTGCGACCATGGGCAAATTATTGAACCTCTCTGAGCCTGTTTCATCATCTTTAAAATAATACTGAATACTACCTTAGAATAATGCTGAAGACTACTGAGAGGGTTATTGTGAGGAAAATTGTTGCATAAACCTTAAAGGACTACATAAATGTGAATTTTGGTTGTTTATTGATACCTGATCAATGGTGTGCTGGAGTTTTCTTATATTCTGCCAATTGTTAAATTTTCAGTGTGAGCAATTATGCTTTTGAAATCAACAAACACTACCAATCAGGGCGTGGTTTATTGTTACGTTGATTGCCTAGATTTAAGAAAGTGATGGGAAAATGTTTGAAATGTGGATTCAACTTAAAAAGGGTGTTATAGTACATCTTTTTTCCTACAGTGACAGGTGTTAAACATTTACCACCTTACCCCTATACCCAGTCCAGTGCCCATCTATATCTGTGTATACTTTATAGGACTTAACTGTGTGCCTTGAGAAGAGACTGAACTAAGTCAATTTGATCTATCATGATATTTGAATAATCTTTGAGGACTTAGCGAATTTCTCCTTCCCTTTTCTTCCTCTTCCTCCTAAAAGGAAGACATGATTGAGTAAGAGGAAGGAGGTGAAGTGGCGTTCTTCCTTCAAAGACGTAATTATAATTATAGATAGCATTTATACGGCACTTTCAGATTTGCAAAGCACTTTACAAATATTATTTAATTTTATCCTCACAACAGCCCCATTTTACAGATGAGGAAACTAAAGTAGAAGCCAAGTGACTTGCCCATGGTCAGACAGCTAGGATGTTTCTGAGGCTGTATTAGAACTGAAGTCTTCCTGACTCTTGGTCCTGTACTAACCACTGCATCACCCGGCTGCCTCCATCAATGCTTCCCAAAGAAGTAGTTGACTTTTAAAAAAAAATTTCTTTTTAAAAGAAGATGCATTTGTACAGTTTGCATGTAGACTTCTTCCTCTGGGCAAATAATAAACTTGTAAGAAAAGGGAAACATTTGGAAAAGAATTATTTAAACAATCAGGAGATCTGCTTGGAGCATTTTGAGCTGCCAGGATCTCACCGAATTTCTCCAGGCCAATTGTCCCCGAACAAAGTCAATGAGAATAGCTTCTAGATGATTTCCAATCCTGCAAAAATGACTTTAACCAAGTTGTTTGGTTAGGAGAAAAAACAGGATAAAGAGAAGGTCAGTTTTAGTAGGGCTCAGGCTGGCATGTTCAGGTTCACACACACACACACACACACACACACACACACTCACTCACTCACACGTACTCTGGGCCAAAGTGCTCCACAAATTAGTTAATTATGGAAAGCAATCAGTGCAAGAGTTTAAGGGCAGGTCTTTACTTGCAGAGGGGTCAGTAAGCATGAGAATAAAAGCAATGAAGCCCTTTTGATTTTCTCAGGCTGGCTGTTTTTTTTTTTGGGGGGGGGTGGGTAGTGGTAAAGGAGGAATCTGCAGATGTTTTCGAGGTCTTGAATATGTATGGGGACTTGGCCCCTTTCATTTACAACATTTTTAAAGCCATGTTTTGGTTCAGATTAATTTTTTTTAAACCCTGTGCAAATTATTTTTGGAATATTTTACTTAGCTAATTGGGTAGCGGAGCAAAAATAACAAGTTGTCAGATTTTGTAGGAAGGTGGCAAAAAGAATGTTTTTTTTTTTTTTAGAGAACAAAACAGAAAACAAATATAGTATTATTTTGCTAGAGGGATGCGGCTTATGTAAACCCCTAAATTTCTGAGATTTTTTTTCCCTTGAGTTTCCCTAAGCCTGGTAGGATTCCTTCTAGGCCCTTATTACAGTAGTTTAACATGTTTTAAGCTTCTCAAATCCAAGTTTTAAGATGTAACTCTACTTTTTAAATTAATTTGTTTCAATGATGAAACTTATTTTTTCTCCTTTCTACCTCCTCCCTCCTGGAGAAAAAAAAAAGGACAAAAATCTCCTAACAAATTGCATAGCTAAGCAAAACAAATCCCCTTGTTGTTCATGCCCAGAAACATGCATCACATTCTACATATTTAGTCCAGTACTTTTGTAAGGAAGTAGTTTGCGTGTGTCATCACTGTTCTTCTGGGAGCATGGCTGATCTCTGCTTTGATCAGAATTCTTTCAGAATTATTGCCAGTATCTTCTAGTGATGTCATCACACTGCCTTGTCCCTGCTCCCTGTTGGTTTTGAATTCTTTTCTACACATATCTTCATTGTATGGTGCTGCTAGACACATAGTCTAACAACAACCACAATAATAGCTAAATTTTCTGTTGCACTTACTATGTGCCAAGCACTGTACTAAATAAACACTTTACAATTATTATTCCATTTGATCCTCACAGTAACTCTGGGAGGTACGTGCTATTATCCTCATTTTACAGATGAGAAAACTGAGGCAGTCAGAAATTAAGTGACTTGCCCAGGGACACACAGCTATAAATGTCTGAGGCAGGATTTAACTGAGGTTCTCCTGGCTCCAGGCCTGTGCACTATCTACTGTGACACCTAGCTGTCCCATCTAGTCAAACTTGTGGTTCAGCTGAAATCTTTGGTTCTGTCTTCAAGGAAAGGATAGATTCTGCCATGCTAAGAGCTAGTAAAAGTTGTTAGGCTTTCCCTTCCAAATCTTTGGGAAAATGTAGAAAAAGTTTCTCTTGTCTTGTGCCCTTAGGCTCTTTGCTACTGAGGCCACTTCTCTTCCCAGCAAAATCTTCTCAGCCTAGAGCTCATTTCTTTCACCCCCAAGCCTTCTTCTCCTTCCACCATCCTAATTACTGTCAAGGGCACCACATACTCCCAGTCACCAAGGCTTGCAATCTCAGTGTATCCTCAACTCCTCATTCTCTTTCAACTGACGTATCCAATTTGTTGACAAATCATGTTGTTTCTACTTTCACAAAGTCTCATATGTTCTTTACACTCACCCAGCTGCACCCTAGTTCTAACTCTTACCACCTCTTTCTGTCTCATCTTTTAACTGGTCTTCCTGCCTCAACTCTCTCCTCACTCTAATCCATCCTCAATTCACCTATGAGATAGTTTTTCTAGAGTGTTGGTCTGACCATGTAACCATCCTCTCCGTTCTACTCAGTGATTTCCAGTGGATTCCTTTTGCCTCCATGATAAGATATGAATTCCTCTGCCATTTATAGCTCTTCATGACCTGGCCCCTTTCTGCCTTTCCAGTTTTCTTGTACTCTACTCCCTTCTAAGCACTCACTCTATGATCTAGCAAATGCTGGCTCTTTAAGGTCATCCTATCTCTGTGTCTTTATACTGGCTTTCAGAAGTACCTGGAATGCTCTGTTCCCTCCATCCCCCTTTTTTCTTTCCTGGGCGTCCTTAAATACTCTGCTCAAATATTACCTTCTGCAGAAGACCTTTCTTATTCCCTCTTACCCTTAGCTGCTAATGCTTTCCCCTATAAGACTCTTTTCCCTTTCCTTTGTATAGAGCTTATATATACTTAACAGGAACTTTTTTGCCCTTCTTTTTGTACCCTTCAATACAGAGTGGAGTCAGTGTCTGGATCATAGTACCTAGTAAATGCTTAATGACCTACTAACAAACATCAAATTTTTTGAAAATAAAGAACAAGGTCCTACAACCTGGCTAATGTCTTCAGGATTAATCTTTTATTTAGACTCCTCTTCCTGGTCCAAAAACTTGGATTCTTTTCTTAGTAAACTCACTTTGGTTTTTTTGTGAGTATTTTATAAATATCCCAATTTTTAAAATCTGGAGGCTATGCTATAAGCAAGGTAATAGTTATTGGCATAATAACTACCAATAGCTTTAGGGTTCAGGATACACTGATTTTTAAACCCTGTCTCTTCCATCATCCCATGTAGATGAAGGATAGAGAAAAAGCCATGTGTAGAGAGCTTCTCCCTTGACCTGCCAAATTGCTATTCTTTTAATATGTAGATGTATTTACTCAAAGTCTGAAAGATCTGTAGCCCTCCTTAATTATTAAAGTAGCCAAATAAGCAATATCATCAAGCATTAGATTTAATGAAGATATGCTATAGAGCAAACTTGAAAAGAAAATGAAATTAATGGAAAGATTCAGTACCTTTATCATTAATCCATAACTGTTATCAATAATAGCTTATTCTAATTCTTGTAAATTAATTGTTTAGTTTTGTTTTCTAATCCATTATGCCAGTCTCCATTTTATGGGTGAGGTCATCCCATTCACATTCATTCTTAGTCAGAGGTTAGCTCCAAAGTAATTTGGCTTTAACGGGGAAAGAAGCCTTTTGATAATGATAGTATTTCAAGATTTCAAATATTACTTTATCACTATTTGTATTCCTTCCACACATGCAAATTACATTTTTAAAAAATGTCTTGGCATATTATTCTCATTAATTACTTTGAACAAAATTTTTTTTCACCAGATAGCCAATCTTCTTTTGATGAATATCTTCTCAGTTAACTATACTGCTTCTAGGGCCAGACACATGCACGTATAGGTCACCAGATCTGTATTTGAAGCTTTTCTAGCTTGGAGTAGAACCTACCAGAGCTTTGGAAAGCCATCAAAAATATGAGGTCACCTTCAGTACTTTATTTGACCCTATTTGGGGTTTTCTTGGCAAAAATACTAGAGTGTTGTGCCATTTCCTTCTCCAGATCATTTTATAGATGCAGAAAGTGAGGCAAACAGTGTTGAGTGACTGCCTAGCTGGCACTGGGACTACAAAAAGAGGTAAAAGCTGTCTCTTCCCCAAGGATCTCACAGTGTGACTCGGGCATTCTGCAAGCTGTTTGATCAATTTCCAATTGGACTTTCTGATGGTTTGCCAATGTCACCACCCTTTGGAGGAGCCAATTAGGGAGACAACTTCAGTGGTTTCAAAATTTAAAGAAATTTGGATTAATAACAACAACTACACTTAATGTAATAATGTGTTACTAATTAACTACAACAATATAGTTGTAGTACCCTAGAGTTAGGTACCAGTCAATCTGAGCAGCACCCCAGCACAAAAGCCACTCAATATCAGTTCAATGAGAGTCCTATCCTATGCAATGAGCAAAGACCTACTGTTGAACTTATAAAAACAATGACACATAATAAATTAAAATAAAAATAACAATAACAAAAAATAGAGAGATGAAGAAAATGAGTCAAAGAAACTCTCAATATGATGAAGAGATATATTGGATGAAAGAATGCTGGGATAAAACCCCCAAAGAAGATGATAATTCTGTTAAAATTACAACTAGAATACCAGAAAAGATTGTTTAATTGCCCTAATATTTCCATGAGAGGTTAGAAGGCCTAATAAAAGATTTGAAAGAGAAGACATCATGGAAAATATAGCTTAGGACAGAAGCTGGGAAACCTGGACAGCAGTGGATATACTGAAAATAGGAATAGAAGAAACAAAACTCAAACTGAAAAACCACATGAGACATCTATTATCAAAAAAAAAAAACAATTGATCTAGAAACAAAATATAGAAAGAAGACTAAAAAAAAGTCTTCCAGAAATTCATTGTGAAAAAACAACATCAACTTTCAAGAATCCATAGAAAATTTCCAGGAAGCATTGACACCAGAAGCCAAAATAGAATTGATAGAAATTTGTATTTCCACCACAGAGAAACCTCAGATTGTGTCGCCAAAATCCAGAAAGACAAGGGAAAGGAAAGATATTGCCTCCAGTTATAGCTATGCATGGTGAACAGACTGGGTGAATCAGCCCATCCTTGAGGAATAATCCCCTTGTCATTTCCCTATCTCTTCTAGGTGACTTCCATGCAATAGAGAAGTAACAGAGTAGGACTCTGTGGAGATTTTCTGATTTAAAAAAAATACAGCTTTTTAATTTTTTCATACTGTGGCTAATATAAAAATATGTTTTGTATGACTTCATGACTTATCAATGGGTGGGCAAAGGAGTGGATGGTGGGAGAGAGTTTGGAACTGAAAATTAAAATAATTTTTAAAAATGTTTAAAAAATGACATTCATTTATTAAAAACAAAATTGAAGCACCCTTCTTTAGTATGATCAAATTGAACCCAAGAGCTAGTATTATTTTTAAGGGAGAAATTGGAACTTTTCCCAATAAGTTCCAGACTAAAGAAAGGATGCATATTTTCTCCAATTTTATTTTATATAACACTGAGAAATGCTAATAGTAGTTATTATTATTAACAATAACGATAAGACAAGAAAAAAAAATGAGGAAATGAGTATTGGCAAAGAGAAAACAAATTTTTGCCTATTGTTAAAAAGTATTATATGTAGAAAATCTCAGAAAAAAGTGAATAACATAATTAAGATGATTAATAGCTTTAGTAATTACCAAGTGTCAAGATATAAAATAAATTGGAAATAATCATCATTAATTATTACTAACAAAAAATAGGAAGAAAAGACAGGAAAAAAGATGCACTCTGTTGTTTAATCACTTCAGTCATGTCCAACTTTACGTGACCCTATTTGGAGTTCTCTTGGCAAAGATACTAGAGTGGTTTGCCATTTCTTTCTCCAGCTGATTTTACAGATGAGGAAGGTGAGGCAAACAGAGTTAAAGTGACTTGGCCAGGCTCATGAAGCTAACAAACCTTTAAGGTCAGATTTGAACTCAGGAGTCTTCCTGATTTCTAGCCCAGTGCTCTATCCACTGTACCATTTAGCTACCCTTCTACTTTAAATATGAAACATAAAATAGGGATTCAATCTGCCAAGGCATTCTCAGGACTTGTATAAATATAAATTCAATACACCTTTTATAGAAATTTTAAGAAGATAAACATTTTGAGAGACATTCATTGTTGATCATTCATCTATTCTGATATAACAATAATAATGATAACACCTAAATTAATCTATGGATTTCATGCTATAGTTCTATAAATTAACAGAATTTATTTGGAGAAAAAAGTATTAGTCTATTAAAAGATATAGTGGAAAAATGCAAGTTAGGAGGACCTACCATTATCAGATCTCAAACTAAAATTTAAGGCAAGAAATAGTATTTGTTAAAAATTTAAGGCAAGCCACATGATATTAGTTAAAAATAGATAAATAGATCAATGGAACAGGTAAGTCAATCAAGAACCAGAAAAAAATGAACTCATGCCAGATTCCCCTGATAGAATTTAGGAGTGTCAACTTGGCAGGAAGTTTCCATCGTCATCCTCAAGGGATCTGTCCTTGGCCCTGTGTTGCTTAACATTTGTGTCAATGACTTAGATAAAAATCCTACATCCTATAAGCCTACTTATAAAATTTGTAGGCAATATGAAGCTAAAGAGGATAGCTAACATACTGGATGACAGGGTGAGGATTAAAAAAGTTCCTGACAGGCCACAACATTGAATTGAATGTAATAATGTAAGCTTTCATAGGGATAAATGTAAGGCCATACACTTGGGTTCCAAAAATATATTCTGTAAGTGTAAGAAAGAAGAGATATGGCTACACTGAAATTCATCTGTAAAAAGATCCAGTAGTTTTAGTGGACTTCAGATTCAATATAAGACAAATGTTTGATATGGAAGCCAAAAGAATAAAGAGATTGCAGGTTTCAATGAGAGGTATATTAGCTAGGGTTTGGTAGAGCATAGTTCAATGAGCTTTGTCCTGTCAAGTTACATCTGAAGTACCATGCTTAGTTTTGGGTGCCATATTTTAGGAAGGATGCTAATAATGTGGGTAGCATTCATAGGAAGGCATTATGATGGTAAAGGGCTTGGATTTAATATCATATGAAGATCAATTTTAAAGGAGCTGGGATGTTTAGCCAAAGATTTGAAGACCCAAGGAAAAATGATGATGGCTGTCATGAAGTATTCAAAGGGGTATTAGTTCCAAGAAGGACTAGATTTGTTTTGCTTGGCCCTGGATAGAGGAACTAGTCATTCACAATTGATGGCACTTGTAAAGAGCCAGATTGAGACTTGAGGAAGGAAAAAACTTCTATTGGTTAGGACTGTTCCAAAGTAGACTTTGCTGCCTTGGGAAGTAATTGATGTCCACCCTCATGGAAAGATCTTCAAACAAAAGCTGGATGACCACTTTTCTGGCATTATGTGGAGAGGATTCCTTTCTAGGTATGAGTTAGACTAAATGATCCCTGAAGTCCTTTCCAACTTTGAGATTCTGTTTTTATGAAATTGGAAGGAGGAACAGTTATGGGATGGAACAAATCTGAATCATGTAATATCACACAAAAAAATTTCTGGGAAAACCTGTTGTCTGGCAAAAAACAAATATGCCTATTTCTACCCCACAGAAAAATACTACAATGAATTAATTCTAACTAGATCATCAAACTAAAAAATTTTTTTTTAAAAAATAAAAAATTATTTAAAAACTGGGAGAAAAAGGAACAGCATAATACTCTCATTTATGGAGATAATCCATAAATATCAAATAAAATAAATCTCTTAGCACATGAGATGGGCTTGTTTTTTTGAAGACAAGAGTATTTTAATTTTTAAAATAGTATTTTATTTTTTCTAATTACATGTAAAGACAATTTTTAACATTCACATTACAAATGCTCTCCCTCCCTCCTCTCCCCACCTCCCTAAAAAGGTAAAAATTTTAAATAGGTTTATATATACATATATGCAATCATATAAAATATGTTTCCATGTTAGTCATGTTTTGAAAGAAGAAACATACTAAAAGAAAAAGACACACACAAAAAAGTGAAAATAGTATGCTTCAATCTGTATTCAAACTCCACCAGTTCTTTCTCTGGAGGTGGACAGCATTTTTTATCATAAGTCCTTTGGAATTGTCTTGCATCATTGTATTGTTGAGAAAAGCTAAGCTATTCAGAGTTGATCATTGCACAAGGTTGCTCTTCCTGTGTACAATGTTCTGGTTCTGCTCATTTCACTCAGCATCAGTTCATGTAAGTCTTTCTAGGTTTTTATGAAGTCTGCCTGCTCATCATTTCTATAGCACAACAGTATTGTTACATTCATATACCACAACTTGTTCAGCCATTCCCCAATTGATGGGCACCCCTTTAATTTCTAGTTCTTTGCCATCACAAAAGGAGTTGCTATAAATATTTTTGTACATGTAGGTCCTTTTCTCTTTTTTATTATCGCTTTGGCATACAGGCCTAGTAGTTGTATAGCTGGATCAAAAGGTAGGCATAGTCCAGTTGCCCTTTGGGTATAGTTCCAAATTGCTCTCCAGAATGGTTGGATCAGTTTACAACTCCACAAACAGTGCATTAGTGTTCCAATTTTCCCACATCCTCTCCAACATTTGTTATTTTTCTTTTCTGTCATATTAGTCAATCTGATAGGTGTGAGGTGATACCTCAGAGTTGTGTTAATTTGCATTTCCCTAATCAATAGTGATTTAGAGCATTTTTCATATGACTATAGATAGGTTTGATTTTGTGACATTTAGAAAGTTTGAGAGACATAGTTTCTGAGTAATCATTTTATTAATAATGCTAGCACTTATTAATAAAAGGGTCAGTGACACTCTCAAATGCCAAAGACACATCACAGAACCCACTCAGTGCTTATATGTCCTGGAAAGGATGGGTGTTCCTGAGCATGGCAATTGACTCTGATTGGTTAAGAGGTAATCCTAGAGAATGAATGAGAGGTGGGCTATGTTCTGATGAGGGTCTTGGGGTACATGACACTAAGCACCCAAATCTTGGTGAAAGAGACTTAGCAATTTCCATATCAACCATCTGACAAGGGGGAGAATCCACATTTCCCCAGACTTGTTGGAGTAAACACAATGAATAGGAATATACCCATTTGCTTAAATTTAGACTTTATTGTCTTTGATTAGATCTTAGTCTGGGTAAGTCTTTAGCTAAAATTTCCCACACTGGTTGATTTTTGGATGAAGTAGCAGAAAAAAGGAAAAAAAAAAACCTTGTTCCTAATTAAATAATTATTAATTCAAGACAAATAATCATTTTCTCAATTTCTTATTCTGAAAAAATACCTGTTCATATCCTTGACAATTTATCAACTGGGGAATGACTTATATTCTTGTAAATTTGACTCAATTCTCTATGTATTTGAGAAATGAGACCTTTTTGGAGACATTTGCTGTAAAAAAATTGTTTCCTAGCTTTCTGTTTTGCTTCTAATCATGGTTGCATTGGTTTTGTTTGTGAAAACCCTTTTTAATTTAATATAACCAAAATTATCCATTTTGCATCTCATAATGTTCTCTATCTCTTGTTTGGTCAAAAATTCTTCCCTTCTCCATAGATCTGACAGATAAACTCTTCCTTGCTCTCCTAATTTGTTTATGGTATCACCCTTTATGTCTAAATTATGTGCCAATTTTGACCTTATTTTGGTATATGGTGTAAGATGGTGGTCTGTACCTAGTTTCTGCCATACTGTTTTCCAGGACAAAAGTATTTTACACAACAAAAAGCAAGAAAACAAACTGAGAAAATAATTACTTGATATTTCAGATGGAGGTCTGACATTCCAACTCAATAAAGAACTGACACATTTCTATAAGATTAATAATTCACCTTCTCCAGTGGAACAGTCATCAAAGGAAACACAAAGACAATTTTAGAACTAGGAAATACAAACTGTTGATAATGACACTACAGTATCCTCATATTCCTGAAAAATAAGAGAAATGCAAATCAAGATAATATTAAGGACACAACCTTATGCTGAGATTTTTTTAAAAAAAGGAAAAATCTGATGTTGGTACTGCTGTGGAGAAATAGGCACTTTAACATATTGGTAGGGGAATTATAGAGCAATGCAACTATTTTGTAGAGTAATGAGCAATAAAATCCACCAAACTGATCATATCTTTTGACCCAGAAAGTCCATTCTGTAACTATCTTGACATCATATAAAAGAGCAGAAAAGGAACTATCTGTACAAATATATTCACAGATGCTCTATTTGTAATAGCAAGAAAACCTGCAGAAACAATCAGTTTGCCCAATGGTCAGAGAATAGTTGAATAAATCACAGTCTTAATGAAATGGAACATTATCGTACTATAAAAACAGGAGACATAAAACATAAAAGGAACCATGTAAAGATCTACAGGAGGTGATGCAGAATGAAATAAGTAAAACTGGAAATGTATACATGTGGACTACAAGTATCTTTTGAAAAAAAAGGAAGCTGGAAAGAAAAAAGAGTCAAAGGAATGGAAAGCATCCTCTATGTTTGCTATTCATTTGCCTCTGCTTTGCTAAAGGCTAAGTAAGGTTTGGGGGAATATTTTATCCTTTGTTTTCAATGGGATTATTTTCATTAACAGTCGTTAAATTATGATAATTTAAAACAGTTGAACAAATCTGCATGAGTTGCTGTTGTGATCTATTCTCATCATTGATATCAGTGGAACCACTACCTTTGGACCTTACCATGTTAAGATACAATGTTATATGAGGAAGTGAAAATGATGTGAAAGGAACTGAAGTTAAAAGGAAAAAGGTTGACCTACTCAAATGTGTATGAAGACAATCTGTGCTGGAGGCAACATAATTTTAAAGGCACTTTGGAATCTCCTTTCACAATAGCTCAAAGAAAGAGAAATTCTAAAAGAATGGAAAAGATCACAGGTATTATTATGCAAAAAAATGACTAACAAGACATCAGTAGCAGCTAACCTCTAAGCAGACTTTATGATCTTCATAAAACTATAACAATGGTCTATTCATGCACCAAGGATATCCTTGATGAAAACATAAGAAGGGAACTATTCCTGAAAGATTTGGAAACTGAAAGTATCCATAATATTTCTCTATAGGAAGTCATAGCTTTATAGTCAGACAATTGACTGAAAGGTGTTAGGAACACAAGATTCCTATATGTTTATTGTTTACAAAAAACACATTCTAATTGATTGAGTAAAATGTAGCTTTAGTAGAGACTTCTCCCACAAAGTAAATGGTATGGTATAGTGGAAAAATGGTCTAGTTTGAACTATATCTCTAATGCTGGTCATATATAACTTGGAACAATTTTATCAGCCCCAGTTTCCCCATCTATAAAGTGAGGAAGTTGGACTATGTTGCTTCCATGGTTCTATGATATTATATATCTGTTAAAATCAAATATGTCCTCAATGAATGCAATCACATGTTAACTTTGTCCAATGAGCTTCTATCCATAACAATTGAGGCATAGAACAAGGAGATGTATGTGGACCAAACAGTGGTCCACCACTGTCATGAAGCCATTAATCAATAAGGATTTATTAAGCATGGATAGAAAGCAGTGACAGAAAGAGTCCATGCCCTCAAGAAACTTAGGGAGGAGGGATCTCCCAGTGATTATGAGGTTTACTCATGTATTTCTGTTTGTGGATGACATTGTAATAATTTCATGCAGTCTGAGAGTACCAAAACCACCTTCTTGCTAATCAAAAGAGATTGGTCTAGTAATACACAGAAGAAAAAGATCAAGAATACGCAATGCCCAGAATATAACATGCATTTGGATGGGAAATCCATTGATTCGTTCCATCAGTACATGCATCTTGGCTAGACTCTCGATCAACAATGGTTTATGATGAGATTTGAAAAATGTAAGAGAAGAAGTCTGAATCACATGTGGGATATTTTGCAAAGCTTTGAAATACACATACTTAAATGGGTTTTTATGACTTAAGTCTCCATTTTCCTGTGATATTATTACTCCTTAACCTTTCCTTGTCTTTGAATTTCCATGTTTGATTTTGAGATCTGGCTCATTGTTTTTGGGAATGTGTAGAAAGAAATTAAAATATTAAATGTTTGTTTAGGTTATATGACTGAACTATTTGCATAAGAAAGTAACATTGTATTTATGACCAGGGAGTTTTTTTTTTCCAAAGCAAGTAGAGAGACTTTAATAGAGATAGGAAAAATCTAACTGTTGGCTAGTTTATTAATTTGGGGAACCTCACTTAACTTCAGGTCTCAGTTTTTCTATATGTAAAGTTGGAAAGTATATAGATAAACCATATTTGGAAAATATTTTCCTTTTTTTAATCTGATAGGTAAGGTAGGCACTTAGATGTTATGGAAATAAGAATTTAAATATCTATATTGATTTTATAGGCATTTGGAATGAATGGAATCATGTGGGAAAACTAATAAGATGCTTATTGTTGGAAAATTGCTGAGTTCTTGGAATCTGTTATAAATCAACATGACACAGTAGAAAGAACACTGGCTCTGAAATCAGAGGACCCAGGTTCAAATTTCCCTTCTGATGTTTACTACTTATGTGTCTTTGGGCAAGTCACTTAATCTCCCTGGGAGGCATCTACTCTTATAAGTTTCTAGTAGACAGCCTTGGAGGGAGCAAGACTATGGCTCTCCTAAGAGGTATGAGCAACAGCTGTTACCTTCAGCTCTCACATCTCACTCGCCATAATATATACCACCTCCATTCTGTGTTTCACTTCTTCCTTGTATCCTAATGACACAAAAAAGCAATACCCTCTGGGTAGGGCATTTCACATCCACTGATGACCAAAGGGGTCAGACCACCAAATTTTCCAGCTAGTCATTAATTCCCAGGATGGAATGATAGTTTAATAACATTAAATATGGAATAAGGAAATTATGATATATAAATCATAAAAACATAGACATATATTGCCTGGGCCCTAAAACTAAATGAACATTTCGGTGCTTTATACTTTGCTGAATCCACAGTTTTATATTTATGTGAAACTATTCGCAAGGATGGGAATATCCAGAGGTTTCAAAGAGTTTGTTTTTGTCCTTGTATCTCTATCCCTTTGCATAGTGTTTACCACATAGCATGCATTTAATAAAAGTTGTTGATTGATTGTATCTATTTCAAGAAATGGGATTGAGAATAATATTTCCCCCATTCTTACCCTTATTTTTGTCCATTGTCCTTTCCTTGATAGAACTGTGGAAAAGTGTTTCAACTACTTTTTTGGTAGCAAAACATATTTATCAAAGAGATTCTTTCATCCCTAATGTTCTGTTTTGTGATTATTGAGTTTCTCCAAGATTGGGGTTTATAGTAAAATATATAGTTTGAACTTAACTAAAGGCCACATTTATATTCATTGTGTAGTAATGAGGAATTATAGACTGCAGATTGAAATAGATATCCTCTGAGGTCCCTTTCAGCTCTGGATCTATGGATCTATGAACCCATGAAGTAATTAAATAGAAATCTTCCCCTCAAGATTTCTATGTAAGTCATTTGAAAAAGAACTGATTTCAATTTCAACTTCCCTCCATTTTCTGGGCCATGTGAGCTAATGGAAAGGTGCTGATGAGCAACTGTGCAGCCATGAAATAGAGGGAAAGGAAATAAAAGATGCTGCCTATTTGGGCATAGTTGTCTCTTAGTAAATCAAAGGTGGGTTGTAGTGAGTTCAGCATAGAACTCTGAAGGAAAAAATAAATCTAAAAACTAGGATAACCAGTGAGCTAGGAATTCTATTACTCAAGTATATCCTGGGCTGCTCTATCTCTGGGTCTTTGTTCATATGGTTCCTGGTCCCCAGTGTGGTTTTCTCCCTTATATTGGGCAGTCCAGCTCGAAAACACCTTTTACAAAGAGCCTTCTCATATTCCTATCCCTATGAACCAAAGCTATCTCTCCCCCTTTTAAATTTTCATAATAATATGTACCTTTCTGCATTCTACTTTGTATTATATTTATTGATGTATGTATCTTATCCTCTTCCCTACACCAGTATAGTAGCCAACAGAGGCCATGTCTTGACTTTGTGAGGCATTGCATATAGTAGATTATTGAGTTTTGATTGAAATGAAACAAAATATAGGAGTTACGATCTTTGATTACAGTGGTTTTGCCCCCCCTTTTATATTTTCCCTATCTTCTTACACCTTACACACCTCTCCATACTCTCTGATTCAGTGACACTTGTCTTTCAGTTCCTCGAATGACTCCAGAGATTCTCACTGACTGTTACCCAATTGTTAGAATTCTTTCCCCCCACGTTCTCTGCCTCTTGGCTTCCTTCGGGCCCCAGGTAAAATCCCAATTTCCTTAAGAAGCCTTTCCAGACCCCCTCCTTACTTCTCATGCCTTTTCCCTGTTGATTATCTCCACATAATCCTGTGTATAGTTTGTATATAGTCAAATATATCCCTCATAAACTATGCATTCCTTGAGGGCAGGGATGATCTTTTGACTTTCTTTGTGTTCCTAGTGCTTGGCACAGTGCCTGGGACTTAGTAGGTGTTTGATGTCTATTGACTGACTGCCTGTTATTGTGAATATTTGAACCATCTGACCATTCCCGATCCTCCCTCACACCTTGATTTCTTTCTGAGGTAGTGCAGTCTAATAGAAGGGAATCAGCAGACATGAAATCAGATGACCTGGTTTGGAGTCTAACTGATAATTTTACTTTGGCAAATTATTTAACACAGGGGTGGGAATAAGGGAAGGCTCTTTGAAAAAGGTATTGTTTCAGCTGGGCTGCTCAAGATTGGTGAGAAAGCCAAAATAGGTATCAGGAACCATATGAGCAAAGACCCGGAGGTGGAGCAGCCCAGGACATATTTGGGGAATAGAATTTCTAGCTCACTAATTGTCCTAGTTTTTAGATTTACATTTTTCCTTCAGAGTTCTATTTTAAACTCTACCAGATTTATTAAGAGACAAGAAAACAAAAAAAGACAAAAAAGAAACACCTATAAAAAGAGTATGGTAGGGTAGTGTAGTGGATAGAAGGCTGGCATCGGGGTCAAGAAGACATCAGTACAGATCCTGCTTTGGGAGCTTACTGTTGCAACAATCTGCTAGCAGATGGTAAGTAAGTAGTACGACCCACCGACAACCAGCACATAGAAAGCTGCCAACACACATTCTTTTCATCTGCTTTACTAAGGAAAGTAGTATTAGGGGGTTAACAATCTCAATTTAATCGAACATGCAAATATCATTCACTTTGTTCAGGGGAAAAAGCCAGCACCCTGAACTTCAGAGCAAACACAAATTACAAACATCAACAGACAGATCTTGTCTCATTCAAATCTCGATTCATGATTCATAGTTACCAGCGTTTAACAAGGTCCCAACATCCGGTTTCACAAGCTGGAAGGCTCTTAACTACAGCTGCCCAGAATCTCCACATCAGCACTCCACCAAGAGTGAGAGCCCTTGCAAATAGTTCTGTCCTAGCTTTTTATACCCTCTTTAGTCGCCATCGAATGTCATCTGAGCGACCAGAACTTAGGCTTCTACTATTGGCTCTGGTCTTAGCAACTCCTCTTAGGACCCTGAGGGCTTCACGCCCACACAGGCTTAAGCACCTAGTAGACAGGGGTTGGGCCTGGGGCTTTGCACCTAGTAAGGCTCCATCCAAGACACTTAATTAATCGTTTTAAAACAGTAAGAAAGTCCCAACTTAATTGATACTAGTTATGGGTCTGTAGGTAAATCACATAAGCTTGCAGTGCCCCAGTGCCTCTTTAACTAGACATTACAGATGAGTTGTAGATCAGTATCAGTAGAAGAAACTTTATCTTGATGATATCATAGGTCCAGACAACCACCGCCCCTCCAAAGGGAGTGGAGGGAAACATATACTAATTTGTTGTTGTTCAGTCATTTCTGTCATTTCTAAGTCTTCGTGGGCCCATTTGAGGTTTTCTTGGCAAAGATACTGGAGTGGTTCGCCATTTTCCTCTCCAGTTCATTTTACAGATGAGGAAACTGAACCAAACAGGGTTAAGTGACTTGCCCAGGATCACACAGCTAGTAAGTGTCTGAGGCCAGATTTGAACCCAGGAAGATGAGTTTTCCTGACTTTAGGCCTGGCACTCTATCCACAGTGCCACCTAATTGTATACTAACACTTGGCTGATTATTTTAAAACGTTTTTGTGTGGATCAAAGGAGATAGCTGATATTTTCTAATGCTTCATATTGCTATTATGCCAGGAGAATGATTGAGCAAATCAATTAATTTACCCTACCCCATCTAAGATAAATGACAACTTACTGGTCCTTATAACTTAAAGTGTTGGGATTTGTTTTTATTGAATCAAATAAATCACAGCCATTCTAACCAGGTGTGAAAAAGACTTGGCCAATTTAGATGTCTCTGATGAGTCATTTGATGAACTGTAAGAGTTGTTGCATAGGAAGGATGTTTGGATTGGCTGAGGAAACTTGGTCATGTCCAAGGGGTCATTGAGTCAGAGATGGACATCTGGTTATAGAGAGAAGACAGAACTTCTTCTGAGAAAGAATCATTTGGGTAGGGTGGGGGTGGGGCTGAGGGGGTCTGTGGAAAGAAGGATAGCACCTTGGGCTTTAACTTCAGCCTACTTTTTTTCTCCCTCTTCCTTGCTCAAAGGAGGATCCTGCAAACTTTGTAGGCTCAGAAGATTATCATCATCCTAGTGATATACTTGAAAGAGCTGGTATCAAGAGGCAAGGACAGACTTTTTTATTTGGAAATAATATGAATAATTTAAAAATAATTTAAAAAGTAATATAAATAATTTTTAAAATAATATAAGATAAAAACAGTTTTTACCTTAGTAAATACCCTTTCTCTAAAAGCTACTCAAATCCAACTGACTACATGATTTTCAATCAATAATGATAGCAGGAAGGATACCACTGGGGACTCATTAGCATGGTAACTCCACCCCCAGCCCCTCAAGGCCACCCCTAGACCCCCAAGGTAATGTATTACTTATGCTCCGACAATCCCACTTGTCAACGTGAGTTTTAGGATAGTAGCTCCGGAGCCTAGGAGACAAATGTATTTATTCCTTTTCTCACAGTCTAAGTGAGAATCAAGTTGTAAAGTGAATACTGGGCATTTGAAAAATATAAAAATACTAAATATTTATCATCTTGAGTACATACTTTGCAAAACACTTTGTTTGCTGCCAAATGTCACTAAGAGACTCAGTTAGCTGTAGTTCAGGAACCAAAAATACATTCTTTCCGCCAAGGCTTTTTAATCTGTTCTAAGTTTCCCGGACGCTCTCTTCTCCCACAGACTAGCCTAGCCGATAAAATCATTTAACAGTGTAGGAGCAATCAAGCAGCACTGTACCAGGTAATAGCCCTGTTTAAGCCTGCAGGGGATATACCTTGTTGATTGCAACCTCCTGGAACCTACACTCAAATATTGGCAGGCATGTAAACCAACTAACTGTTGGAAAAGGCAGTCAAACATTAAAAGTAGAATCACAGACATAAAAAGGCATTCTATGTTCTAAGACTACAAGGGGAATGGGTGTCCCTATTTCACTGCCCTCACAGACAAGAAAACCATACCAAACTCTTTTTGTAACATTTAAAAAAAATTTTGAGTTCCATATTCTCTCCCTCCCTCCCCTTGCTCCTTCCTGAGAAAGCAAGCAATTTATATAGGTTATACACATGCAGTCATGCAAAACAAATTTCCATATTGGTCGAGTTGTGAAAGAAAACAGAGCAAAAAAAAAAAGAAAAAGAAAGTTTAAAAAACTATGCTTCCATCTGCATTCAGACTCCATCAGTTCTTTCTCTTGATATGGATAGTATTTTTCATCATGAATCCTTTCGAATTGTCTTGGGTCACTGTATTACTGAGAATAGCCAAGTCATTTATAGTTGATCATTGTACACTATTGCTGTTACTGTATACAATGTTTTGCTGGTTCTGCTTACTTCACTTTGTATCAGTTCATGTAAGTCTCTCCAGGTTTTTCTGAAAGCATTCTGCTCCTCCATTCTTATAGCACAAAAGTATTTTATCACAACCATTTACTCTAACTTGTTCAGCCATTCTCCAATTGTTGGGCATCACATTTAGGATTTTAAACCAACTTTAGTATGCTTTGCACAATAATAAGTGTAGTGAATTTCTGGGAGTTAGCTTTGTCTCTTATTGAGGCTCTGAGAGTCCAGCACTAAAATCCCACTGGTTTCGGGTGCTTTTTACAGGAAATTAGACTTGCTTCAGTCCCCTCTTTCCTCTCTGCCACAAACACATTAACCTGCTTTGAACTTTCGCTGGCTTCAGGACTTCTCGTAGTCCTGGACAGGATAGAATCTTTTACTGGTATTTCTATTTAGCTCTATTGATCATTTCTTCATTGAGTTCCCTTTGAAATCTTTGCTGAGGGGTTTGTCTGGGGAACCATGTCCTAGAGAGAACTTACATATCATTTCATTGTTCCCTCACCTAAAAAAGTCTATGGTTCCTGTAGAAGTGGATGACGGTAATGGTGAAAGTTCACAAAATAATAGAACTAGAAAGGACTTCAGGCATGATTTAGTCCAACCTATACCTCACTAAGAATCCCTTCTTAAAACTTATTTGGCAAATAGTGCCTGACCTTTGTTTGAAGGCCTCTAGGGAGAGGAAATCCCGAGTCTGGAATCAACTCATTCCGAGTCATTTTTGGAGAGCCTCATTTGTTAGGAAGTTAATGTTTTACATTAAGCCTGAATTTCATTCTTGCAACTTTCACTCAATGTTCCTAGTTTGAACCTACAAATCTAATCCCTCTTCTGGGGCAGCTAGGTGGTACAGTAATTAGTGTTGGGCTTGAAGTCAGGAAGATTCATCTTCCCAAGTTCAAATCTAGCCTCAGACACTTACTAGCTGTGTGACTTTGGGCAAGTCACTTAACCCTATTTGCCTCAGTTTCCTCATATGTAAAATGAGCTGGAGAAGGAAATGGCACATTCCATGATTTTTGTCAAGGAAACTCCCAAAGGGGGTTAGTTATCATTCAAAAAACATTTATCTAAGCCCTACTATGTTTGTACTAAGGGTACAAAGATAAGTTCTCTTTTCTCTATGTTAAACGTCTGCCTTTTCTTCAACTGAAAGTCTCATAATGTGAACCTGGGCCCTTTGCTTTCCTGATTGCCCTCCTCTGGACTCTCTCCAGTTTATCAATATTTTTTTCTAAGATGTGGCTCTCAGAACATGATACTACAGATGTGGTGTGACTAGAGAAGAACAAGGACTATTACTGGGTGGCAACTAGCAACCAAGTCATAGCCCTGCTCTGTTCATTATCTTTGCTTTCATTCCATCTGCTCTCTGGCCAAGTCCCCAACATCCTGCCAGGATCCCAAACTCTGTATTTAACTAGTACATATCAACTCTTCCATACTAATCAATTCCAGGTGAAACATTGAAACCATCATCATTCCAGTTGATCCCCCCTCCCCACAAACCCTCACTCTCTAATGTACAACCAGAGCACAGTCTCGTAATCACCGACTCCCTTCCCACTCTACCATGCTCTCTACTCTCAAGCTAGTCTAACTACCAATTAACCCATACCGGCCCAGGGGCTACTTCCTGCCATTACTAAATGCCTCCATGAAATTCTGAACACCTGCTTTTCCCTTTGGAGCATCATGGGAACACCTGTTTCTCACAAATCCTTTCCTGCCTCTCTATGTATTTGTCCTTTCATTCAGAATTCAAAATCGACAGTCTTGTACCTCCTGAGATATTCCCTTCTGCCCTCAAGCACATGCTTTTAGGTACTCCTTTCCTTAAGATATTAACTAAACATATTGAATGTGTCTACTGCAATGTTTCTTTGCAGCAGACAAGGAGCTAAAAGTATGTTATTTTTTTCTTCTTCATCCCAACCAAAGTCTTGGTGAAAGGGAGAAATCAGAAGACAGATAGCAGAAAAGTTTTATGTCTCATATCTGGTGAATAAGTGTTACTCAGCATGTTACCCAGCATTCTTCAGGAGGAATATGAACTGAATTAGTGTCATCCTCTCAAAACTTTGTTTTTCTTTCTCTCGCTTTTGTTCTCTCTCTGTTTCCTTCTCTCTTTCTTTCTCTCTCTCTCTTTTCTTCCTTCCTTCCTTTCTTTCTCTTTCTTTCTTTCCTTCTTTCTTTCTTTCTTTCCTTCTTTCTTTCTTTCTTTCTTTCTTTCTTTCTTTCTTTCTTTCTTTCATGGCTGGTGGAATAGATGTGGGAGCAATCTAAATTTCTCCCTTCATCTATTTCATTCCTAGAGCTTATGCTTAACAGCTAAGTATGGTGGTAGAACATAGTATAAGTATAGGTGGTGGAACATAGAGACAAATTGTCCAAGTAGGCAAGATTCAAAACGAGGCATTTATCGAACAGTATTGCCAGGCACCATGTTGAACACAGCTACAAAGATGAACAAGAAAAAAATCTTTGCCCTCAAAGAGCTTACATTCTTTTGGGGGGAGTCAACATGTGGGCATCTACTTTAATACAAAATATATACAAGGTAAAAGCAAGCTAATTTTGTGAGGTGGAACTAGCAACTGGGAAAGGGGAAGGATTCGGACATAAATGTAAATATCTTCAATGATGGGTGGCAGATGAGTGATATATACAAGAGCTGTAAGAATTCAGAATAGAGAAAACATACTTCTAGCTGGAGGTGACCAGAGAAGATGGGACAGAGTTTGTAAGAATTAAGTTTGACCTTTAATTCAACAAATATTTATTAGGCACTTACTACATACAAGGCCTTCAGGGATGAGCATTATTTTTGAATGATAGAGATTGTGAGAATTTTCTGTTCTTAGACCGGGAGATTGAGGTCTACCTTTCCCTTTCCCTTACTCTATGGTAAGCTATCTGAATTATAACATCTTCAGTTATTCATTTCAAGTGCAAACTCTCTTTTTGTTCAATGTGTAGAACTTTATGAATAGGTATCCAAATAGCTAACGTTATCACAGTGAAGATTACAATAGAGTCATGAATATTCCAATGCTTTTTAAAAAATTATTAGCAGTGACTGTAATCAAGCCCTCAGATTTAAGACAAAAAGAAACCACCAACAATATTGGTGTAAAAGCGTTGGTCTTACTTAAGATGAATTCTTTAATTCTACCATCCTGAGAGTGAGATAAGGGTCTTCAAAAACTCTGATATAATGGAGCTACAGCAATGGTTTGGGAATTCCCTAGATGCTTTTCCTTTTGTATCTTACTGATGTAGGAAAGACTGTCCTCTGGGACAGACTCCGAGAAGTGTGTTCATAGTGTTTTCCTTAGTTAAGTCTGATGTCTCTGAAACCTGCCAGTCCAGTAGCTCAGGGTTCGAAGAATGGTGAACAGCTGAAAGGAAATGCCTTTGATGAATCTCTGTCACAAGATAAGCTCCATCCCTGACAGCACCTTCTGAGTCATTCATTTTTCCTACTGATGTTCTTATGTCAGAGGTTGTGGATACTTGATAGACCCAACATCTAAATCCACATTGTTTTACTTTCAGGCTAGCAGTCTGGGCTAGGTCATGGGTAGCTGCAGCAGAAGGGGTCAAAAGACGGTAGGTTAGGAAGCCTGAAGTTAAAGAATTTTTAGTTACCAGGGGTCATGAGTAGGTTGGATATTAGAAATTCAGGTGATAAAGTGTGGTTTGGAGAAACAAACAGATTCTAGTGGTAGGAAATTTACAGGAGGTCAGAAATCCAGGTAGGTAAGACTAGAGGAAGAGAAAAATATCAGTAGTCAGAAACAAGCAAGAGGTCAAAAAGCCTGGTAGACATGTCAGTTAAGTCATAGCCTCATAGATTAATAGAAATGCAGAGTTATAAGAGGTCTCAAAGATCATGCACTTCAAATTCCCAACCAGAGCATGAATTCTGACTAGAATTTCTCTCATGAGTGGGTTATTCAGCCTCTGCTTAAAGGCTTTCAGTGATGAGGAATTCACTAGCTCCTAGTTGGCCTATTCTAATATTAAATAGCTCTAATTATTAGAGAGTGCTCCTGTTGAGTTTGTGCATATATTATATCAGATAGAATTTGTGCTTTGGTGTGTGTATATGTATTTTTATACATAACATATAGATATACAAATATATCTATATACAAATAAAATGAACTAACTGGGTTGTCATCCCTTTGACCCTGAGTTTTTGGAGGGAGGGAAGGAGGGAAAGAGGGAGGGAGAGAGAGACAGAGACAGAGAGACAGAGACAGAGACAAACTGACTGACTGACCAGGATCAGCCTAACAAGTGCAGAGATCAGGCATAGTTTGATTTATTGGTAGCTTTTACTGTTTTATGGACCCATATCTTGATATTTGGAGGGTACAAGTAATTCCTGGTTTAAAGGTTGGTGTACAGAACCATTTTCACTTTTGTCTTTGTATCTTGGAGTATATACCTTTGAAATATCTTTGTGTTACATTTGTCCTCCTTAAGGCAGCTAGGTGGCTGCTAGATGAGTGTGTGTGTGTGTGTGTGTGTGTGTGTATGTGTGTAGAGAACTCCAACTTTTTTCTTCTTTTTCCCCTGTTCCAAATACTAGAGATTATCAAGAGCTCTAAATTTTTTAAAAAATATGGTAGTAAATGAAGTTTGATAAGATTTGAGTAGGTCAAGAATGTAGGGGCACATGTTCTGGGATGAAAATTATTTTTAGTATTTTATTTCTAGTATTGACTTGTTAGATTCACAGAATTTTAAGGCTTGAAAGAACCTTAGCTATATCTAGTCCAATCACCTCAGTTTGTATGTAAGTACATGGAGGTACAGGGGTTTAGTGCCATGAGTGAGGTCAGTGTGGCAGAGACAGAAATAGGTTTCCTGAATCCTTGTCCAATGGTTTTCTGTTATAATATCCAGCCTCTTGGCTTATTACTTACCTTCCATGTCCTCATTTCCTTTCTCAGTTAAACTAGTATAATGCCACTCATCCTCTCTAGTCTTTACAGGATTTTATGAAGCTTAATTAACCAATATATAGAAGATGCTCAGAAAATGTTGGATAAATTGTACCCAAAGTACTATCATTACTATTATGTGATTTGTCATAGAGAATGTTCAAGAATGAATAAATAGATGAATAAGCATTTGGTAAGCATTGTACTATGTGGTAAACACCATACTGTTAGCAAGTGTAGTGCCACAACATAAACATGTAAAACATCTACTGAAAAAAGGAAGGATAGCATAAGGAATCTATGTTACCGTGGACTGGACCTTGAAACACAATGATAAAGTAATTTAAAAATGTACTAACATCTCTGAGAGGTGTGAAGAGAGTGTATTGAATTTGAGTCAAAGAGAATTATTCTGGCATTATATAAAAGACTGGTAAAGCCTCATTTAGGATATCATTTTCAATTCTTATCACTTTATTGTAAAAAGGATGTTGTATAGAAGGAGAAAGTATAGCAGAGGGCAGTCAAAATGATTCAGGGACTCGGGGAACTTAGTTATACTGAAAGCCGAAGGACCGGGGCTTGTGTTCTTTGAAAAATAGACTAAGAGGTAATGCCATTGAGGGATGCACAATCCTAAAGAGAAAAGGAAGAATAGATACTATGAGGCTACTGTATTTAAGCTTGTATTAGAAGAAAGAAGCAGGGGGCAGAAACTAAAGCTGTATGCTGCATAGAAGCATATCCCTAAAGGAATCAGGCAGAATTTCTTTACACAGAGAGTAGATAATATATGTAGCTGACCATTAAAAAATTACTCTTGCCTCCTAGGAAGGTACCCATGGGGATGCTTAGTGCTACTGCTTAGACATTGTATTCTTCAGCTCTGTGTGTCTGTGCACAGAGGGTACTTTGAAATATATTACCACAGTCCAAAAGAAATACTGGCAGGAAACCCATAATTTGGACCATAATTTTTTGGAGGTGGGGTTGTTTCAAGATAACAAGGTATCACTTGGGATGATTTTTTTTAATTCTGAAAATGAGAAATTGAACAAGGACATATCTTTTAAGAAATTGAATGGTAAAGTTGTCCAAGGTAACATATGGAATCCAGAACAAGGGCACAAAGGACAACAAAATTGAGAGAGCTAACCAAGGGTGTGTTTGTGTGTATGTGACTATTAATCTGACATCTTTCCTGTATTCATTATCTAAAGAGTGTACTATCTTCCTGCTGCAGTCATTTTTCAGGATGTCTCTCCTCTCAGGATTGGAGGTGTTTTCTTGATGCCAAGGTGGAAATTCCCAGGAAATACTAAGAGAAGTGTTTGAATTATCCCATAATGGAGAAAGAATAAAACAAGGATGAGTACATAAAGACTTTGGTATCTGCTTTAGGGATTACAGATATCCCTTCCTCATTGCAACTTTCCCTATCACAGTTTTGGTAGATTGTGTGTTGGCATAAGAAATTAATTGGGAATTTTGGGGAGGGGGGAGTTTTGAAGAAACCAGAGATGACATGGAAAAAGTTTAGGAACTCAGAAATGCCTAAAATATATTCATAGTATTGTATAATATCAACCCAAATTTTATGACAAGGTAAATACCCCATGAAAGAAAAATAAAAAATTCAGACTTTTTCTCATGAAGGTGTTTCAACAATCCAGCTAGCAGCTGCTGTGAGGGTGTAAAATCAACAACAACCAGCTCACAGAACGCTGCAAGCCCACGTCCTTTTGATCTGCTTTATTTAAGGAAAGCAATGTTAAAGGCTTAACGATCTTTCTCTCTTTAATCCAGCATACAAATATCATTTACTTAGTTGAAGGGAAAAAACCAGCACCCTGAATTACAATTCATAGTTATCAACATCTGAGTCTTCAGCCAGGGAGCTCATTACAACGGCTGGCCCAGAGTCACACACCACTCTTGTTGTGGCTAAGAGCTCTGAGAGAACACTAACCTCTGCACTTATATATCCTGTTCAGGGCCCCAAGGGCCAGACCTCACCCAGGCTGGGCGTAGAAAAGTTCCCCCCCCCTTCCATATCACATCAGATACAAATCAATGACTCCCAATTGTCTCAGTGCTGAGAAATACAAAAACATTCCCCTTTATCTGCCCCATTCAAACAAAGGCCAGAATCATTAAAGGTCAACAGCAAAAAGTCCCACCTTAATTACTATTACAGAAGGGAGGGGCAAAATTTTTTTCACAGATTCTCCAAATCACGGGGGCACTGCACCTCTAAATCCCACAATGTGGAAAGGATAACTGTATTGCTGTGGTCAGGGATTGAAGGTGGAAGTAAAATTCCCATAGCTTCTTTCACACATCTAGCACTAGGTGGGCCTCCTGCTTTTGCTGTTAATATTTTTCCCTCAACCTTGGCAAGAAAGGTTGGAATTCCATTACTTTTCCCTTAAGTATTACTCTATATTTTCTCTGAGAATTAAGTTGGTTTTTACCCTTCCTAAGGGCGATAAAAAAGGATTAATCAGTTATATGTTTCAAAAAGGCAGGGTGGGGTTGTCTGAGGAATGGGACTAGGATGGTAAGGGGACTCAAAAGCAAGTTATTTAAGGATTGGTTGAAAGGACTGAGGGTATTTAGCCCAAAGGAGAGAAGACTGGAGTGTGTGAGGGGGCAGGGCTGATAATTATCTGGAAATATTTGAAAGGTTATGATGTACAAGGTGGATTATATTTGCTTTACTTAGCCCCAGAAGGCAGAACTAGGATCAATGGGCAGAAGTTATAGGGAAACAGATTTTAGCCCAATATCAGGACCTGCACACATACACGCATCTTATATCAGTATATTTTTAATCTATATATTATATATGTATGTATGTATAATCAGAGCTATCCAATGATGGAATGGCCTGCCCTAGGAGTTAGTGGTATTTTTTCTCATTTTTCTCATCTTCTCATCCCATTCTTCTCTTTTTCAATGGCGTTTAGATAGAAAAAAAAAATTCCAGGACCAATCACTACCCTGCTATTATTCTTTTATATTTAATTTCCATAGGCCCTTTCTCATGTGGGTATAGAAACTCTTTTGTATATAAGCGTTAGTATATGAATTTATCTTCTGTAGGCGTGATGAAAGGATCCTGAATATGGTTCTAGGAGCAGATAGGAAAGCAGGAAAACAGATTAAAAACAGGGAATTTTAGAATTTTACCTGATGATCAAGGAAAAACCTTTTTCAGAGTCTATCAGCTGGGAGTGAATATAGAGGTCAAACTGTAATTGAGCATGTTCCTCATCCTGTTCTCGAGGAATTATGATCTTCACTTCTAACTCTTTATATTTTGAAAGCATTTTATTTCATGTTTCTTGGGCATTATTAATGAATAAAAACCATATATTAAGCAATTACTACGTCCCAAACACTCTTCTGAGTGCTGGGGATACAAATGGAAACATGACATGGTCCCTTTTCTCAGAGAGATCACAATCAAATTGGAAGGGCAACTACTAATTAATAATGATAATGATATTTACATAACACTTGAGTTTTTGCAAAGAGCTTTTACATTTATTACATCCTTTGTTCCTTAAGACATCTCTGTGACGTAGGTGTTATTATTATCCTCATTTTACAGGTGAGAAATTGAGGTTGAGAGAGCCTAAGCAACATGCCCAAGATTTAAACTCAGGTATTCCTTTCTCCATGCCCAGCACTCCACCCACTGCACCATCTAACCAGCAGGGCAGACAGAAAGACGTGGTGTTCCATAGGGTGCAGCAGCAAGACTCAGGAGTTCTTAGAATGTCAGATGTCATTGCCCAGGATTCTAGAGGACAGAGAGGTAAGGTAGGTAGTAAGGCCTGGTAGAACTTATAAGGGGCATTGTTAGGGCAGATGGTGAGGCTAGCTGTCCTTTTTGACAGAAGGGATTATAGTTGATGCCTCCTTGGTCATCCAAGCATAAGTGCCCATGTTCCTGATCCACTATCTTGAGGGAGGGGGAAATGGTCTGCAGATTGGAGTTAGAGTGAGGTCACTGGGTAATCTCTGATGGGATGGAAGTGATCAGCAATCACATGGGAGGAGGTGGTTAGCACTTGGTGGTACCTGGGTAATACGAGCTGAGAGGGGGAAAAAATCCCTCTGGCTTATTCCTGCTGGGCCCTTGGGCTGCCCGCTCTGTCCTGGGCAGTCAGGCAAGTGCTAAGTCAGGGAAGGGGAAAGATCCTGGCCTCCCACAGGTCCTTCTCCTCCACCTCCTCACATTTCATGTAAGGCTTTTTTTTTGGCCTTCCAGTGCCTAGCACAGTGCTTGGCACATAGTAAATACTTAATAAATATTTGTTAATTGATTGACTTCTGTTCTCCTTTTAAAATCTGAGATCTGGTGATTGTATTTTGCCCTTTTCTTCAGATGTTAGAAGCAGAGCTTCAGCTGGGATTTATCTTTTTAAATGGGACCCTAATTTTGGGGTGAAAATGGGGAATTTTAGAATTGTACTTGATAAGAAAAAAGCTTTTTTCAGAGTCCATCAGTTGGTGGTGAATACAGAGCTCAAATTGTAATTGAGCATACATTTACCCATTTGAACGGATGGTAAGAAAAGATACCTTCCCATCCTTTGTACTAAAACCCTGTGATTTTGTGGCTCTTCAGAAAATTTCAAAGTCTCATTTGACCCATTCATTCTTTACTGCTTATTCTTGCTTCTCTGTATGCCCTCTGTGTTCTGGTCCCAAAGTCAGACCTACACTGCAATAGCAAATGGATTCCATCTTTACCATTTGAACAACACACAAAAGTATAGGTCAGATCTTTAATGCTAATAGTTAGGAAGCCTTTCACAAAAGAACAGGGTTGTCCAAATGAGTTTCCCTCTGTCCCTGCCTCCATCTTTCTCTTTTCCAGTTGGTTCTGTGGCATTAGTAGTCTGAACTATCTAAGTGACCTGTCAATGACACCTTCCTGCATATCTCATCTCCAATCTCACACACAAAGCGCTGACAGTACCTTTAAAAATCTCAACCTGAGAAGGGGTGCCAGGATTGCAAATGAGTCTTTCATACCATGTAGAGAGCTGAACGCACTTACAGAAGCAGGAGCCTAAAGCCAAAATAACTCTTGGGTGCCTGGAGCCTAGCTTTCCTAGTGTTTTGTTGACAGTGAACACACACCCCGCTGAGCAGCACTTGCTGACACCAGGAGATTTAAATGTGCAGAGAGAGGCAGACCCAAAGGCAGCTGATTTGAGAGCTTAGAGCAGAGTAGATGATATTGCCGTAAGTACAGTGAATTATTTTTACGTAGATAATTAATACCAGAGAAACAATATAGTGACAGAGAGCATCCCAGGAGAGAAAATTGTCAGTCTATTCATTTATTCTTTTTCAACCAAATTGATGGGATAGTCTGCTGCCTTTCCGGATTCCACACGGATGATGAAACTGCAAACAAGTTTCATTTAAATAATGGGCAAATCTTCCAATTAGTCAAAGCCTAATCTTCATGCCTTAAAAATGACAAACTGTACTCAATGCTGCCTCCATCAGTAAAAGGGAAAAAAAAATAAGCCCTGAGGAAAACCCCCAAATGAAAATATTGATCAAAGAAATTTAGATACACAGATTCTACTGCACATTAATCTAGGGAGACCTTTACAAATTCGATGACTGTCATAAAGATTCATTAGTCAGCATTTAACTTGCTATTTAAAAAATATATGTTTATTGTTTTGTTTCTAGGAGGCCAAACTTCAAGAAAATTGGAATATTATAGTCTCTTCACTTAATCGATGGGAGCCCCTGTCCAAGGAATAGGTATAGCTGATAGAAATAAGTTCTCCTTTAAAACTTAATGCTTTAAAAATAAAATTTTCTTCTATGCATTCAAGAGTTTCTGCCACTGAATTCCCCTCTGTATCAGGAACTTCCTTTAAAAAAAATCAAGTATGTACAAGGTAATCAGTCTTAATTTACTTATGTTACTAGACATATATTATAATCTTATTTCAGCAGTATGATGATTAATTGATCAACAAGCCTTTACTAAAGTGCCTACTATGTGCTACGTAGTGTGCTAGGTGATATAAATACAAATATGAAAGTGAGATGGTCCTTAAGAAATGCATGTTTTTCTAATAGACAACATGTTTATAGGTAAACAAAAAGTGATTATTTTGGAGCACAAAATCTGGGTAATGTTTCCTCCTGTTTTCTATGCACTTGTAACTTGTTTTCTGTATATTTAAGAGGAAACAGGCCCAGGGACAGAATTGTGGATCTGGAATTAAGAGAAATACATTTTGTTCTGACTTTCACTACAACACTGACCAACAATATGTGACACTGACCAAGGCATGCCCCTTGCCTCCATTTCTCAGGTTGTGAAATGTCACCATTATAAATTGACTTCTGTTTTCTAAAGTGGTCCTTGGATTTAACCTTTCTGTTCTGTTATAATATCTTATAACAAGCATTGCCTGTTTTGGACAATTTTGTTAAGATTTTAACTAGTCTTCCTATCCCTAGACTCTTCTTGCTCCAGCCCATTGTATACATGTGGCCAGACAAGCCTTTTTCAAATGCTGTATTCATTGTAATGCTTTCCTGCTCAAGACCATACAGTGACTCCTGCTTATTCTATTGAATGTAACCTCCTCAACCCACTGTATCTTTTCTTTCTTCCTCTACCTTTTCAGCTTCGACTGTTGACATTCCCCAGCAAAGCCCCTCCACAACAGTTCATCTGCTTCAATGTTTAACATAGAACATGCTAGATCCTGCCTGCCTTTGAACTGAGAGGTAATGTGGGATAGTGGAAAGTCATTCAGTCATTCCATGAAGAAACATTTATTAAGTGCCTACTATATGCCAAGCACTGGGGATACAAGAAAGGCAAGAGACAGTCCCTTATCTCAAAAAGCTTATAGTTTAATGGGGAGAAACAATATATAAACAACCATACACAAACAAGATATATACAGGATAAATTAGAAATAATAAAAGGAAAGAGAAGATGTGGGTTTCTAGAGGTGGAGCCAAGATGACGGAGTAGAGAAAACACTCATTTGAGCTCTCCCAATGGTTCCCTCCAAACAACTTTAAGATAACTGCAAAAATTGAATTCAAGAGTGGCAGAGCCAAAAAAGAAGGACAGAATGACATATTCTTCTAGCCTAAGACAACATAGGAAGTCAGAAAGATCTGTGGCATAGGGGAGAAGGCTGGTCCAGAGCCCATGTGGTTGAAACACCAGTGGTAGGACTAGGTGTTGGCAACAAAAGCAGTAGCTTCAGGCACTCTCAAGCCAGAGATGATCACACCACCTTGACTTCCAACACTTCCAAATCCCCTGAATTAGCTCTGAAAACAGAATTACAAAAAAAAATCATGAAGGTTGAGACAGAGCCCTGTCCTCCTAACCCTCCTTCCTCCACTGGGAATAGGGTCCAACATTAAAATAAAGTTCCAAATCAAGGATAGGGTGGGAAAATGAGCAAACAACAAAAACAAAGAACCTGACCATGAAAGTCTACCATGGTGACATGAAAGATCAAGATATAAACTCAGAAGAAGAAAATTTTGTCAAAATAGCTACAAAAAAGCCTCCAAGAAAAAATGTGAACTGGACAGAAATGCAACAAAGATTCTCGGGAGAGCTAAAAAATTGTTTTCAAAATCAAACATGAATGGTAGAGGAAAAATTAGGGAAAAGATGAAAGCAAAGGAAAAAATTCATGAAAAGACAATTAACAGATTGGTTAAAAAAGCCAAAAATACTGAAGAAAATATCACCTTAAAAATAGAATTTGCCAAATGGAAAAACAGGTACAAAAATGATGGATAAAATGAATTCCTTAAAAATCAGAATTGGCCAAATGGAAAAACAGGTACAAAAGCTCAATGAAGAAAACAAATCCTTAAAAATTAGAATTGGGTAAGTGAAAACTAATAACTCCACGAGACCCTAAGAAACAATTCAAAAGTCAAAAGAATGAAAAAATAGAAGAAAACATGAAATATCACATCCAAAAAACAACTGACCTGGAAAATAGATTGAGGAGAGATAATCTATGAATTATTGGATTATCTAAAAGTCATGATCAAATAAGACATCATATTTCAAGAAATTGTAAAGGAAAACTGCCCCAGTATTCTAGAACTAAAGGGTAAAATAGAGATTGAAAGAATCCACTGATCACCACTTGAAAGAGATCCCAAAATTAAAACTCCCCAAAATATTATAGCCAAATTCCAGATCTCCCAGGTCGAAGAAAAAATGTTTTAAGTGGCAATAAAGAAACCATTCAAGTATTTGAAGCGGATTTAGCAGCTACCACATTAAAAGAGCAGAGGGCTTGGAATATGACATTCCAGAAGGAAAAAGAGCTGGGATTATAACCAAGAGTAACCTATCCTGAAAAACTTAATATAATCCTTCCAGGGAAAAATGAATATTTAATGAAATAGAGGACTTTCAAACATTCCTAATGAAAAGACAGAGCTGAATAGAAAATTTGACTTTCAAATACAAGACTCAAGAGAAACAGAAAGGTAAACATGAAAGAGAAATCATAAGTGATGGAATAAAGTTGTTTACATTTCTATATGGAAAGATGCTACTTGCAACTCCTAAGAACTTTACTATTACTAGGGCAGTTAAAAGAATGCTACATAGAAAAAGGGTGTGGGAGTGAGTCGATTATGTTGGGATGATGTAAAAAAATGGACATATGAGAAAGAAGGATGTCCTGGGAAAAGGGAGAAGAGAGAGGAATAATGGGTAAAATTATCTCACGTAAAAGAGGCATGAAAGAAAGAGCTATTACAATAGAGGGGGAAATGGAGGGGTCAGGCAATGCTTGAACCTCACTCACATCTAAATTGGTACAAAGAGGGAAACACACACACACACACACACACACACACACACTCACACACTCACACTCACACACACTCACACACACTCAATTGGTAATAGGAATCTACCTTACCCAACAGGGAAGTAGGAGGGGAAGAGGATAAGAGGAAGGAAGTGGTGATAAAAGGGAGGGTAGATAAAAGAAGGTAGTGGTGAGAAAAAAACAGACTTTAGAGGGACGGGGGAGGGGGAGAGAGAGAGAGAGAGAGACACGGAGGGGGAGGGAGGGAGGGAGAGAGAGAAGAAAATAGGATAGAGAGATAGGATAGAGAGAAAAACACAGTAATCATAACTGTAAATGTGAATGGGATTAACTTACCAGAATATGGAAATGGATAGCAGAATGAATTAGAAACCAGAATTCAACAATATGTCCTTTAGGTGAAACACACTTGAAACAGAGGGACACTCAGAGTTTAAATAAGGGGTTGGTGAAGAATCTATTATGCTTCAGGTGAAGTAAAAAAGGCAGGGGTAGCAACCATGTTCTCAGACAAAGGAAAAACTGAAATAGACCTAATTAAAAGGGAAAACCAGGGAAATGACATCTCACTAAAAGGAAAAATAGACAATGAAGTAATATTAATTCTAAACTTACTATGTACCACATAGCTTAACATCCAAATTCTTAAAGGAAAAGGTAAATAAATTATAGGAGGAAATAGTAAAATTTTACTAGTGTGGGACTTCTACTTCTCCCCCTCAGAGATAGATAAATCTAGCCATAAAATAAATAAGAAAGAAGTCAAGGAGATGAATAGAATCTTAGAAAATTTAGATATGATAGACATCTGGAGAAAACTGAATGGGTATAGAAAGGAGTATACCTCTTGCTCATCCGTACATGGCACTTTCACAAAAATTGACCATGTAATAGGGCATAAAAACCTCACAAATACAGAAAAACAGAAATATTAAATGCCCAATAAATGGCTGTAGAAGCATGGCTTAAAAGTAATTGCAAACTAAATGATCTAAGCCTAAAGAATGAGGTCAAAGAACAAATCATAGAAACAATCAATAATTTCATTAAAGAGAGTGACAACAACGAGATAACAGTCCAGAATTTGTGAGATGCCCTCAAAGGAGTACTTAGGGGGAAATTTATATCTCTAAATGCATACATCAATAAAAGAGAGGAAGAGCAGACCAATGAAATGGGAACTAATAAAAACTAGAAAAAGAACATTAAAAATCTTCTGAAAATCAAAAGGGAGAATAATAAAATTGAAAGAAAAAACCCCATTGAACAGTTGAATAATATTAGGAACCGGTTTTATGAAAAAAACTAACAAAATTGATAAACTGTTGGTTAATTTGATTAAAGAAAACTCAAATTACTAGTATCAAAAATGAAAAGAGTGAATGCATCACCAGTCAAGATGAAATTAAAGCAACTATAAGGAGTTATTTCTCCAATTATATGCCAGTAAAACTGACAATCTAAGTAAAATGGATAAATATTTATAAAACTATAAACTGCCCAGATTAATAGAAGCAGAAATAGAACACTTAAATAACCATATCTTAGAAAAAAATTGATCAAAAACCAAGTTGCTTAAGAAAAAATTCCCAGAACCAGACGGATTCACAAATGAATTCTACCAACCATTTAAGGAACAATTAATCCCAATGCCATATACCTGTAAACTATTTGGGGAATAAAAGGTAGTAAAGGAGTCCTACCCAATTCCTGACACAAATATTGTTTTGATACCTAAACCAGGGAGAACAAAAACAGAGAAAGAAAACTATAGACCAATTTCCTTAATGAATATCAATGCAAAATTTTAAAATAAAATATTAGCAAGAAGATTCTAGCAATATATCACAAAGATATATCATCTATATCTATACCTGTATATCTATATCTATATCTATATCTATATCTATATCTCTGACCAGATGGGATTTGTACTAGAATGCAGGGCTAGTTTAATATTAGGAAAGCTATCAGCATAATTGACCATATCAATAACAATAACAAAAAAATCATATGATCATATCAATAGGTGTAAAAAAAGCCTTTGACCACATGCAACCCCCATTCCTATTAAAACACTAGAAAGTCTTTCTTAAAATGATAAATAGTATCTATCTAAAACCAACAACATGCAGTAACATCTAGAGTGAAGCAAGGCAGTCTATTATTAACATTATTAATCAACATTATATTAGAAATGTTGTCTATGGCAATAAGATAAGAAAAAGAAATTGAAGGAAAAAAATAAGCAACGAGGAAACAAAACTATCACTCTTTGCAGATGATATGATGGTATATTTAAAGAACCCTAGAGAAACAACTAAAAAACTAATTGAAACAATAAACAGCCTCAGCAAAGTTACAGGATATAAAAATAAACTCACATAAATCAGCAGCATTTCTATATCCTACCAACAAAAGACAGCAGGAAGAGATAGAGAAATTCATTTTAAAATAGCTACAGATAATATAACATACTTGAGAGTCTACCTAACAGACAAATCTAACAATTCTATGAACAAAATCACAAAATACATTTCACACAAATAAAGACGGATCTAAACAATTGGAGAAATATTAATTTTTCATGGGTAGGCTTAGCCAATATAATAAAAATGACAGTTCTACCTCTTAATTATTTGTTCAGTGCTATACCAATAAAATACCAAAAAAAAATTATCTTACAGAGCTAAAAAAAATCAGAGCAAAATTAATTTGGAAGAACAAAATGTCAAGAATATCCAGGGAATCAATGAAAAAAAATGTCAAGGAAGGTGATCTAGCAGTTCCAGATTTCAAATTACATTGTAAAATGGTGATCAAAATGATATGGTGCTGGATAAGAAACAGAGCGGTTGATCAATAGAATAAGTTAGGTACACAATGCACAATACTAAATGACCATCATAATCTAGTGTTTGATAAATCCAGATATCAAACTTTGGGGGTAAGAATTCAACATTTGACAAAAATTTCTGGGAAAAGTAGAAAGCAGTTTGGTAGAAACTGGGCATAGACCAATGTCTCACACTGTATACCAAGATGAGGTCAAAATGGATCACTGATTTAGACATAATAGGTGATATCGTGAACCAATTTGGGGAGCATGGAAAAATATACCTGTTAGATCTATGAGGAAGGAAAGAATTTATGACCAAATAAGAGAAAGAGGGGATTATGAGAAGTAATTTAGATAATTTTGATTGTATGAAATTAGAAAAGCTTTTGCACAAACAAAATGAATGCAGCCAAAATTAGAAGGAAAACAGGAAATTGGGAAAAAAATTTGTAGTAAGTTTCTCTGGCAAAGGCCTCATTTTTCAAATATATGTGAAATGGAGCCAAATTTATAAAATAGGAGGCATTCCTCAGTTGACAAATCATCAAAGGATATGAACAGACAGTTTTCAGAAGAGAAAATCAAAACTATTAATAGCCAATTGAAAAAAAATGCTCTAAATCATCACTAATTAGAAAAATGTAAATTACAAAAAATCTGAGATGTCATATCACACCAGTCAGATTGGCTAACATGACAGAAAATGAAAATGACATGTTGGAAAGGAGGAGAAAAAAATTGGGAGACTAATACATGGTTGGGGGAGTTGTGAACTAGTTCAACCATTCTGGAGATTGGAACTTTGCCCAAATGTCTATAAAACTATGTACACCCTTTGACCTAGCAATACCACTCCTAGGACTGTATCTCAAAGGGATCAAAGAAAAGACAAAAGGACATTTTTGTACAAAAATATGTAGATCAGCTCTTTTTGTGGTGGCAAAGAATTGGAAATCAGGAGGATGCCCATCAATTGGGAAATGGCTGAACAAGTTGTGGTATATGATTGTAATGGAATACTACTAATGCTATAAAGAACGATGAACAGATATAAATCCTTTCCCTCTTTTTTCTTTCCTTTCCTTCCTTTTCCACCTCACCTGTACCATGTCGCCATTCTTTCTCAATATTCTTTCCAAAGGACCACTCTGATTGTTTTTTTCCTCACTTCTTGTACTTGAATATTTAAAAAAAAAAACAAGCATCAAGCATGCATGTCCAGTTCACCAAATCAAGTTAAAGCTAGGTTAGCTTCAATGCGTTATAAAGCTTAATATGATGCAAATGGCCAAGAGGCTAGAAAGGGCTTTCTCCCAAGGGTCTGGAAGAGTTAGAAATATGATATAGAATGAGGATGAATAGTAGAATTGTATCCATGATAAGACTGGGGCAACTAACTAACAAATAGAATGTAAACACCTTGAGGGCAAGACCTTTTTTCATTTTGTCTTTGTATCCCTGTGGCCTAAGATAGCACCCATAGTAGGAGCTTATTGGGTGGAGGCAAATGTACCAACCCCAATGGTCTGTCTACTAATTCCAAGACCAGGATACTCCTAAGAGAATCTCATAGATTTGAGTTCAAATCAGGGAGACTTAAAATGCAGCCTAGAAAGTTTGTTTCTACTGACAATAGGTGAAAGGAGACCAAATGAGGATGCAGGCATCCTCCATTATCCTAGTGCCTAAGAAGCCATACCAACTTTGTTAACATCCTATCCTACTGCTATCAGATATACAGGCCCTGCAAAGCAGTGCCAGAGAACAAGGGAGTGTCCTCTTGTGTGATCAGTATGACTTAAAATCAGCAATGACTCTTCCTCAAGGTGTGTGTACATATGTATAGGTGTTGCAGTGGGGAAACAGCATAGCAACCAAATGATAAGATGCCCAGGGAGAAAGAAAAAAATGAAATTTGCACGATAATTTTGTTGTATATTTGAAAGGAGTAACAAGTTGTACATAGTAAGTTTGCAGTTTCATGTGCAATCATCTTTTTTATTATACTATGTTATAGAAACGCTTGTTTTATTCCATAAATTAAAAATAAAAATAAAAAAGAAACAAATAAAATAAGAAATGATGAGCAGGATGAGCTTGGAATAACCTGGGAAGGCTTGTATGAACCCATGCAAAGTGAAGCGAGCAGAATCAGAAGAACGTTGTATGCAATAACCACAATATTGTAAGGATGGTCAACAGTGAAAGACTTAGCTGCTCTGGTCAAGACAATGATCCAAGACAATTACAAAGGACCCATGATGAAAAATGCTATTCACCTCCACAGAGAGAGAACTGATGAACTCAGAAAGCAAATTGAAGAATTCTTTTTTAAACTTTCTTTATTGTTATTATTTTTGTTTGTGCTTTCTTTTGTAACACAACTAATATGGAAATATGTTTATCCTGACCTCACATGTGTAATTAAAATCAAAGTGCTTGCCTTCTTAATGAGGGGAATGGGCAGGAGGAAGGGAGAGAATTTGGAACTCAAAATTTTAAAAAAGATCATTAAATTATTTTACATGTGATTTTTTTACATGTGAAATCACATGTGATTTACATGTGATTGGGAAATATTTAACAAAACAAATAAAAATACATTTAAAAACTATAAAGGGAAGGCATTAGCATTGAAGGGGATCAGGAAAGAATTTTCATAGAAGATGGATGGGATTTTAACTGGGGAGTTAGGGGAGATCTAGCTTCAAATACAATTTCTAATACTTAGTAGCTATGTGACCATGAGCAAGTCATTTAACTTTTCTAAGTCTCCGGTGACTTTCTCCAACCAATTAATCGATAACTCTAAGACCCTAAGTTATAGATGGGTTGCAATCTGCATGACTGGAGGGACTCCTCACCATTGATGGATGTATTGATTTACGTATATGTTTTTCTTCCTTACATAAGGTCGCAGATTTAGAGATGAAATGGACCTTAGAAGACATCTAATCTAACTCTTTCCTTTTACAGATGAGAAAACTGAGGCTCAGAGCTGTTTCGTGAGTTGCATAGGGTTATGCAGCTGCTAAGTATCAATTGCATACTGTGATTTGAAAGCCAACCCAAAGATCCCTCGTTCTACCCATTGGTCTGTCTTCAGAGGCCAAGATGAACAAGTTTAATCCCTTTTCCACATGACAGCTTTTCAAATATTTAAACATAGTAATCATGTTTCAAATGGTTAACTTACTCCCACCCCTGCTTACTCTCTCATTCCTGTCTTACTGAATCTCTAACCACCTAATAAAAACCACTCCTCCCCAAACCCTAGCTATCCACTCCCACATTCCCAAGTACTTCAAACCTCCCTCCCCATGTTGCCTTTCAATTCAGCCCACCCCTTTCATCTTGTCTTCTGGGATGCCTGCTCTATAATTAGCAAATTTTCTCTCATCTTGATTTTCACTCATGTTCCTATTATTTTATGGCCGCTGGGTGGCACAATGGATAGTGCTCTGGGCTGGGAGTCAGGAACACTTGGGTTCAAATCTGGCCGTAGACGTTTACTACTTGTGTGAACCTGGGCAAGTCAACCTCTGTCTCTCTCACTTTCCTCAGCTGTAAAGTGGGGGAAATTATAATACCTATCACTTAGGGTTGTTGTGAGGATCAAATGAGATGAATTTTATAAAGTACGTAATGCAGTATCTGTCATATAGTACCCCTTTCTCTTCCCCTCACTACAACCTGGCTCTTTCCTCTTGACATTGCATTCCTCTTTCCAGTTCTGGCTGCACTCTCATTCATAACCCCTGACTGACTGTGATGGGGGAATCAGAATCCTTCTTTTCCTCCATTGGTACTTCCAGATTTGCTCTCTATCATCCCTCATCAACTCCCCTTTGTGTTTCGTGCAATCCAGATTTAATTCCCACTCCAAACATTGGTGGATTGAATCATTATTTACTGATTGTAGCAACAATGTGGCTAGCAGCTGCTGTAGGGGTGTGTAAGACCAGTAACACCAGCATACAGAAGGGCTGCTAACACAGGTTCTTTGATCTGCTTTTCTAAGGAAAGCAGCTTTAAGTGGTTAAGAATCTCAATTTAATCAAACATACGTGTATCACTTAGTTCAGGGGGAAAAGATCAGCCCCCTGAACTTCAAGACAAATACAAACAGAAATTACAAACATCAACAGACAGACCTTGTCTGATTCAAATCACAATTCATAATTACCAGAGAAGCACCAACATCTTATCTGTCTGAGTTACAAAGCCAGGGGAGGCAGTTACGGCTTGCCCAGAGTCTCGACACTCCTTCCATGAGTGTGCCCCAAAAGTCAAATGCCAAGCTCCCCTCAATTATATCTTGTTTGGAGCCCTGAAGGCTCTGACCTCACCCAAGCTAAGTGTGTGAAAATTGCCCATCCCCAGAATCACATCATACACAAGTCAATGATTCCTGATTGTCTTAATGCTGAGAAATATTCCAAGTCAAAGACAGTAAAAGGTTTCCCACCAATTCAAACAAAGGGGGGACTTGATAGTCTTAGCATCCCAAACAGGAAGAACTGGGAAAAGTCTGATTGCCATAATACTGATCCCCCAGGACATTCTACTGCATTTCTCAATAAGTACAACTCTTAGCTCAGTCTTCCTCTGTACTCTTTTTAGGGGATTTTAGCATAAATGTAGGTGTTCCTTCACAAACTCTAATTATAAATGTCCCAATCTATTTAACTCCTAGGACTTACTCCTTCAATGAAACTCTGCTATACACAGGGGAGGTTAGATTCTTGATCTTGCCATCACCCACAAATGTTCCATTTCCATATTAAAGAATTTCCAAACTTCTTTGATCATCATTTTATCTTTCCATCTCTCCCTCCCCAAGCCTTACTTCTCCTAAGCCTACTTTTCATCCTTACTGTGATGTTGAATCTCTTTATCCCTTGGTACTATTCCAGACCATCACCCTTGTTCTGGCTATACTCTGCTCCCTGCTCAATCTTGATCCCATGGTGAACCAGTTCAATTCTACCCAAAGACCTTGCCCCTTTGTCCTGAGCCTTGCCAGACAATGCCCTTAGATTACTCTCACCGTCCACTTCCTTAGATAGTACTTATGTACTGCTGAAAGGAACCATGTTGAGTACACTACAGATTTGTAGTATCTAATCTCAACTGGGCCCTCACTGTAGTAAGGCAGCCCTAATACCCCTCCCTAATCAATTATCTATCTCACTCACAGCATGGTGTCTGTTTTTAACTCTTCTCACTTCAAGTTTCCAGTGCCACCTGATACTCCCACCCTCCAAGGAGAGGATCCTCGTGCTACTCTGAAAAATTGAGGCACTGCCAGGAGTTTCTCCTTCTTTCCTCTTTATCTCATCACTGTAACAGAATACCTCAATATCTCTTCTTTCACTCCAGTCTCTAATGATAAGGTGACCCTTTTCCTTACCAAAACCAATGGTACTACATATACCCTTGATCCCATCCAATCCTATCTTCTCCTGTGGATTGACCATACTATCCACTCTAATCTCTTCCTATCTACTCTCCCTATTTACTGGTTAATTCCTTGGTGCATTTGTAGGCCGAGTCTGACACCAGGCCTGTCAAGTACCTCAGGTTTGGAAGTGAAATGAGACACTCATAGCTCATCTCAGAGTTATCAAAAAAAAAGTTTACTTAGCCACATTAAAGGAAGGACATGTACACAGTAACAGCCACAGTGTGTGATGGCTGACTTTGATGGACTTAGCTCTTCTCAGCAATGCAAGGACCTGAAAAAATTCCAAAAGACTCATGATGGAAAATGCCATCCACATCCAGAAAAACAAATATGGAGTCTGAATGCGGATTGAAGCAGACTAATTTCTTTTTTTGTTTTGTTATGCTTTATGTTTTTCTTTCTAATGGTTACTCCTATTCATTTTAATTCTTCTATACAACATGACTGATGTGAAAATATGTTTAATAGGAAGGTATATGTAGAGCCTATATCGAATTGCATGCTGTCTTGGGGAGGGGGAGGGAAGAGAGAGGAAGAAAATTTAAAACTTATGGAAGTGAATATTGAAAACTAAAAATAAATAAATTAAAAAAGAAAGGATTAGTGTGGGCCTGTATGGTTAAACACAAGTTCAGGGCAACACAATTCAGAGCAAATTGGTCACCTTGTCACCATTGTGCATATTGCCCTTGATCCTAATGACTGTGGAATGTTAGGGCATGATCATGGGCAGTCCTGTCCTCCATTCAACAACAATACACATTTTTTAAATGCATATTGTATACATAACATTAAAAATAAAGAAATGACAGGAAGAACAATAAAGACATGTCAATCCAGGATATAGCAGTGATTTAGCTAAGCACAAATTTCCTCTGCTAATATTGGGTCATGCTGCTATTCTAGCATCAGAAACTTGAGAAAGCACCTCCAGCCCTTCATTTTCTGGCTGTTTTTGTATTCAGACCATCAGGCAGTGACATGGATAACCTGAGCCTTGGTTCCCTAAGCCATTTAAATATCAAGGGATAGTTTGAATACCTTTTAAGGAAAAACTAGACTAACTTGCATTTAATAGGGCTTTAGGATATCATATCTTCCACAGCTGCCTGCAAACGTGCCAAGTCTGCCATATTCCTAAGAACCCTTGCTCTAGTCTACCATACCTATGAGCTGTTGTCCTATAGCTCTCCTCTCCTTCTCAACTAGCTTTCTTGAAAAAGCAGTCTACTCCTTAAAGAACTTTCCATTGCTTTGAATGTTACCTGAAGTATGAACCTCCTCTATAGTGGGTGAAGGCCCTGTGGGAAACTAGGACTGTTCTACTTCCCTGATTCAGCCCCAGCCTGACTGCTCAGATCCTAAGGCAGCCCAAAGGCCCAGCAGAAGCAACCCAGAGGGAGTCCTTCCCCTTCTCAGCTCCCACTTTTCAGATCTCCTAAGTGCTGAACAATACTCTCCACCTCCTGATCCTTCTTCCCTATCCCATTGGAAATGGTATTTCAACTTACTTTGTTCTCAATCTCTTCTATGTACATCATTTCAACTTAAAGTACTCTTTCCAAAGTTATCAATGATTAATTGCCAACTCTAATGGCCTTTTCTTCATCCTTGTCCTTTCTTAAGCTTGCTTTAGCATTTGACACTCCTAACTACCTTCTCCTCTTATATACCCTTTCTTCTTAGTCACAAAAGTGACTATTCTTTCTTGGTTCTCCTCCTCCCTGTCTGATCCCTCCACCATTTTCTTTGCTGGATCTCCATCCATGTAGTACCTATTAACTGCGGTTGTGTGCTCCAAGGCTCTGTCTCGGGCTTTCTCTTTTCTCTTGATGTCACTTGGTGATCTTGTCATAGATTCAATTATTTTCTTCATGTAATAATTCTTGGATCTAAATATCCAACCCTATTTTCTCTCCTGAATCTTCAGTCCTCTATCACCAACTGTCTATTATACTTTTCCAACTGGATGCTCTGTAGAAATCAAATTCAACATGTCTAAGAGAGAACTCATTATCTTTCTCACCAAGTCACCCCTCCTCTGAACTCTGTTCCTGCCAAGGGAAACATCATCATTCCAGTCACTCAGGTTCTCATGACTTAGTGTCACTCTTGATCCCCCTCTCTCACTCATCTTACAGACCTAATCAGTTGCCAAATCTGGTCATTTCTTTCCTAACCTCAGCATCTTTCTTATATGTCCATTTTTCACCTCCCATGCAGCCACTGCCCTAGGTCAGACCCTCATCACCTCTTGCCTGAACTATTACAATAGCCTTCTAATTGGTCTCCCTCGTTTGTCTCTTTCCCTCCAATCTACCCTCCATACAACTGCTTAAGTTTAAGAAAAAGTGTAAATCTGATCATGTCATCTTCCCACTTGATAAATTCCGCTGGTGACTATTAACTCTAGGGTCAAATATAAATGCCTCTGTTTGGCATGTAAAGCTCTTTCCAACTTCTCGCCTTCCTATTTCTCCAATCTTTGAACACATTACTCCCCTAGGTACACTCTAGCCATAATGTCCTACTGGCTGATCCTTACATATGATGTTCCATTTTCATACCTTTTTTGTTGGCTGTCTTTCCAGCTATGATGTTCTCCCTCCTTAACTTCACCCTTTTTTGAATTCCTGAATTCCTTTCAGCCTCAGCTCAAGAACCAAGACATCTTTTCTGATCTCCATACCTGTTGGAGCCTTTTCACTAAGGTTTCCATACATCTACTCTATATTTATCTTATATGAACCAATGTATGTATGTATTTTCTCTCTCAATAGAATCTAAGTTTCTTGAGGGCAGGGACAGTTTCTGTTGTTGTTGTTTCTTTAACTTCTCTTTGTACCCCTAGCACTTAGCACAGTGCCTGTTACATAGCAAGTGATTAATGTATTATTGTTGTCTGACTTAATGATGCTTCTTCCTTGGCTGTTTGTTTTCTCCAGACTAAAGATCTCTCTGTCTTTCACTTGATCCTCATATGCCGTGATCTCAGCCCCTTTACCTCTCATGTAGAAGAATTAGATGTGTGAGGTATGACACCAGAAAGGAGAATTAGGACAAGTATGTAAAGGTCAAATATAAGGAAGAACATTCCTAACAATTGGCACTGTTACCCAAGACTTATATATTTTTTTCCAAGCTTATAATTTTACCACCAGTAGTAATGTTCAAGTAGAGACTGGATGAAAAAGTCCACATTGAAAAGAGGACTCATGCTTTAGATAGGTATTGGACCAGTGGACTTTGAAGGTCCTGCCCAATCTAGGCCTCTGTCCAATTTTAGGCTACCGTTCTTAGTAATTCATATTTAGCACAAATGAGTTTATAACAATAGTACCTTTCCCCTAATAAGGCCCTAGATAATAGGATATAGGATTGTTAGATTTCCCTGATTCCTGCTCCAGGGCTTTTTCTATGATGCTCTGGTTCTCTCAGAGATCAGAGATAATCAAAAAAAGCCCAGAGCATAGAAAGCTGCTTAGGCTTTAATGGAATGTCACAACTGGGATCACTGGAGGCATAAGCCAGGGGAGAAGGCCCTGAATAGGAGAAAGAATTAATGGAAAGTTGCCCCAAACAAACTTCACTTCATTCATGCCTTGGAGTGACTTTAACTCCACTCTTACTGCTTTTGCCTGTGTCCATCTCTGGCAAAAATGACCTAGGATGGGTTAGGTTGGAGAATACAATAACTTGGCTTCTCCACAAATCTCTCTTAACTCCCTTCAGTTAATGTGTAAGGCTTTCTAGGATGTTTGGTATGAATAGGGGTGGGTAGGGGGGAGTAAGTTAGGTATTTCATGCATCATAACTAGGGTGGGGAAAATGGGACTTTGTCCCAGGGTGGTGAAATTTAGTGGGTAGTGCTTCTAGCAGCTTAGAAACTACAGAATCTAAAACCTAGCTATTAAAAATAATTAACTAAAGTAGGAAACTACTAATTTCTTGCATGCTCCTCTGACCTCTTAACCCTGGCAATTTTGCCCTAGGTAAGCTCTTCAGCCTTCCAATCAGCCATTCCCTCTCTATTCATGCCAGTCTCCCCAGAAGCATACAAAGATGTGTTTAATGTTGTTTATTTTTGGCTTGTTATATGCTGTTTACTCTGGGAATGAAAGTGTCTGGTTAGACTTTGGATTGGTAGGACATTATTTTTGCCAATGAGTACAAACCTGGTCAAAGAGGGAAAAGGAACCTCTTCTTGATACCAAGGTAAAGTACATCTAATCTTTCTTCAATACATTCTTGTGAATTCAGCCACAACTGTAACTTTTATAGATGAGAAAACTGAGACAATAGGAAATAAAGCCCAATGGCCTAGGTTACCTACTCTTAGAAATTTAATAAAACCATTTAGCTTCTGAGATTTAATCACAAAGACTTCAAAAGCTGTGTGGACATGTCAAAGCAATCATTGGTTTCATTTCTTTCAGTCAAGCCAATTGGTCAGTCAGTATAGAAAAAAAAATTCAAAAGAATTACACTGAATTGAGCAATTATTTGAACAAATGGCCAACTCAAGTAGCATGATTGAATCAGTTGCCTCATGTGGGAAGCTAAATCATATGACTTCTTTATGTTGTAAAGATGCATTACATTCTACAGTAACTAAAATGTAGAATTTTACACAAAGGGATATGATAAAATGTTATAATTCCTCCCTTAATACTTCAAAGATCAATTATTTTGTCAGTATGGATACTCTCTACACTGGTATAGATTTCAATCTCTGTCAGTTTTGTTAATGGCCATTGAAGAGTTGCTATGTTCCCAGAATTCATTAACTTATGGATGGAACACTAGATCTAGAGTCCAGAAGGTCTGTGTTTAAATATGATCTCAGTTACTTACTGGCTGTATAACCATAGGCAAGTCACTTAACTTATGTCAGCCTCAGTTTCCTCAACTATGAAATGGAGGATAACAATAGGACCTACCTCACAGGGTTGTTGCGAAGATCCAATGAGATTATCTATGTAAAGGGCTTAGCTCAGGGCCTGGTACAAGTTGTTGTTGTTGAGTCATTTTCAATTGTGTCTGACTCTTTGTGGTCCCATGTGAGGCTTTCTTGGCAAAGATAATGGAGTGGTTTGCCATTTCCTTTTCCAGCTCATTTTACAGATTAGGAAACTGAAGCAAACAGGGTAGTGATTTCCTCAGGGTCACGCAGCTTGTAAGTGTCTGAGGCGAGGTTTGAACTCAAGAAGATGAGTTTTCCTGAGTCCAGACCTAGCACTCTATCCTCTCCACCATCTAGCTATGCCTACCTAGCACATTTATATTATGTTATGTTATATTTATTGTATTATATTAATTATTATAATATATAACAAATTATAAATATTTGTCTCTCCACTCACTCCATGACCATTCTGGTGATGGGCCTCTCCAAATTTAGCTAGACCGTTCCTTTCATGACATGTCGTCCAGTGCTGACATTTGAATTGTACAGTGATCAACTTAATAAGCAACATATGCAAATGGGAATGAAAAAAATTAAAAATACTTGAAGAGGAAAACTGAACAGAAACTCTTGGAGGGGAAATTTCAAAGCTAAGAACAACCATGGTAAAATGTCTTTTTTCAAGACAACCATGCAGTCGTTGATAGCTAATGTTGGGTGAAATGCAACTCACAGTTCAGCTAATGTTGAGATGTCCACATGTCACCCACCTTACTGCTGATGGATCTTTAACAGCATTCTTTCTGATGGGTGTTCCAATCAGTTGTGATAGATAGTAAGGCCAAGGGTCATATTTGGAGCTGCTTAAGGGTTATTGAGAATCCAGATGAGTCAAAGCAATAATAACTGATCTTTCAAATGTTAATTGAAATTCCCAGAAAAAGAGAGAAATTTCCTTGCTCTTCCCAGAGATTCCACCTACATCATTTTCTAGCAGAACAATAAGGTGACAGTGTGTCTGCCTAGTGAAAACACGTGGCTTTTTGTAATGAAGGATTGAGATGTCCTCATAGCATCCTTCTGCTAATGACCTCCCTTGAATAAACCTGCCTGAAATAGTAGAGGTCCTAAATACAATGAACATTTAGAATACTTTTTATGGATGCCTTTTATTTTGAAATCACCTACATTTCCTGATGGATTTCTTCCCACTTCCTTTAACAGGGAGCTCTCTTTAGAAACAAACAAAAACGTTAGCATTTACATAGCACTTTGAGGTTTGCAAAGCACTTTCTAAAAGATGGTAAAAACAAAATTCAACAGCTCTGCCAAACTAATCAACACATGACAAAAAACAAACCTGATATGATATGCAGTGTTCCACTAGGATAGCTAGGTGGCACAAGCCAGGCCTGGAGTCAGGAAGGACTGAGTTCAAATCTGACCTCAGACACTTACTAGCTGTGTGACCTTGAGCAAGTCACTTCATCCTGTTTTCCTTAGTTTCCCAATCTATGAAATGAGTTAGAGAAGGAAATGCCAAACCACTGCAGTACCTTTGCCAAGAACACCCCAAATTGGATATGTCTGAACAACAATGGCAACACCCATAGTCCCACTCTCCTCAAAGACAGAAGGGAGATGACATCTCATATATTTTCTTTGGGTCCTAATTTTGGTTATTCTGATTTCATAGTATTTAGCCCTAATATTTTTCTTGTTCTTTTCATTTACATTGCTGTAGTCATTGGGCATGTTGTTTTCCTGGTTTTGTTGGTTTTATTCTGCATTTGTTTGTATAAGTCCTCCTAGGCTTCTCTGAATCTATATCTTAGTAGTCTTCCATTACATTCAGGTGCCACAACTTGTTTAATTAGTCCCCAATCAATGGGCATCTGCTTTGTTTCTAGTGTTTTTCTACTATGAAATGTGTTTTAAATATTTTGGTATATATAGGAGGACTTTTCTGTTATCATTGAATTCCTATGCCTCGTAGTGGAATCTTTGAGTCAAAGGGCCTCATTCTTTTCGTAATTTCAAGTTGTTTTCCAAAGCGATTGAACTAGTTCATAGCTCCACCAACAGTCTTTAGTGTATTCCTGTATCTACAGCCCTGCCACCGTTGACTCTTTGACCATTTGTCATTTTTACCAATTTGGTGAGTGTGGGGAAATCAGTCATTTTGATGCACACCTGGTTAAGAGTCTTCTTTCACATAGTTGTCAGTAGTTTCCAATTCTTCTTTTGAACTGTGTTCACATCCTTTTACCACTTTCCTTTTGGGTCATGAAGGTAGGTAGGTAAGTAGGTAGGTATGGACTACGTGGTGTATTCAGAGAGGACCAGTATCTCTGGTGAAAGGGCTTGCTAATCCCTTTCAGGGCTGCTTATCCATTGTTGGTATCCATGTGTCACCTCTCACCTGTGGCTCCAAGAAGCTGTAGCACGTGCAGTAGCCATACCTCAGCAAACTGTCTCAGAAGAAGGACTAAACCAGATTGAGAGTAGCTGATAGTAACCTAATTGGTGAGTTAGGGGAGATGCATGTGAAGCATGTGAAGACTTTTGGTAGAATGAGCCAATGAAAATAATTTTTTTCAATGACCATAAGGGCAGCTAAAGCAGACACCATGGAGTGCTCAGAGCTTGGTCAACATAGTAGATGCCAAGGTCATTCACCGTATCCCATCAGTTGTCTTGACTTTTATCTTGCCACTGGACACCTATGACACTGGAAGAAATAGTGAGGCTGGTGACTCCACAATTCTACCTCACTTAAATCAAATTCACACACAAGTTAAGACATCACCTATCACTCATTATCCACCTTGAAGTCCTGTGGCAATAGGCAATTGATGAAGTAGCAGTTGTGGATACATTAAGATTGTAGCCACAACCCTGCATGCAGGTGGCCCAGGGCATTGGGTTATCTTCTCACTGTGCCGAAGCAGCAGTGGAATTTGGCAGCTTCCTGGGTGTCTAAGCAGCCCATTTAAGGACCACGCTTTTCACCTTCTGGTGGGAGGAAGGAGCTAGAAAATATGCCCTAAAGATTGTCTGCTTCAGCCCCCCCTGGATTGTTTACCATGGCAGATGGGGATCCTGATCTGTGGCAGTGCCTTATGAACTTTTATTGGACTGATAAGCCATAACCAAAGGCACTGTACCCTAACTCCAACATTGTGATGGCCTTGGTCTCCAGAAAAGGAAGGATGAACAATAGTAATATCGGGGCATAGCTTTTGGTCTTATACAGGATGTCCCAAGTCTTAGTGAAGTTTTAAGCTGCACCCAGACTTTAGGGATACCTGATAGACTTCTGTTGTTTGCTTTTACATCTTGAATATAAGATCCTTATCAGAGATATTTATTGCAAAGATTTTTCCCATTTGACCATTCTCTTCTTAGCTTAGGTGCATTGACTTTATTAGTGTTAAAGTTTTTCAATTTCATATAATGGAAATTATCTATCTTATTTTTATAATCACCTCAGCCCCTTGTATGACCAAGAATTTATCCCCTAGCCATAGCTGTGAAAGGTAATTGATCTGTCTCTTTTACTATTTTTATGGTTTAATCATTAATATTCAGCTCATATATCCATTTTGAGTTTGTTGTTTATATAGTGTAAATATTTGTCTAAACCTAATTTCTGCCACACTGCTTTCCGGTTTCCCCAGCAATTCTTGTCAAATATGGAGTTCTTTCTTGGGTAATTTATATTTGGAGGTTTATCTAACTCTAGATTGAGTTAAATTATTTCTGATTTTTCCTTGTCTACTCTATTTCACTGATCTTTTTACATCACTGCAACACTTGCTTTTGGGGAATTCATCTGATGCATGATAATATCTTGTTCCGACCTCTCATGTTGCTTCCGTGTGTCTGCTTTTTAGATGTATTTCTTTTAAACAACAGATTATAGGGTGTTGTTTTCTTATCTAATCCGTTACCTTCTTTCATTTTATTGAATTGTTAAGTCCATTCACATTTAAAATTATGAAAGTTAGCCTTACATTTTCCTTGTTTCTGCAGTTTTTAAAAATTACATTCCTCTAAGTCACGGCTTTGTCCCAGCAATTAGTTTTGCTTAACCTACTTTGATGCAATTCTATACCCATAGACTTTCTTTCCGCCTTCCTCTACCACAACTGCCTCTGCTCTCATTTGTCTACCATTTTTGTTTGGAGACTTTATTTAAATAATTCATTTAATCTTTTATTTATTTATTCCTTTTTTTTAATCCCTTCTCTTTCTGCTTTAGTTAACTGGTTAACTCAAAATATCATTTCCTCTCCTTTCCTCCAACTTCATATATTTGTTTTTTTTCTGTTTATTCTGCCTTTTTTTTCTAAGAAGTATTTTTAAAAAAATTATAATTCTCTTCCCTTTCAGTATATTCTGAAATTTTATTCTTTACTTCACAGGTTATATCTTTATTTCTTCTTTAATATGTGTCCCTCATGGGGTTAAAGCTTCTGAGCTTGAGTACTGGGTTTGAGTTCCTTCCTCTAACCAATTTCTATGTTATTGCATTTAGCAAATCTACCCCATCATCTTTTTTTATTTCTAATTATGTCTCACTTCTAGGCATATCAATTCATGAGAAAGAAATATTGGATAGAAGCAGCACCAAGAAAATAAAAATTACTCTACATAACAGATGATGCAGTGCATTTCTATGTCCAGCCCTTTCCCTAGTTGCTCTCTTTCCCAATGACCATATCATCTTTTTTTAAAAATTAATTAATTTATTTTTAGTTTTCAACATTCACTTCCATAAGTCCTAAATTTTCTCCCCCTCCCTCTTTCTTCCCTTCTGAGACAGCCTGCAATCTGATACAGGTTCTACATATACATTCCTATTAAACATATTTTCACATTAGTCATGTTGTATAGAAGAATTCTAATGAATGGAAAAAACCATGAGAAGGGAAAATAAAACCAAACCAAACCAAAACAAACAAACAAAAAAAGAAAACAGTCTGCTTCTCTTCATTCAGACTCCACAGTTCTTTCTCTGGGTGTGGATGGCATTTTTTATCCTGTGTCCTTTGGAATTGTCTTGGATCATTGTATTGCTGAGAAGGGCTAAATCTATCAAAATCAGTCATTGCACACTGTGGCTGTTACTGTGTACAATGTCCTCCTGGTTCTGCTCACTTCACTCGGCATCAGTTCATATAAATGACCATATCATCTCATCTCTGTGTACATATTTCTTACCTGCTTTCTGGGTGCCAACTGGCCCTGGGAGCTTGCACATGTCCAGGGCCAGGATGTTGTCCTTGGAGACGAAACATTCTCTGAGATAGCTTCCCAATGCACCAACTTTGCCCCCCTCTCCAAATTCAACCCGTCATAAAGTCCCTTATTGCAGGTATACAATTCTTTCTCCAAGAAAGTGAGGGAAAGGAATGAGAATTTAATAAGTACCTACAATGTGTTGGGAACCATGCTAAGCCCTTTACAAATGCAATTTCATTTGATCCTCACAATGCCTCTGTGAGGTAAGTGCTATAATTATTCCCATTTTACAGTTCAGGAAATTGAGGGAAACAGAGGTTAAACAGCTTGCTCAAGGCCACACAGCTAGTAAGTGTCTGAGGGGAAATTTGAACTCAGATCTTCCTTTCTCCAGACCTAGTGCTCTATCCATGGTACCACCTAGTTGCTGCTAGTGGTATCCTTTCATTAGGCTGAGACCCTTTCCCATCCCTCAGGAAGTCTTCTTGAGTCAACCTTCCCATCTACTACCTTTCCCATTCTCCTGAATCACATTCTTCTTGCCAAGAGATTAACAAAATCATTACCCTGTCACAGTTCACCCATGGACTTGGTAGGGGTATATCACTCATTCCTTTACATCCTCTACCAACTCCATTTTTGACCCACCCCCCTACTCTGCAATTCCATTACAAAAAATACATTATCTTGTACAACTTTTTCATTTTACACATAAGAAAACTGTCTCAGAGAAGTTAATATTTTTCTCAGGTTCTCAAAGTTGTCAAAACTATTCAGTAGGTTCATATATATATATACATACATACATACATACATACATATATATATACATATATATACATATATATATATATATATAGTGTGTGTGTGTGTGTGTGTGTGAGAGAGAGAGAGAGAGAGAGAGAGAGAGAGAGAGAGAGAGAGAGAGAGAAGGACTTTAAGTCATGTCCAACTCTTTGTGACACCATTTGAGGTTTTCTTGGCAAAGATACTGGGATTGTTTGTCATTTCCTTTTCCAGGTCATTTTATAGTTGAGGAAATTGAGGCAAACAGGGTTAAGTGACTTGCTGAGGTCACACAGATAGTGTTTGAGGCCAGATTTGAACTCAGGTCCTCCTGACTCTAGGCCTGGTGCTCAGTGTGATGCAGCACCTTGCTACTCCTAGCTGTAGCTAGATTTAAACTTTTTGGGTACAGAGATCACTTCATAGAGTTGTTTCAACAATTTGGCTAGCAGCTGCTGTGGGGGTGAAAAACCAACATGAACCCAACAACAAGAATGCTGCAAACCCAGGTACTTTTGATCTGCTTTACTAAGGAAAGCAAGGTGAAGGGGTTAACAATCTTACTTTAATCCACTATACAAATATCATTCACTTAGTCCAGGGGAAAAAGCCAGCCTCTGAACTTCAGAGCAAATACAAACAAATTACAAACATCAACAGACAGACCTTGTCTGATTCAAATCTCAATGCATAGTTACCAGAGTTTAACAAAGTCTGAACATCCAGGTTTACAAGCTGGAGGGCTCTTAACTACAGCTGCCCAGAGTCTCCACATCAGCACACCACCAAGAGTGAGAGGCCTAAGCAAATAACTCTGTTCTCTCTTTTTTATACAGTCATCTGTATAATATCATCTGAGTGACCAGAACTTAGGCTCCTATGATTGGCTCTGGTCTTAGCAACTCCCCTTAGGACCCTGAGGGCTTCATGCCCACACAGGCATAGCACCTAGCAGATAGGGGTTTGGGCTTGGGGTTTAGCACCTAGTAAGACTCAATCAAAGTCACCTAACTTAATTGATATTACAAGAGTGGAGTCACAGATACACACATTTAACTTAGCTTAGGTGGATTCAAGTATGCACACTGGAGAGAGAGCAGGAGGACTTTGAAAATAGTGTGTCAGCCAGTCATTCCAAGGAGCATATACCTGAAGTGAATATGAGATTGGAGATGGAGATTTTCTGTTTCATCACTGAATCTCAGTTCCTCCATGCCTCTTATAATGTCAATATCTCAGTGATATTAATGTGATTCTGGAATTTCTTACCTATACATGATTTATTCATTCTATTTAGGCTGGTAGATAGGGACCACCCAAACTGGCTAGATAGTTGTCCTTGGTAGTATTCTTAGTCAGCAAGATGCTGCTTACTGACTTCTTTGGATTGTTTCTTGCCTCATAGTGAGGTAGGAAGAAAATATTAAGTGGTGGTGTGATCACCCTTGTATGTAGTCACTCTGTGTGAAGCTTTCAAGAGTTTTTTTTAATCTTTATCATAAATTTTCATAATCATTAAGCCTTTACCAGTTTTTTTTCTTTTATTTGTATAGAATTCCTGGTTTTCTTCTCCATCCCAGCCCCAATTAATAGTGGAGATGTGTGCTGTGAAAAATAAAATAGACATTCAGTTGTCTGCTTTCTGATACAAATTGCTTTCTTTTAAAGTCTCTTTTCTACTATAACTATTTAAAAATACTGCATTGTATTTTATGAGCAATGTGGAGGATTTTCAAGGGTAATTTTGATGGTCTACAGTTTTCCCCTCTGGCACTGACTTTAGAATAGAACATCCTCTTCTCTCCTCCCTTCTGTGTCCTGCTCTTCCCATATGACACAATTCCATTACACTTTTCATCTCTTCCTCATAGTATCTAGCATAGTGCTGAGCACGTAGTAAGTACTCATCAATACTTATTAATCGATGTGGCTTCAGTGTACTTTGTCACAAACAGAGACTTTCATTCTTTTAGGTTTGAGTTGGGAGGAGTAACAGTTGGAAGACATCGGCACATGTAACAAGGCCTGGATGGTGAAGCTAGGAAGTGTCAGCTAACCTTTTATGACATCGGAGGTAAAAAAAGCTTTTGGGAGGGATGAGATAGTTTCAAACAGTTTGAGAGGATGCGCTTGCTATGTACTGCCTAATGCTGCCACGAGTGATGTGTGTGTCATTGAACAAAGAAGTTTAAAAAGCAGTAGTCTGTCCTCTGAATCAGGAAACTAGGTAACCAGGAAATGATTGTAAATATTTAGAGGAACATATTCCCCTGCTTCTAAAAGGGAGAGGGTGGAGGGAAAGTTTTCTGTGTTCCACTTTTATCATTGCTGTATTAAAGAGAAACCTTTTAGAGTTTTTAAAACATACTGAACCAAATTAAAAAAAAAAACTCCACAACCCCTGATAGATTGCCCAGTAGAAAATTATTTATATGAAAACTCCTACCTAAGCATAATTTTTCTCAAGATGACATGTGCTTTGAAAATACAGTGTGATTTCATCTTGAATGTAAAAGTAACTGTCTTTTTTTTTTTTTTGCTGACACCAAGAGATGCGGAACCTGCTGATGTTCCATGGATGGTAGTTGGCTCAATCAATCCTAAGGAGTCTATAAATCCATGTGATATACAGTCCAGAGGAAAATATCATTGATTTATGTAATTGGAAATTTGAGCAATACAATTTTTGTGTAATGATGTTTGGTTTTCCCCTTCAAGAACCTGCAGCCCTGATGAATCTGGGAGCAGCAGTGACTTGCTAGGCCCCTGTTTATTCCACACGAGTACATCTTTTAAGCATAACTTATGATATATTAGCATTGTCTCTCAGGTCTAGTGAGTCTGTAGAAATGCAATGCACTGGAGACTGAAGATGGAATGAAGTTTAAAGGATTCATGAATAAAACCTAAGTGAATGAGATGCCAAAAGGGAAAAAAAACAAACACAAAAAACAAAACCTGAACAAACATGGACAGAGAATTGACTCAAGGCCTTTGCTTTTGTTCCATTGTAGCACTTTCATGACACTGCAAAATTCCTGAGGTCTGGTTTTACCTATACTTATAAATGGGTTACTTAATTGGTGAATATACAGCATTTGTTTTTTTTTTAATGTTTCATGTCAGCTCCACACTCCAGGAGAAAATATAAACTTCTTAAGGATGCATTAGACTATGTAAATAGCGGTGTGTTTTAAAGTAGGCAATGAGTTTGTTACTTTTGAGAACTAGTGGGTGGAAATTACAAAGAGGCAAGATTTTGGCTCAGTAGAAGGAAGAACTTCCTAAGAGTTCATAGTGTCTTTAAATGGAATGGGAAGCCTTCCAAAATGATGAGTCACTGTCACTGGCAGTGCTCAAATAGCAGCTACAAAATTTGATGTTACTGTAGAGAAGAGAGCAGACCATTGGGCGAGCCAGAAGACTCAGTGCACAATTAAGGCCTTTTCCCGTAAGAGATTTCCGATTCTAAAAAGAAAAAAAATCATAAATGTCAAGTCTTTACCAAACTCACTTGTCCTGCAATGCTCATGATTCGCAATAATGTGAGTTCATGTAAGAGTTTTTCAAGCTCAACTTGGTTAGCATCTACCTTACATTTCTAATCATCGAATGCACTCCAAAAGCATAGCAAGTTCCCTTAATTCTTCACTAGCAAGGTAGTTGCTAATCTGATAGAGGAGGCCCAGAGTTCCCATTCAGGTGATGCTGTTTCTGTTCTTCTCAATTTCCCTCTATTCTGTGTTTTCCTTCTGAGCAATTATATGTAAGGATAATCCAACAATAAACATTTATTAAATGCCTACTATGTTCCAGGCACTATGCTAAGCACTGGGATAATAACATGCCTGTTGAGTGATTTGAAGCCAGACAATTCAGTCTACCAGGTATTAATACTTAGACCTGATTTTTCACCTTTTATAGCTTCTTCCTAAAGAGCTGGGAAGTTCCACGTTTGTGCTGCTCACACAACAGGAAAGAATAGAAGGGATTTCAAAGCCTCTCTAGGCAGAAATCAGGAAACTTCTGACCACTCATGCATAGCTTCCCTCCAACAAGGAATGTGATGCTCTTGGTGGGGATGGGAATGACTGTACTTTAACACTTTGGGCATCCATGTTTTCATCAGCTATGATTACTCTCTTTGCCATTTATGATTACTCTCTTTGCCAATGACAGCTGTAACAATGCACAGATGCTTGTCCTGGGGTCTGGGAACTTTTTTTAGTAGTTTGATAACAAAAATTCAATACAATTGGTTTCTCTTGTGATTTTGTATATTTCTATGCCTTTGTAAACATTCTGAGAAGGGATCCATAGACTTTGCCATACAGTTTTCCTTTCTATAATGCAGGGCTCTGGAGCTCAGTGCTCCCGTGATCTGGAAAATCCATGTAAAATTTTTGGCCCTCCCTTCATACCAGAGGAAAAATCTGAATTTTTTCTTTTTCTTTGATGGGGTGTTTACAGTACCTTATTGTAAAATTTGGGTTAATATTATAAAATACTATATATATATATATATATATATATATATATATATATATATATATATATACATATAATACATATTTTGTGCATTTCTTAGTTTGTAAACTTTTTCCTCTGTCATCTGCTGGCTTTTGCTTCTGCAAAACTCCCCCCAAATTCCCATTTAATTTCTTATGCTGAACCTTGATATATTGAAACTGTGATGGGGAAAGTCGCTATGTGGAAGGGATCATTGTATTTCCAAACTATGGTGGTGTATGTTGGCAGCTAGGTGGTGCAATTGATGGAATGCAGCACTTGGAGTCAGGGAGATCTGAGTTCAAATTCTACTTCAGCTCCTTACTAGCTATATGACCCTGGGTAAGACACTTAAACATGTTTTACCTCAGTTTCCTCATTTGTAAAGTTGGGATAATAATAGTAACTACCTGCCAGGGTTGGTGTGAGGAGCAAATGAGATAATAAGTGTGAAGTGCTTAGCATGGTGCCTGGCAGGTTATAAACATTATATACAGCTTAGCTATTACTATTATTCCCAAGAGTAAGAATACTTGTTGTAGTGGAAAGTTTGCGGATGTCATCACCCAGTGATTGGCTTCTCCAGACTTAGCCGGGCCAGTCTTCAGCTGTCAGACACGGTTTATCTCTGGACTGTCCCTGGAACCTTTCCAGCTTGATAAGACTTGCCAGACTTTATATTCTGCCAACCTCGCCTTCAAGAACTCAGGGTCACCTTCCTGCTATGATGACACATGGCAAGGAAGCACGAGTCTAGGAGGTAGGACTGTATTCCTGTTCGATAATGATAGTAACAACAGTCACAGTACTGCTTTATTTGGCCAAGGCAAACAAATACTAATGCTAAAGTTGTTAGGCAAAAATGAGTCTTCACTGCTGTCTATACCTGTTCTACTTTAATGGTGTGTGTCTGAGCTTAGGACTCTGATCCACATCATAGCTGATGACCGTAACGCACTGATCTGGATGGAGGAGATGAAGGAGAGTGGCAAGTCTGTATTCTATCACCTCCGGCAACATTCTGTTATTATGTGACTTTTATGGCATTCCTATTTTGACTGACTCATCTCACCCAGACTGTCAAAAAATCCCTCTTGTGATGCTCTGTCAATAGACAATCTATATCGGTACATTCTATGAAAGCAATTAAAATACTAATGTGCATATTATACTTTTGGGTAAAAGTGTCCTTTGCATCATAAAAGTTTGAAAAAAGTCACATAGTGGTCTCCTTACCACCCTCAACTGCTGCTGCTGTTTCTCTTCCTCCTCCTCCCTTCCTCTTCCTCCTCCCCTCCTCCTTCTCCTCCTTTTCTTTCTTTTTTCTCTTCTTCTTTCTCTTCCTATTTACATGTTTATTTGGGTTTTTTTTTTATGCTAGAAGGACTTGTAAGTGCTGAAACATGAGGGAAAAAAAACTTGTTCTGACAGCATTTCTGGATAAATTTAGTGGAGGAAATTCCTGAAATCTTGTGAGAAAGGAAACTGTTATAAGATTTCTGGGCCAGTTCACCAACTAGAATTCAGTAAGCACTTGTTGAGCAATCACCATGTGCAAAGTGCTGGGGGAGATAACAGGTGAGATCGACTGATGTGAGGCAGTGTAGTTTAATGAGAAGAAGACTGGCTTTGGATTCAGATGACTGGGGTTATCGTTTGAGTTCTGCCACCACTGCTGTTTGTGTGGTCTTGGACAAATCACTTAATATCTTTGAACCTCAATGTTGTTGGATGTGAAATGGAATTGAGAAGGCAAGCGTTACTTACCTCACAAGGTCGCTGTGAGTAAAATGCTTTGTAAAATATAATGCTGCACCTTATAACTCATCTGTTCTTTTTATTCTATGACATTCTTATATCTCATGGTTTCAAATTGCACCTCATTTAACCTCTTCAAATCTCAGTTTCCTCATTTGCAAAATAAGGACATTAGTACCTATAGCACCTACTTTACAGGGTTTGTGGCCAGGTTCAGATGAGATAATTTATGTAAAGCATTTTGCAAACTTTAACAAGCTCTATGAATGTCATTTGTAACTATTACTCCCATAAATCTTCCATGGAAGTTCTACATGGAAGGCCTTTATAAATTTTTTTTTAAATATTTTATAGATATCAGTACTTGGACTGCCTGTTGGTTCCTCCTTTTTCAATCATATATTTCCTGGGTGACATCTCTTAGCATGCTTCCTACTGGTGATATGCTCTGGCTTACTTATGCCCACGATGTGGCTCCCAAGTGCCATGTGGGCCAACCACGATATTGACAAGGATGTTGAATCATTCACAGCTATATGGACACCAGTGGGAAAATACATCAATGTAGACGTATTTCATCAATGATTGTAGATGTAGATTGATTTCATCAATGTAGATACTCCCTCCAACAAGTAAACTCATAATCCATCCACCTCATTGCATTGTGGGTGATTCTACTGGCAACAACAGGTTGGATGTTTGTGTCATGGAGAAGTTGCTTAGATTAATGGACTTGTTGAAAGCACTCTACAGTCCCCCAAATGCATCCAGCCTTTTATTCCCTGTGGGGCCATCTTATTTTCCAACTGCATGTCTGTCAAGCAGCTAGGTGATGCAATGGATAGAGTACTGGGCTTAGAGTCAAGAAGATCTGAGTTCAAATGTGGACTTAGACAATTACTACCTGTGTGACTCTGGACAAATAATTTTCTGCTTTGATTTCCTCAACTGTAAAATTAGGATAACAATATCACCTTCCCACCACATTTGTTGTGAGGATGAAATAAAATATTTGCATACTGCTTAGAACAATGCTGGGCACATAGCAGATGCTCAATAAATACTTGTTTCCTTCCTGTCCAAAAGGCTTGATTGATTAAGTTAATGGACTGAACATCTAACTACAAGCTTAATCTGGATAACAGACATTCTTCTCCTCTGCAGGTTTTTTGGGTTCACCTCTTTTGAGTGGCTATGGATGTTGTATAAGCTGTGGAGTCCCATGCACTTTGAAACAATCAGCTTCTTACCAGCAAAAAGAAACTTTGGGAGGGCCGCCAACAGGGTATCTTCCATTTAGACTCTGTTTGGGGCATTCTACATGATAGTGATCAACTCCTTTGGCAGATAAATACACCTCTGTTTCATGCTTCTATTAATATGATCAGTCACAATTTACCAATCACCAATTACCTTGAACAAACTGATCTCTATGGCCACATCTGTTGAGGACTTTCATATGATTTTAACATGTAGATAGGAGAAACCTTGCTAGGAGATGGTGTTTGAGATCACATTTTGCTCTGAAGTCCAAATACATATTTTCATTGTAATCTTATAAGAAACTGAGGTCTTACTTCTACTCACGATGACTACTACTCCTGACCAACTCCTACTCACATTGACGTCATGTTTCAGAGGTGAGGCTTCTTATTGCTTCCCTTCAAGGTTCTAGGGGTACCCCCTGATGGGCAGTGGGGTTTTCTCTAATATGATTGGCTCCAGCTACCATTCCAGTGCATTCTCCCTTATGTTAACCACCCATGATTAGTCCCTCAGCATAATTTAAACAATTAATATCAAAGAAATTTTACTAAGATATTTACTGAAAAAGATGCAGCAAAAGAAGAAGTATAAAACATTCCTTCCAAAACTTGGTGGTCCCTTAAATCAAGTCACTCCCTGGGAAGAGTGGGCTCAAACTTTTCACCCCAGCAAGTTTACTTCAAAATACAGTAATCACTTCAGGGTGGACACTCCAGCACCTTAGTTTCAGGCAGGTCTATTTTATTGCTGAGCTCAACCCTCTTAGGCTTGCTCCTCAGGGCTGTGCTGGCTGCAAACTTCTGGCCCTGTTCCAGGCTTCCAAACTTCAAAATCATGCCCTCCCCTCCTTAATGAGGATGTTGTAAATTCTAACCTTACTCTAGCCAGGTTTGGAAACCCAGTGCCCCTGTCAGCTAATATCCTCCAAATCTCCACCCCATCACCACACTTTGTTAGACAGATTCTTTCTTTTAAATTTCGTGACCTTCTGCCCTGAATCGGTACTGCTTACATTGCTCTGGGCTGTTTACGGATAGGCCAAATACTAAAGCTGAAAGCTTAAATATTTTGGTCACATAATGAGAAGACAGGACTCATTGGAAAAGACCCTGATTTGGGAAAAATTAAAGGGAAAAGGGGAAGGCAGAAAATGAGCTAGATAGTGTCATGGAAACAATGAATATGAACTTGGGTAGACTTGAAGAGATGGTGGAGGATAGAGGGGCCTGGTGTGCCATGGTCTATGGCAAGAGTAGGGAACCTGTAGCCTTGAGGCTACATGTGGCCCTCTAGGTCCTCAAGTGTGGCCCTTTGACTAAATCCAAACTTTACAGAAAAACCCCTTTAATAAAAGGATTTGTTCTGTAAAACTTGGACTCAGTGAAAAGACTGCATCCAAGGACCTAGAAGGCCATGTGTGGCCTCGAGGCTGTAGGTTCCTCACCCCTGGTTCATGGGGTCACAAGAGTCAGACATGACTGAACAACCAAACAGCTACACATTGCTCCAGAACCTCTGGCCATGAACCTGTAAAGGTATGGAATGAGAGGCAATTTCTTTTTTGTCTTCGGAATATCTAGATGAGACAGTCTGGCAAGCCAAAGTAAGAAGAATCTCTCCCTCCTCTTGGGTTATCAAATCGTTTGTTTTCCTCCCCTTCTCTTGTGCCATAAGTATAACAGGCCTCCTATTCTCTGTGTTTGCAGTCATCTTTCCATCTGCAAGGCCTAGACTTTGCTTTTGGGTTCCCCTTTCAGCTTTCTACTCAGCACTTTCCTTGGCTTTTTGGGAGAAGTAAACAAGGAGAAGATCCCATGGGGTTTCTTTCACTCTTCCATTTTCCCTGGTAACCTTTATACCAACCGATTGTTGCTTTTAAAGTTTGATTATGAAACCACAGGGGCACAGGGAAGAAAGTGAGAATGATGCAATAACAGATGAGAAGGCTAACAATTTCAGTTTCTGGTTAAATCTGGGTCTTCCAATCCAGCTATAAGGAATTCACCCACTTTCCTTGGCTCCCTCTTCTATCAAATCTTCTTCTGCCCAGTTCTGCCATCTTGGCCTCTGTATCAACTTGGTCCTAGTTCCGCTGGCATGGATTTGACTAAATGGTGCTGCTTTTCCTTGGCCTTCAGAATTGCTTCTTGAGCTTTTGTTATGGGATACCTTTCTTCAGTCTTTCTACTTACTCTATCTAATCCAATTTGTGACATTTATCTAGCACTCTGAGATTTACTAAACACTTCAAATCAATTTATATATATATATATACATATACACACACGTATATATGTGTGTGTATATATATACACACACACATATATATACACATGCATACACATATATATACATTTCTATACATATATACACACACACATATATATTTTGCCTTATACAAAAGGTAAGTGCTATAGGAGGTGTGTTATCCCTATTTTATCTGTTATAAAACTGAGGTTCAAAAAGCTTAAGTGATTTAACTATGGTCCTACAGTTAGTAAAGTGTCAGAGGCAGGATTTGAATGGAAGTCTTTTTGACTCCACATCTAGCAGTCTAACTACTGTGCTTTGTGGCCTCTCCTTTGTTTTCTATCCCTCTTCTTTAATCTCAGGGTGCTAAGTCATGGCTCAGGCTACCTTCCTCCTCTCCCTCTCCTGCCCAGGGTTTGGGGCCAGAAGGAATGCCCGGGCTTATTTTTCTCCCATTTTACAGATTGTAGCGACAATCTGCTAGCAGCTGCTATAGGGCTGTAAGACTTGTCAACAACCAGCACACAGAAAGCTGCCAACACAGGTTCTTTGATCTGCTTTACTAAGGAAAGTAACTTTAAAGGGTTAACAATCTCAGTTTAATCAAACATACAAAAATCATTCACAGTTCAAGGGGAAAAGATCAGCCTCCTGAACTTCAAGGAAATACAAACAGAAATTACAAACATCAACAGAGAGACCTTGTCTGATTCAAATCACAATTCATAGTTAGCAGAGAAACACCAATATCAGGGTTGCAAAGTTGGGGGACAGTTTGCAGCTTGCCCAGAGTCTCAATGCTCCTTCCATGAGTGTGCCCCAAAAGTCAAACACCAAGCTGTCCTCAATTATATCCTGTTCAGAGACCTGAGGGCTCTGACCTCACCCAGGCTGGGTATGGGAAAGTTCCCCATCCCCACTATCACATCAGCCTCCAAGAAAAACATGACCTGGTCTCAGGCCATGGAAGAGCTCAAAAAGGATTTGGAAAAGCAAGTTAGAGAAGTAGAGGAAAAATTGGGAAGAGAAATGAGAATGATGCCAGAAAACCATGAAAAACAAGTCAATGACTTGCTAAAGGAGACCCAAAAAAATGTTGAAAAATACACTGAAGAAAACAACACCTTAAGAAATAGACTAACTCAAATGGCAAAAGAGCTCCAAAAAGCCAATGAGGAGAAGAATGCCTTGAAAGGCAGAATTAGCCAAATGAAAAGGAGGTCCAAAAGACTACTGAAGAAAATACTACCTTAAAAATTAGATTGGAGCAAGTGGAAGCTAGTGACTTTATGAGAAATCAGGATATTATAAAACAGAACCAAAGGAATGAAAAAATGGAAGACAATGTAAAATATCTCATTGGAAAAACCACTGACCTGGAAAATAGATCCAGGAGAGAGAATTTAAAAATTATTGGACTCCCTGAAAGCCATGATCACAAAAAGAGCCTAGATATCATCTTTCAAGAAATGATCAAGGAGAACTGCCCTGATATTCTAGAGCCACAGGGCAAAATAGAAATTGAAAGAATCCACAGATTGCCTCCTCAAATAGATCCCAAAAAGAAATCTCCTAGGAATATTGTTGCCAAATTCTAGAGCTCCCAGATCAAGGAGAAAATATTGCAAACAGCCAGAAAGAAACAATTTGAGTATTGTGGAAACACAATCAGAATAACCCAAGATCTAGCAGCTTCTACATTAAGAGATCGAAGGGCTTGGAATACGATATTCCAGAGGTCAATGAAGCTAGGATTAAAACCAAGCATCAACTACCCAGCAAAACTGAGTATCATGCTCCAAGGCAAAATATGGATTTTCAATAAAATAGAGGACTTTCAAGCTTTCTCAGTGAAAAGACCAGAGCTGAATAGAAAATTTGACTTTCAAACACAAGAATCAAGAGAAGCATGAAAAGGTAATCAAGAAAAAGAAATTGCAAGGGACTTACTAAAGTTGAACTGTTTTGTTTACATTCCTACATGAAAAGATGATGTGTATGATTCATGAGACCTCAGTATTAGGATAGCTGAAGGGAATATTCATATATATATATATATATATATATATATATATATATATATATATATATATATATGTTTATGTATATATGAGTGTGTATGTATGTATATATGTATGTGTATGTGTATATATATACATATGAATATTCCCTTCAGCTATATATATATGTTTATGTATATATGAGTGTGTATGTATGTATATATGTATGTGTATGTGTATATATATATATATGTATGTATATGGAGAGAGAGAGAGAGAGAGAGAGAGAGAGAGAGAGAGAGAGAGAGCGAGCACAGGGTGAGGTCAAGATGAAGGGAAGATACCCACTATCACATCATACACAAATCAGTGACTCCCAATTGTCTCAGTGCTGAGAAATACTCCAAGACAAAAAGATCCCACTTTATCTGCCCCATTCAAACACAGGCCAGAATCATTAAAGGCACTTAAGAGAAGAACAGCAAAAAGTCCCACCTTAATTACTATTACACAGATAAGGAAACTTAGGCCAACAGAAGTTAAAAGATTTGCTTAGATCACACCAGTAACAAGTAGTGAAACTTGGTTTCAGATATCAGTTCTACTACTTACCTGTGATCCTGGGTTGTGGTATGGGTCTCTCCTCTGAGCCTGGACTTGGCTTTTCATGGAGATGGCAGGGGAGAGGGTCAGAGGAGTGACGAGAATGGCTGATAGGTGCTGCCTGGGGTTGGAGGTCTCCATCGCTATATGGCTCTCCTGGCTTCCATTACCGCAAGCTTCTACCACATGATCTAATCTAATAAGCCAATATGTGTAATAATTTCCAATGGAGCTAGGAATAAAAAGACAAAATGAATGCCATCAAGAAGTTTACATTTTACTAGGAGAGAGGAGGAGAGGTAGGGTGGGAGACAGCATGTGAACAGATAAATAATCTGCACGATATTTTGCCACCACATACGTTAAGGGGATCCAAAAAGGCTTTCTACAGGAAATGGCAAAAAACTGAGACTTGAGAGAAGCTAAAGTAAAGCAGGAGTGGGGAGGAAAACCATAGCATGGAGGACAGCTTGTGCTGGAGATGGAATGATTAATTCTAGGAACAACAAGTAGTGTCTAGAATATAGAGGTGAAAGGAGGCAATTTAACATCAGCCTATCAAATAACACAACCTTCTCAGCTACCACTAATATGAACCCAATCATACCTGACCTTAGTAACTATATAATTTTGTTCATTCATATTTCAGTCTTGCCTGACTCTTTGTGACCCCATTTGGAGTTTTTTTTTTTTTGACAAGGATACTGGAGTGGTTTGCTATTTCCTTTACTAGCTTGTTTTACAAATGAGGAAACTGAGGCAAACTGGGTTAATTGACTAGCCCAGGGTTACACACCTAGTCTCTGAACCCATTTTTGAATTCAGATATTTCTACCACGTAGCTGCTAACTATGTAACTATGCTTTAAGTCATAACACCTTTATCAGGTGAGAATACCTTTTAGACTGAGAGTAAAGAATCAATCAAAGTATAAATTAAGTGAGAATAATTCCTAGCTACCTCTTTAGAATCTATCAGCTAATCAAAGGTGTAAACAAGGTATAAAATGAATGAAAGCAAATGACACCACACAAAAAATATCTTGTGGTTTGTTGAAGAGAATCACTCATGCTTTGTAGGGCTTGGATAAAACAGAAAACTGCTTTGGAAATGAGGTATTCCAATGCAAGGCAAGCCTAGTGGTGAACTTGATTTCAGCCAAGTCCCTTAGGGGGCAATTGCTTGAGCAGGAAGGAGGGGAAAGAGGATAGAAATCTGTCTCCTCCAACCATCTCACACGCTACCCATTCCCATCAGTAAGTTAGGAGCATATCAGCCCCAAACGTGTGAAGATTTCCCTGGCATAATGGTAGATGAGAACAATTTGTCCAAAGGCTACGAAGGCAGGTGCTGTGAAGCATTCAGAATTTGGTCGGGCATCAAAGATGCTAAGGTTAGGCAGGTATTTTTCTACCATTTGTTCTTACTATGGTATCTTAGTAAATACCCTTTTCTAAAGCTAATTAAGTCTGTCTGTCTGGCCATCAATGGAGAGCACACCAGATGTAGGTCTGGGAGGAACTCCTACCCCTATCCATCAGGGATGCCCACAGAACCCTGAGAAGAGTCACGTTTCAGTCTTGTCCAACTCTTTGTCGCCTCATTTGGGGTTTTCTTGGCAAAGATACTGGAGTGTTTTGCTATTTCCTTCTCCAGCTCATTTTACAGATGAGGAAACTGAGGCAAACAGGATTAATTGACTTGCCCAGGGTCACACACACTGAGTATCTGAGGCCAGATTTGAACTCAGGTCTTTCTGACTCCAGGCCCAGCCATCTTTGGGGAACCCAACTTGACAATGTGAGTGGGTGTTGAGAGAGTGAACCCAAAGAGGGTTTTACATAGTGACGCATTATAGGAGTATGAATAGAGTTCTCCAACTGTAGGCTTCTCGAGATTAGCAGTGTCCTTTACTGTATCACCTTCCTGTCCACCGTCACCTTCTACTCTCTAGGATCGGGGACTATTCTCTTACAAAGATAGTAATAGAAAGAGAGTGGAGTATTACACTGAATGACACTGCTGTGTGCTTACCCTTACTACCCAGCTGTGTCTTCAGCAGCCTTGATGCTGCTACTGCTGCTGTCACCACCCAACAATCCAACAGTTCTGTGTATTTTACCGCTGAATCCTTTGCCCTCTTCTCCTTTAGCCTTTCACGCTGTGATGACCCTCAACCCTGAGTTATTCTAACCTTATCCTGATGGTTAGAGATTATTTCTAGCCCCAGCACCTAACATAGTTCCTTTGTGATTATTAGACCCTTGATGAGCGTTCGTTGAACTGAATTGAGTAGTTGGATTATGAACTCCTGGTTTCACAGTAGTCAAAGACAAATCTGAGGCATCTACATATTCCCTGATATCCCATTCCCTAGCCCCTGCTCCTGACAAGCAGGCAAGATCATATGGCCCTAATATGAGGGCATGGGTGGAACTTCCTGCCTCATGGTCGGCTGAAAAAACAGGAAGTGCTGACATTTCTCCAGGGTATACTTTTTGCCATTTTAATGTGCACACACATCCTAGTGTTACCACTTTATGGTTCTGAGTCATCATCATCATCATCATCATCATCATCATCATCATTGAGTTCACATTTATTTGTATGGTGCTTTATAGTTTACAAAGTACTTTATATATGATATAATATCCCATTTAATGTTCACGTCCAATGAGGCTAATCAAATTTTATCTCTATTTTACAGATGAAGAAACTGAGGCTCAGAGAGTTTAAGGGACTTGTCTGAGGTTATACTACTACTAAGCATCAGTGACCACTTGAACCCTATTGTTCTGAATTAAAATATAGTCCTTTACTCACTATAATAACTGTTGTTTTGAACATTTGGCTTCCTTGACATTCAGCTCTCATTTTGTCCTCCCTCATCTGGCTCTGGGAGCAAAAGCTCCCGTCCACTGGACCAGGGAGCCAGTCTCTAACCTGTGAGTGGTCTACTGATGACAGCCATTGAGGAGTTTTCTGTTATTCCATCATAGAATCTCAGAGTTGGAAAGAACCTGAGAGGCCCATCTCCTACAACCCATACTTGAATTCCTCTCATACAACATATTACCTAAAATTAGTCATTCACATTTTGCTTGGGGACTTCCTATAAGAGGAAACTCACTGCTTCCCACCATATACCTAGGTAACTCATTTCAGTTTGGGATTAACACTAATGATTAATAAGTTCTTACTTATATGCAGCACATATCTGATCCTTGGAAACTTCCAATCACTTCCTTCCCTTTAGGGTCTCATCCCTCATGACAATCCTTCAGATGCCTGAAAACACTTATTATACATTACTTCTTCCCCTCCCCCTCCCCTAGTCTTCATTTCTTTAGGGAGAACATTCCTAATTTGTTTTTACTAATACTCATATGGATTAAATTCAAGACTTTTATCTTTCTGGTTGTTTTCCACCTCTTGGGTAGAAAATAATCTATTATTTTTGACTTCGAAGGAGAGAATTGGACTTTATAGTTGAGCTGTGGGAAAAGTTTTTTAGTTTAATATTAGGGGAAAATTAAAAGAAAAACAAAACCAAAATCACCTTTCCTAACAATGAGCATGGTCAAAAAATTTAAATAGGATGTATTGAGATAGTAAGATCCTAGATGTCAAAGAGGGAAAGAGTCAGAGATGTTATAAAGAAGATTCATATTTTAGGTGAGGTCTTAGGAGTAGGCTTCATACCAGTACCTTGTTGAATGTTGGGATGAATTGAGGCACTTTCAAGTCATTGAACATTTACTATATGGAAGTTTATTTTGCCCTAACACAGCAAGGATAAGCAATAACAATGTAGTGATACTTAGCTTCTTTGAATGTGTTCCCCCAATCATTCCCATCACCACATAGAAATGCATTTTGTCAGCTGGCAGGGTATGATATCACAAGTGGTTTCCAGACATCCACCAAGGTGGAGGGGCATTTCATCCATGTGGGTGGGACTTCTTATGTCTTTAGATGAGCAGGAAGCTTGACAAGGGAGGCAGAGGTCAGTCAGATCTCAGGGACCGTTTTGTAGCCTTTTAAGGAAAACTAATCCCTATTTGGGGGAAATGGGAGCCTTGGTCCTATCATATGGGGTTGGGCTAAATGACTTCTAAGGTCCCTACCAACTCTTAGACTTTATTGGATTATCATTATTAGTTATCAGTGCTTTAGTACACATGAGTCTAATTTCTCTTCCACGTGCCAGCTCTTCAAATATATAACTATTGAGTTCTTCTTGAAAATCTCTTATCCAGGTCAAGTATCTCCATTTCTTTCATCTGATTTTCACATGGCATGATCTTGAGGACTTTCACCAACCTGGTTGCTTTGTTCTGGATATTCTTGAACATATTATTGTGGTTCCTAAAATTTGGTGCTTAGAATTCAACATAATACTCCACATGTATTCTTACCAGGGCAGCATGCAGTGAGACCATCACCTCTTCAGGACAATATATCTCTTTTAATGCTGCTTAAGGTTGCCTTAGCTTTCTTGTCTGCCATATTGACATATTTAACTTTCCCTTTACTAATTCCACCCCCGTCCCCAAAGAACAAGTCTGTTAATTCTGAAATGACAATGCAAATCTTATTATCTGTTTAGGCCTTTCTTTAATAGTGGCTGACATTTTCTTTAAAGATTCTGTCTACACAAAGGGAAAGGAAGAAAAGACTAAATGATTTTTTCAAACTTTGAGAATACCTGAATATGCTGGTACAGGCATATAATCCCCACTACTGTGAGAGGCAGAATCTGGTGGATCATTAAGAGCCAGGGAATTCTTAGGTGTAGTAGCTGGTTGGGTATAACGTACCTCTAGGTGGACTCTGGGAGTAAAGAGAGGGCATCAAGCCATCTAAGAAAGGAAAGCTAGCCAAGGTTGAAAATGGAACAGGTCAAAGTATCCATGCTTATCAGTAGTGGGATTGGGTCTATAAGTAACCACTGCACTTTCAGCCTAGGAAAGATAGGGGGATTCTCTTTCAAAAAAATTAATTCAACCAACCAGCCAAATATTCTGGAATTCTATGATTTTAAGTGATACCGTTTGTTTTATTCCAAGCAATAGGTGACTCGGTTGAAAAAAAAACTTTCAGAATGGGTTTTGGATTATCAACCAATGTTATCAGAAAGGTTATTATATGACTTGGCACTGAAAGGGAACTTTGAGTTGCAGAATTCACAATTTTAGCCAAAATAGTTCTTTTAGAAATGTATCTTTTTCACATGGAAACATATGAATTGTTCTTTAATACTCACTATGTAATGTTAGAAGAAGGTCTGGAGGTCTACCTACAAACCCCTCTGTGCCTCTCTCTGCGGCTCTTAGAGCAGTAGGTTGTCCCCCAACCCTTGACTACACCCCAGACTAGGTGTTATTTCTTTGTTGTCCAATCAAATCTCACAAACCTATGCCCCCAGACCATTCCCTTCCCAGGGGAAGTCTGAGTCTCCATGAATCAACTTTATCATTTGCTAATACTTTAGCATCACAGGAAGGGACTTCACTGGTCAGTTTGTTCAAGTCTCTCATTTTACAGACAAGGACACCAAAGCCTCAATAAGGTAAGTGATTTGTTTCAGGACACAGAGATAGCAAAAGGAAGAGATGAGATTAGGATCTAGGTCTTTTAACTTTCAATCCAGAGTTCTTTCCAGTGTGCCATTTAATCCAGGTGGTGAAATAAATTTAGCATATTAATATCAATCCCAGTCCACTGTATGCCCTTGAAGGCTCAAATTCTTCCAGTCCCTTCATTAACCTCTCTCCCTACCCCTTACCCTTATCATCTCAGCATTAGACAGTTTGAAAGCCTGGAAGATTCCTCGTCTCTCATTCCTAGCGAGGAGCAGGAAGGACTTTCATTCAGGACTTTTTATGGATAGCCATCAGTAATAATTCTTTGTTGTCACAATATATAAAATTGGAGCACTCCCAGAAGCCTTCTTTAAAGATGGCATGAATTGAGCAAGCTGTGTGTGACACCAGGCATTGGTTTCGCTCCTAGCATGCCATGTTTCAGCTCTCTGATTTCTAAGTATTGTCTTGCCACTCAGCTCATACATTTAATTTTTTCCTTTTTCATATTGGACAAATTTAAGGGAGGGGTGGTGGTGGTGGTGGTGGTGGTGAAGTAATATGCGTTATATAGATATTTCACAGTCCCACCAAGGCAAAAGTGTGTATGTGAGGAGGGCCAATGGGCTATTGAGAGCTCCAGGGCCAATCCTTCAGTTTCTCTCTTTATTGTCAAACTCAGTGCTCTTTAGAATACCTTAACCAGGCTTTCTCCATCACTATCATAGCCTTGGTTTTCTCTTGGTGAGAGGCATGAGTGCTATAAACCTTTGATGCCCTAAACAGTAAAAGAGTACACCTGAGGCAGACAAACACAAGCATAAGAAGGAGGGAAGAAAAAAATGAAGGAAGGAAGGAAAAAAAGGAAAGGAAGATGGAAAAAAATGAAATGTGTGTATTAAGCTCCTTCTGTGGGCTAGGCACTACTCTAAATGCTTTACAAATATTATCTCATTTGATTCTCACAACAACCCCTGTGAGGTAGGTGCTATTAGGATTCCCATTTACAGTTTAGGAGACTGAGGCAGACAGAGGTTAAATGATTTAGTTGCTCAGAGTTAATAAGTGTCTCAGGCCAGATTTAAACTCAGGTCTTCCTGACTTCAGGCCCAACACTCGATCTATTACTCAGTACTCTTTTGAGAGATATTACCGATGCTCAATAGATAGAATTTGGCAAGAAGATAAGGGAATTTTGTTGTTGTTCTGTTGTTTTTCAGTCATGTCCAACTTTATGTGACCTCATTTGGGCTTTTCTTGGCAGAAATTCTTGCCATTTCTTTCTCCAGCTCATTTTACAGATGAGGAAACTGAGGCAAACAGTTAATTGACTTGCCCGAGGATATGCAGCTAGTGAGGCTAGTAAGGTGAGTCTTGCTGACTCTAGGAAGGATACTTTAACCACTGTGCTACCTAGCTAAAAAGGGAGAGGGAACTGTAAAAGAAAACACTAATTTCTAACGTAAAAGACTGGATGAATGGTAGTACCACTGACAAAAATAATGAAGTAAAAAAGAGCAGATTCTGGAGAAAAGACAATAAGCTCAGTTTTGGACATGTTGAGATGGCCATGGGACAATCCAGGTGGAGATGTCTTCTTGTAAGCAGTTGGAGAGTTTGGTCTAGAAATCTGAAGAGAGGTCAGGAATGAAAATTTAAGTGTTATTTGAATAGAGGAGGTAGTTGAAACTATAAGAATGAATGATAATGCTGAGAGAACATAGAAAAGAAGGGAACCCATGATATAATAATGGGCAGCACCACTGTGGGGTCCTAATTGGTAAAAGCCATAACAAGGCCACAGTGATCCGTATAAGACCTTGTGTGTCTGGACATCTACCCAATAGCATTGGCCTCGATGCCCGGGTTTCTGGGAATCAAGCCCAGTCAGTATTAAGTAGTAAATCAAAGCATTAGCTAAACTGTGATGACATATGTAATGATGCTCTATCATTCCTCCTCCCTTTGTTTGATTTCTATAATTACCATGGGGCTTTTTGGGGGTCTTTGCAGGGATCCCCTGAATCATCTGGCCACTGCCCCAGACAGAAAATTATTAAACTCTTGGCAGGGATCCATCATTCTACCCCTATTGTAAATAACCCAATTGATTAAACTTCTGCTTATAATCAATCTGGACTTCCTAGCTTCTTTCTTTGGTATAGAACTTGCCCCACTGTTTTAGGGGAACCATGAACATCCCTGCGCAGGGGAATTCCAGACTTTACATCCACTTTAAGGAAGTCAGTAAGTTTAGTCATGATTTGAAGGACATTGGAAAGTGTGCTTGATCAAATTCATCTTCTTTGAAAGTCTGGCCAAGTGCCAGATTAATTAATTAATTAATTAATTAATTAATTTCAAATTAATTCTCCATTTTTATTGGGTTGAGGTACTCTATTACCTGGGAGACATGACAAGTAAACAGATCCTTGCTATTTTGTTAACTAGTTCATTTGATTAATGCATTTTGCTAAAAACAAATAGGATCTTGAGGGAATATTCACATATCTTCATATACTCATATACCTCACCTAGAATCTATGCATTTTGATTGGGTAAGCAAGTGGCAGAGATGTCCTGAAATGAATGAGTGCAGGCCTACCCAGAGATGTTATAGGCACTCGGTGCTTACATATATATATCATTCACTTAGTTCAGGGGAAAAAGTCAGCACAACAAACTTCAGAGAAAATACAAACAGAAATTAAAAGCAGAAATTATATAAACAAAGCAAATAAACAGATCAGCAGACAGAACTTCTAGCTCTCTGACCAAAACATTACATTCATAGTTACCAGAGAGAGGCACCAACATCCGGGGTTTTCAAAGTGTGTATGTGGGGGGCTCCAACAGCTACCCAGAGTCTCATCTGGTCAAATCACACGACACTTCCAGTGAGTGAGCCACAAGGAAAAAGCTAACCTCAGAGTATATATACACTTCTTCAGGGTCAGAGGGTGTCACAACCATGGACTCAAACCCATGTGACCTAGGCCTTCCCGTAATTTAAGCAGGTCATCAAAGACTCCTGATTCAATCAAAGACTCTTGATTGAGACAAAAGCAAGACTCAAATGCACTTTATTGCCTTAGTGCTGAGAAGCACTCCAAAACAATGCCATTACAGCAGAGAGATCAAATGTTTTGTTGGTCAAAAAGCCAAGAGGACAGTGTCATTGGATCAAAGGGTATTGTCATGTAGGAGAGTAAGGAGTAAGAAAACTGGACGATAAGAAGGGGCTAGGAAGTGAAGAGGCAACTAGGTGGTGTGGTGGATAGAGTGCCCATCTTTTAGTCAGAAAGACCTGAGTTCGAATGTGACTCAGATACTTACTAGCTGTGTGACCCTGGGCAAATCACTTAACCCTGCTTTCCTCACTTTCCTCATCTCTAAAATGAGCTGGAGGAGGAAATAGCAACCACTCCACTATCTTTGCCAAGAAAACCCCAAATGGGGTCATGAATAATCAGAAACAGATGAAAGTTACAAAGGGCTTTGAATGACAAACATAGCTTTTTATATTTGATCCTAGAGGCAACAGGAAGCTTATCTGAGTTTATTAAGTAGAGGGGAGGTGGTGACATGATGGGACCTGAATTTTAGGAAAATTGCTTTAGTAGCTGAAAGGAGGATGGATTGGAATAGGGAAGGAGTTGAGACTGGCTGACCAGGCGGCCATTGCAATTGTCCAGCCACGATGATGACCTGTACTGGACTGGTGGCAGTGTCAGAGGAGAGTAAGGGATGGAACTGGGGCGTTGTTGCAAAGGTGAAATTGTTAGGCCTTGGCAATAGCTTCGACATGGGGATGATAGACAGTGAGGAGTCCAGGATGGCAAGATTGTAACTGAGATAAAGGTGGAAACCAGTTAGACTTTGTCTCTCTTACAGTTTAACATAAGGCTGATTCTGTTGGCAGGGGAAAAAAATGTGAAGCCATTAGCCAGTCAGAGAGGATAATAAACTGACTTGGAGACCATGTGTGTATGAGGCCATGTCTGGATAATTGAATGTAGCTCATTAAGTTGGCCCTGTAAGTCACAGGCCTTGTATTTATAGGTTCCTGTAACAGACTGTGGAGAATTGGAACAACTGAATCTTCAGGGCAGATTTGATTCTGCAGTGACAAGGACATTGCTTAAGGCAGTATTGTAGCTGAGGTTTGGAAAAGCAAGCAAAGCTGGGGAATGAATGCATTCACACCAAGGGCTCCTGCTTTGGGCGGGACCCTATAAAGAAATGAGTGCCTTTTATTAACTTTTGGGGTGAAATGTCCATGTCTATATGAATTATTCAGTTTCTGGGTGATGGCAAAACAATGTCTAATTGTACTTTCTAAGGTTTCCTTTTTCCTCTAATGAGGGAAGGGATGAGGAGAGGAGGTGGGTAATTAGTTAGAGAGTGATTATGTAGGAATATGTGGGCTGAGTGTTCCGACAACAGGAAACTTCGCAATTGGCTAAGAGTCCCAGTGGTTTGGTGCAGCTAACAAATGAGCTTCCTCTAGGGTGATTGGTTTGGCCAATCTGGAACCCAAGGGGAGGGAGTGTTCTGGGAGCAAGGGAACAGTCTTAGTTTGGGCAAAAACAGAACAGGGTCGTGAGGTTCTGGTGAGTGGGGCTCCCCATGGCCTCAGAGAGGAATCATGACAGAGTTGAGAACTAAACTCTGGAATTATAGTTTCTTTCCAAGGTCAGCTCAAGCAGCAGCTTCTGAAGCCTTTCCTCAGTCTCCTCCCTTTCTCCCCCAGTTTACTATACTCTGACCAGAGATTTAGACTAGACTAGAGAATAGTAATGGTCACATTACAGAAGAGAGTAATCGCATGGTTAAGGGGAAGTGTTCTTTGTGGATAGAACTACAAATAATCTAATTTTCCCTGGAAGCAGACACCTGCAATCCTTCATAATTTTTTACAGCTTTTTCCCACAGGTAACATATGCAAACAGGTAAAATTGGGTTGCAATAAACAGGAAGAGCAGCCTGGGGGAAGATAGGGGTTAGAGGCATTTTCCTTGGTGGGAATGAAGGGGAAGGAAGTTTATAGGCCAGCTGTGGGTTAGAGCCTAAAGTCTTTTAAGAACCACCTAGAAAACATACCACCTGAGTCGCTTCGGGGCTGCTTCACTGAGGCACTACCTGGGCCCCAGCAGTTAATGGGATTTACCTCTAAATGGGACATTTCAGCTCAGGCTAGTCCAATCCCCTCATTTCACAGATAAGGAGATTGAGGCCTAGACAGGTGACCATTACTTACCCAGGGCAGATCAGATAATAAGTAGCATGGCTTGTATTAGAACTCAGTTAAACTGGTTTCAAATACAGTGCTCTTTCCAATGTCCAATATAACCTGTTAGCATATGTCACCTATGTGACTCTGGACAGCTTATTTAACCCCTTGGTGCAGTACAAAACTCTCCACCTCTCTTTACGAAAGCTACTGTGTTGCTTTCGTAAAGGTATCACAGTTTACACACACACACACACACACACACACACACACACGCACGCACGCGTGCATGCACACGTGTATATGTACACATATATACACATACATGTATGTATATACACACAACATACACACAGTTTGTGTGTCTTGTGTATGAGTGTGTAGTATGTATTTACCTATCCATATATCAATGTAGCATAACAGTTAGAGGGTTGTCATTGGAGCCAGGAAGACCTAAGTTTAAATGTGGCCTCTGACACAGCATCTGTGTGACCCTGGGCAATTCACTTAACTCCTCATTACCAAGAAGGCATCAGTCTACATTGGTAGAGGGTGTTCCTCAGCAGGTGCTCCTATATACCAATGAAATCTGTCTCTCTCATCTCTCTTGTCTCTGTCTCTCTATCTTTTCTATCTCCTTTCTCTCTCTCTCTCTCTCTCTCTCTCTCTCTCTCTCTCTCTCTCTCTCTCTTTCTCTCTCTCCCTCCCTCCCTCTCTCCCTCTCTCTCTCTCTCTCTCTCTCTCTCTCCCCCCCTCTCTCTCTCCCTCCCTCTCTCCTTTCCCACTCCTTTCTTTCCCTCCTCTCTACTCTCTCTTTTCTCTGTTAATTCACTCTCTCATTTGTTTGTCATCTCGATGTTGTCATTCAGACATTTTTCAGTTTGGTCCAATTCTTCATGATCCCATTGTGGGTTTTTTTGTGTGTTTTTGTTTGTTTGTTTTAGCAGAGATACTGGAGTGGTTTGACATTTCCTTCTCCAGTTTATTTTACAGATGAGGAGGCTGAGGTAATCAGGATTAAGTGACTCACCCAAGGTGTAAGACAAGCTTTTGGGTTCCAGCCTCTAGCATATTCACTCTTGATCTGGGCAGCCAGAAGGACAGCAAAGGAGACATGATAGGGCTTAATTATTTTATTCTTCTCAAGGGGATTGTTGATAACGGGAGCAACAACTCCTACAACTTCCCCTAAATCTCAATAGCGGCCAGTCGAGACAAGCACACACATTCACATTCCCCCAAGCCTGGATGGAGGCTGGTCAAGTCAAGCACAGCACTTCCATTCCCCACTTACTGACCCGTGCTCACTTGATTTAAAGAGGAGCAGACAAAGAAGGCCATTTGCCAGCAATAGCCTCACAAGTTTATGTTAACTTTAGCAATATCATGGTGACTTAGCATAGTACCATAGGCTGTTTACAACTTAACTCAAATGTTTACATTATCTTGGTTATGTAATGATATGCAAGCTCATTGAGATTGTTTATGATGTGAAATCCTGGGAACTAGTAGATTGTTTATTGCCTTGGATCCTGGGAACTAGTTGTAACAACAAAGACCAACAATGTCAGTGTACAGGAGGGCTGCTAGCACAGGTTCTTTGATCTGCTTTTCTAAAGGAAAGCAACTTTAAAGGGTCAACAATCTTACTTCATATATATATATATATTTCACTTAGTTCAGGAGAAAAGTCAGCACCCTGAACTTCAGAGAAAATACAAACAGAAATTACAAGCAGAAATTGTATAAACAGAGTAAATATAAACAGCAAAGACCAACAGACAGGGCTTCTAACGTCTGACCGAAAGCAGTACATACATAGTTACCAAAGAGAGAAGCACCAACATCTGGGTTTTTCAAAGCTGGGGGGTTCCTTAATGGCTACCCAGAGTCTCATCTGGCTAAATCACACCAACACTCTTCCAATGAGTGAGGCCCCAAATCAAAATGCTAACCTCAGAGTATATATACCCTTCTTCAGGGCCAGAGGGCATCACAACCTTCGTGACTCAGGCTTATGCGACTCAGGCTTCCATGTGACTCAGGTTCAAAGCAGATCACATAGGCCTATGTTTACTCTTGATCTGGGCAGCCAGAAGGACAGCAAAGGAGACAGGGAATAGGCAGGGAAGATCTTCAAAACTGTATTAACATTACACTAATATTTTAAAAAGAAAATGAGTCCATATTCCATACACAGGGTCACATAGCTAATAAATATTTGAGGTAAGATTAGAACTCGGGAAGATAAGTCTTCCTGGTTTCTGACTGGGCACTTTCATCTACTGAGCCACTAGCTTCCCATGTATATGCATAGATATGCCATATATCTATTTCTCTGTCTATCTATCTATCTATCTATCTATCTATAACGGGATTTGGCCCATCTAACCAGGTCTCCTATTTGCTAGGAGCAGTCTTAGTGTCTCCCATGGGATGATGCCATTTTAGGCTTTGCATGGAATGTCCCAAAAGTCTTAGTAAGGTTTAAAGTTTAAATAGTTTAAGACTACACATTAACAACTTGGAGAAGACAGTGTTGAGGGAGTGATGCCATAATCAACCTCAAATATATTAAAGATTCTTACATAGATGAAGGTGTCTAATTTTCTCCACCTTCACCAAATAGGCAGAGAAGAAGAGATGGGCTTAGAGAATAGCACAGAGGATTTGGGCTAGTATTAGAAAAAAGGTTCTTAAATGATATGGTGTTATTGAGCAGAGTCTTGCAGTCTCTTTTTCTGGAAGTCTTTAAAAATAGGTTAGATCCTCATATCAGAGATGGATTAAGAATGGTCCTGCTGAAATACTAGGGGATGGACTAATTAACCTCTCAAATTCTTTCCCAGCTCTGAGATTCTATTCCCTGATATAGGCCATGGAGATCATGATATATTAATAAAATGAATTTTTATTTCTCATTTTCCTTTGAGAAAGAAAAATGGCTGGTGGTATTTTTAAAGTGAGTTAAAATTTCAGAACATTATAGAATAGTTCATTGTCATGTGATTGGTTATTGACTATGTCAGAGGAAGCTCAATGAACCATACCATTGACTTTGGTCACATTCTTGCTACTAGTCCCCTATATCTTAAAATAATGTAGGACTTGTAGGACATGATATGATGTTTAAAAGTTTTAAGATCTCTTAACCAGGCTTTTTAACCGAAGCATTCACTCCGGGTTATTTTAAAGCAACAAATACTTATTTAATGTCTACTCTATATGAAAGATGGCCCTGAGGGGAGATACACAGTTTAGTTAAACAATGGTCTAAGTCCTTGTGCAGCTTACAATCTAGTAGAGAGATATGAAATATATAATATTGTAGACAATAAAACCTGGTGAGTATTACAGGGGTCCAAGCAAAATGCTATGTGCTGAGGAGGGAAGGTTTCATTGAGGAGCTGATATTTCAATTGGGATGACTAGAAATTCAATAGGCAAAAGAGGGAAAAGAAACATTCCAGGTATAGAGAACCCATAAGCAAAGGCATACTAGTAGGAAGGTACAAAGTGTATTGGAGAGACAGCGTGTAGTCCAGTTTGACTGGAGACTAGAGTACATGGTGATAAATGATAAACAATATGAAACAAAGCTGGAAATATCAATTATTTCCATATTGTTAAGGTTTTTGAATGCCAAGAAGATTTAATTTATAGACATTAGAGAAGTTTTTTGTGTGGAAGAATAATATTATAAGGAGACGGGGGGCAGGGGGAGAGAATGAGAGAAAGAGAGAGAAAGAGAGAGAGAGAGAGAGAGAGAGAGAGAGAGAGAGAGAGAGAGAGAGAGAGAGAGAGAGAAAGAGAGAGAGATACAGAGAGGGAGATACACAGAGGGAGGAGAGAGACACAGAGACAGAGAGAGACACAGAGACAGAGACAGGGAGACAGAGAGAGAAATTTGGCTTCATTTGTGTAGAGATGCTAGATCAAGTTCCATGAGTAAAACTTTTGTCAAGGGAAAGCATATAGAGGTAGGAAGAGAAGGTAAAAGCAGAACCTTAAGAAGTACTCACTATTTTTTTCTTTTTTGGGGGGTGGTGCAGGGCAATTGGGATTAAGTGACTTGCCCAAGGTCACAAAGCTAGTACATGTGTCTAGAGTCTGAGGCTGAATTTGAACTCAGGTCCTCATGACTTCAGGACCGGTACTCTACTCACTGTGCCACCTAGCAGCCCCCAAGAAGCCCTCACTTTAAGGAGTTAGAAAGAGTGTGAAATAACTGCCAAAGGAAATAGGGGAGTGATCAGAGAAGCAGAAGAGGAGGCAAAAGTGCAACCAAAAGAGCCATGCTAAGAAGTCATTGAAAGAGAATGGTTTTTTAGGGGGGCAGAGCCAAGATGGTGGCTAGAAAGCAGGGACTTGCCTAAAGCTCTCCCCCAGAACCCTCCAAACACCTATAAAAATGGCTCTGAACAAATTCTAGAACTGCAGAACCCACCAAATAGCAGAGGGAAGCAGTGCTCCAGCCCAGGACAGCCTGGATGGTCACTGGGTAAAGTCTATTGCACTGTGCTGGGAGCAGAGCCCAGCATGGGTCGCACCCGGACCAACCAGACTAGAAGCCAGGCAGAACAGGCTTTAGCGTCCTGAATCAGTAAGCTGTGGCAGTTAACAGCCTTCTTAACGCACAAACACCAAAGACAACAGAGAAGGTTAGTGGGAAAAACTGTGGGGACAGAGTGAAAGGATGCGCTGGTGTGGCAGAGATTGCTGTGTAGAAATAGCTCTGAAAACAACAGCACAGCCCCTCAAGCTTGGGACAGAGTACTCTCTAGTCTACAAGCAGTCATATCTTGACAAAAAGCTCAAGGGTCAAGTAGTTGGCTGGGAACATGGCCAGGCAGTGAAAACGGACTCAGGTTCAGACTCAGACTTTGGAATCTTTCTTTGGTGACAAAGAAGAACAAAACATACAGTCAGAAGAAGTCAACAAAGTCAAAGAGCCTACATCAAAAGCCTCCAAGAAAAACATGAACTGGTCTCAGGCCATGGAAGAGCTCAAAAAGGATTTGGAAAATCAAATAAGAGAAGTAGAGGAAAAATTGGGAAGAGAAATGAGAGTGATGTGAGAAAACCATGAAAATCAAGTCATTGACTTGCTAAAGGAGACCCCAAAAATACTGAAGAAAATAACACCTTAAAAAATAAACTAACTCAAATGGCAAAAGAGCTCCAACAAGCCAATGAGGAGAAGAATGCCTTGAAAGGCAGAATTAGCCAAATGGAAAAAGGAGGTCCAAAGGACCACTGAAGAAATACTACCTTAAAAATTAGATTGAAGCAAGTGGAAGCTAGTAACTTTATGAGAAATCAAGATATTATCAAACAGAACCAAAGGAATGAAAAAATGGAAGACAATGTGAAATATCTCATTGGAAAAACCACTGACCTGGAAAATAGATCCAGGAGAGAGAATTTAAAAATTATTGGACTACTTGAAAACCATGATCAAAAAAAGAGCCTAAACATCATCGGTCAAGAAATTATCAAGAACTACCCTGATATTCTAGTGCCAGAGGGCAAAATAGAAATTGAAAGAATCCACCAATCGCCTCCTGAAAAAGACCCCTCCCCAAAAAAAACTCCTAGGAATATTGTCGCCAAATTCCAGAGCTCCCAGATCAAGGAGAAAATATTGCAAGCAGCCAGAAAGAAACAATTTGAGTATTGTGGAAACACAATAAGGATAACACATTAAGGGATTGAAGGGCTTGGAATATGATATTCCGGAGGTCAATGGAGCTAGGATTAAAACCAAGAATCACCTACCCAGCAAAACTGAGTATCATGCTCCAAGGCAAAATATGGTTAGTCTTTCACAACTTGAGTATTGTGGAACGGTTTTGCATAACGATACATGTGTGACCTATGTTGAATTGCTTGCCTTCTTAGTGAGGGTGGGTGGGGAGGGAAGAGGGGAGAGAATTTGGAACTCAAAGTTTTAAAAGCAGATCTTCAAAAAAAAAGCTTTAACATGCAACTAGGAAATAAGATATACAGGCAATTAGGCATAGAAATTTATCTTGCCCTACAAGAAAGTAAGGGAAAAGGGGATTTTGGGAGAGTGGGGTGACAGAAGGGAGGGCTGACTGTGGAATGGGGCAATCAGAATATATGCCGTCTTGGAGTGGGGGGAGGGTAGAAATGGGAAGAAAATTTGTAATTCAAACTCTTGTGGAAATCAATGCTGAAAACTAAAAATATTAAATAAACAAGAAAAAAAAGAAAGAGAATGGAGGGAGTGGTCAACAGTGTCAGGTTCTTTAGAGAGGTCAAGGAAAAATGAACCCCCTGAACAAATGAAAATTTTTATAAGGATCTTTCTATAGATAGTTTAGGCACGAAATTAGTAAACTTTGACAGAATCCTATATGTAGAGTGATTGGGGTGGTGGCTATTTTAAAATGAATGTTGAGGAAGTAGGAGGCATTGACTTTGAACTACTTTTAAAAGAAATTTGACCAAAAAAGAGAGGAGAGAGGTAGATAGTATCAAGATCAAGTAAAAAGATTTTAAGGATTAGAAACATATGAAAATGTTTGTAGAAAAGCAGGAAAGAAACAGGGGAGAGAAAGAGAGTGAAGAAGCATGAGAGTACATATGATCTCTAGAAGAAGTTCTTAGAGAAGTCGAGAGGTGGGATTGAAGAATATCTCAGTTCGATGGATTAACTTTTAGTCAGGGGTAGGGACAACTCAACCCCTGATGAGAGGAAAGGAAGAGCCTCTGGGTGAGTGATACCGAGTTTTGAGGAATAGAAGGAATCCCTATATATAGTATAGGGATTCCATCTTCTCAGTGAAGTTGGAAGTTTTCAACTACTTCATTTTTTAAAATAAAATTTTATCAATATGTTCTGTTTGATTACATTACCAAAAGTATCTCATGTATTACTCTCCCTCTCCAAAAGCCAATCCATATGACAAATACTATTTTTTAGAGAAAAAAAAAAGTCAGCATCACTGATTGACACATTGAAAAAGTCTGAAAATGTATGCAATGTGTAACACCTGTGGACCCCCCACCTCCACACAGGGGGTATCTTTTGACATCTCGTCATTTGAGCCCCACTTATCTTTATAATTTTGTTACATTCGCTTTTGGGTTTTGGTGTATAGTTGCTGTTTCCATGTACATTGTTGTAGTTACTGTGTGTATCATTTTCTTGATGCTGGTTATTTCATTCTGCATCATATGCCTCTCCATGCTTCTCTACATTCATCACATGCATCATTTCTTACAGCATGGTAGTATTCCAGAGCATTCATATACCACAGTTTGCTTAGCCATTCTCCATTTGACAGCTTCTACTTTGTTTCTATTTCTTCTTCTTCTTATTCGGTTGTTTCAGTTGTGTCTGATTCTTTGTGACTCTATCTGGGGTTTTCCTGGCAAGGATATCAGAGTGGTTTGCCCTTTCCTTCTCCAACTCATTTTAGATGAGGAAACTGAGGCAAACAGGGTTGCCCAGGGTCACATAGTTAGTATCTGGGGTTGGATTTGAACTTGGGTCCTCCTGATTCCAGGCAGTGAGATCTATCCACTGTACCACCTAGCTGCCCTTTCAGTTCTTGGCTATCACAAAAATTATGGCAATAAATATTTTTTACAGCTGCACTTTTTTTTTTGGAGATTCTAATTCTTAGCTATTACAAAAGTACTGTTATAAATATATGAGGACTTTTTTTCTTATTGTTGGCTTCCTTAAGGCTTGTGAAAAAATGATTTTTCTTAGTAAACATTATCTTGGAGAGTCAGAGCTTCTCCCATCCCCTTTCTTCCAGAGTTCAGGAGGACATTAAGACCTAATGTAATGTCTCTATTCCTGCTCATTATGTTGCCCAGACAGGTCTGGGAAAATGTTGATTCCTCCCTATTGTCAAGACTGGTGATATGGAAATTGATGTCTTTTGGACCAAGATTAAGTGACCTAAGTCAGTACCCAAGACCCTCATTTTAATATAGCCCACCTTCTGGTGTGTTGACCAATCAGAGTTGATTGGCCCCCCTTGGGAACACCTACTATTCAAAGGACATATAACTCTGCACCCTCCAGCCTTCAAATTGAGCTGGTTCTGGAGTGGATCATAACTCCCATGCAATGCATGTTGCCAGCTTGAGAGAAATTAAAATGTGGACACAACCTAATTTCCTTTGTCTTTTCTTAGAACAAACTCTGCTGAGGTTGACAGGCATAAGCCCGGTAATGGAGTGTCTGATTCAAAGTGTATGGATATTTTAGTCACTTTGTTTGCATAATTTGAAATTGCTTTCCTAACTGGTTGTAAATGTACTAGTGCCCTTATCTTCCCAAAAGGCCCCCCCCAAACACTGACTTGCCATTTTTTTGTCATTTTCACCAATTTGCAAGGTAAGAAGTGAAACCTTGGGGTTGTTTTGATTTTCATTCCTCTTATCATTAGTAATATGGAGCATCTTTGTTCCCTTAAACACCTTGCAGTTCTTTTGAGAGCAGTTTGTTTATATCCTTTGACCATTTATCTATTGGGGAATGACTAGCTTTCATCCTTAAATAGGGGTGGCTTTGGTTGTAGAAGATGTGGAACTTTATTGTGAGATAGTGATGCTTAAAGTGTAAATGTAATACTAAAAGTTGACATTTACATAAATCTTTAAGGATTTTGTGAAGGCTATATATCTTTATCTATATCTATATCTGTGGAGGCCAGGGAGGTTTGGCCCAGTCAGGAATACTAAACAGAGTGGTTGCTGGCAGTTATGCATAATAAAGGTGGGAATTTAGAACAAAGCCTCTAAGGCAGAGATAGAGAGCCCACTAGCTTCACATAGCCTTTTGGTTCTTATTCCAGGTCAATTTGCTTGACAAGGAGGAGCATTACTGGGGCTAAAGAGAGCCTCCTTAACATATCCATACATATCTCCTATATGAGTCTGCAGAAGGACAATAAGTGATTTCACCTGCTTTAACATCTCTGCTATCAGGACTGTGGAGCAAGAACTGCTGTCTGTCCAAAGGCCTAGCTTATTCTTAACCTGAGGGTATCTTCTTGTTAGTTGGGCCTGGTTATCATAACCTGTGGATTAGAACAGCTTTAGCTCTCCCACTTAAAAGAGAGGCTTACAAACTATTTCACTCTAGGGGATGGTAGCAGAGTGGGGTTATTTTCTGGGGCTCATGTGGGACAGGGGTGTTGTCTTATTTGATCTTTACAACAATCCTGTAATGTGGGCTCTATAGGTATTCTTACAGAGAGGTTATATTGCCCATAGACCCAAAGCTTTTAAGAATGAGAAATAGAATTTGAACCTGGCTGTTTTCCTTATTCTAGCCCCAATATATTCCATTGGTATATAGATGAATATGGAGGCTTGTGAAGTTGAGGAATTATGAGACCAAGGCATTGGGCTGTTAGCAGAAATATTAAAATCCCTGACAATTGTGAGAAGCAGTAGTGTGGAAAGGAAGATTATGAGGTGGTTATTAAAGGAATTGAGAAATTTTGGGAAGGAATCAACATGTAAGAATGTGCCAGGGAATACTTGGTACTCAGCATAAAAAGACAAAACAAAATAATTCCTTTCCTCAGGAAGCTTACATTGGACTAGGAGGAAGACAGTTGGTATATAAATAAATACATTATGTTAAATATGCATAATAAATAATTTATGGGATAGGGTAAGAGCTTCTGGGAGGGAGATCAGAAAAGGCCCATTTAGTAGGTGATAAATTGAGTTGTGCTTTGAAGGAAATTAGGGATTTTAAGAGAGAGAGGTGAGGAGGGATTACTGTGTATTTTAGGCATGGGAAGCAGCCCATGTGAAAGCAGGAGGTGGGATATGGAGTGTTTTGTGAGAAATAACAAGGAGATCAATTTGGGTGAATTGTAGAGTATCTGGTGGGGAATATTATATAGTAATGATGAAAAGTTAGTATGGAAGCTTGGTTGTACTTTTTTTCCTTTTTCTTTATTTATTTTCAATTATTTTATTATTGAATATTTTAGTTTTCAACATTAATTTCCACGAGATTATGAGTTACAAATTTTCTCCCCATTTCTGCCCTCCCCCCGCTCCAAGATGGCATATATTCTGATTGCCCCATTCCCCAGTCAGCCCTCCCTTCTGTTACCCCACTCCTCCCCATCCTCTTTCCTCTTACCTTCTTGTAGGGCGGGATAGATTTCTATGCCCAATTCCCTATATATCTTATTTTTCAGTTGCATGCAAAACCAACTTTTTTTTTGAGCATCTGCTTTTAAAACTTTGAGTTCCAAATTCTTTCCCCTCTTCACTTCCACAATACTCATGTTATAAGAGACTAACTATATTTCCCTCTCTCCTATCCTGTCCCCCTTTATTCAATTTTTTCCCTTGACCCTGTCCCTTTTCAAAAGTGATTGCTTTGGATTGCCTCCTCCCCCATCTGCCACCCCCTATCTGCCCTCCCTTCTATCATCACCCCTTTTTTATCCCCTTCCCCCTACTTTCATGTGGGGTAAGATACCTGATTGAGTGTTTATGTTATTCCCTCCTCAAGTAAAATCTGATGAGAGCAAGATTCACTCATTCCCTTTCATGTGCCCCCTCTTCCCTTCCAACAGAACTGCTTTTTCCGGCCAATTTTATGTGAGATAATTTACCCCATTCTATCTCTCCCTTTCTCCCTCTGTCAATATATTCCTCTCTCATCCCTTAATTTGATTTTATTTTTCAGATATCATCCCTTCATATTCAACTCACCCTGTACCCTCTGACTATACATATGTATATTCCCTTCAACTAACCTAATACTGATGTATCATGAATTACACACATCAGCTTTCCATGAAGGAATGTAAACAAAACAGTTCAACTTTAGTAAGTCCCTTGCAATTTCCTTTTCTTGTTCTTTTTCTTGATTACCTTTTCATGCTTCTCTTGATTCTTGTGTTTGAAAGTCAAATTTTCTATTCAGCTCTGGTCTTTTCATTGAGAAAGCTTGAAAGTCCTCTATTTTACTGAAAATCCATATTTTGCCTTGGAGCATGATACTCAGTTTTGCTGGGTAGGTGATTCTTGGTTTTAATCGTAGCTCCATTGACCTCTGAAATATCATATTCTAAGCCCTTCGATCCCTTAAGGTGGAAGCTGCTAGATCTTGTATTATCCTGATTATGTTTCTACATTATTCAAATTGTTTCTTTCTGGATGCTTACAATATTTTCTCCTTGACCTGGGAATGCTGGAATTTGGGGACAATATTCCTAGGAATTTTCTTTTTGAGGTCTTTTTCAGGAGGTGATTGGTGGATTCTTTCAATTTCTACTTTACCCTCTGGCTCTAGAATATCAGGGCAGTTCTCCTTGATAATTTCTTGAAAGGTGATGTTTAGGCTCTTTTTTTGATCATGGCTTTCAGGTAGTCCAATAATTTTTAAATTATCTCTCTTGGATCTATTCTCTAGGTTAGTGGTTTTTCCAGTGAGATATTTCACATTGTCTTCCATTTTTTCTTTCCTTTGGTTCTGTTTTATAATATCTTGATTTCTCATAAAGTCACTAGCTTCTACTTGCTCCAATCTAATTTTGAAAGTAGTATTTTCTTCAGAGGTCTTTTGGACCTCCTTTTCCATTTGGCTAATTCTGCCTTTCAAGTCATTCTTCTCCTCATGAGTTAGTCTATTTTTTAAGGTGTAATTTTCTTCAGTATTTTTTTTTGGGTCTCCTTTAGCAAGTCATTGACTTGTTTTTCATGGTTTTCTTGCATCATTCTCATTTCTTTTCCCAGTTTTTCCTTCACTTCTCTTACTTGTTTTCCAAATCCTTTTTGAGCTCTTCCATGGCCTGAGACTAGTTCATGTTTTTCTTGGAGGCTTTTGATGTAGGCTGTTTGACTTTGTCGACTTCTTCTGACTGTATGTTTTGATCTTCTTTGTCACCAAAAAAAGATTCTATAGTCTGAGTCTCGGCCTGAGTCTGAGTCCTTTTTTTGCTGCCTATTTGTGTTCCCATGTGACTACTTGACCTTTGAGCTTTTTGTCAAGATATGACTGCTTGTAGAGTAGAGAGTGGTTTGTCACAAGCTTTAGGGGCTGCGCTGCTGTTTTCAGAGCTACTTCTACTCCACAGTCACTGCAAGCTCTGCCACAGCAGCGTTCCTCCTCCCCCAAGAACTGCCAACCAGGATTGTGACCCAGATCCAAACAGGGCAAAGCAAGCCCTGCACCCCCACTCTGGTCCACACTTGATTCCTCCCACTGTGTGAGCCAGGGACTCTGGAAGCAGTCGATGCTGGAGCTCCACCACACCACTGTCTCCACCACCCCCAGGACTGGGGCTGGACCGCTCTCTAACCCGATCAACAGTTCACCCACTAACCTGCTCCATGGTCTTTGGCATTTGTGTGTTGAGAAGTCTGGCAATTGCCCTAGCTCAATGATTCATGGCCTTAAGGCCTGCTCCAGTTGACTCCTGGTCTGGTCTGTCCTGGCATGGCCCATGCTGGGCTGCGCTCTGCTCCCAGCACCGTGCAATAGACCCTTCCCAGTGATCATCCAGGCTGTTCTGGGCTGGAGACCTGCTTCCCTCTGCTATTTTGTGGGTTCTGTAGCTCTAGAATTTGTTCAGAGGCATTTTTTACAGGTATTTGGAGGGATTTGGGGGAGAGCTTAGGCAAGTCCCTGCTTTCTAGCCACCATTTTGGCTCTGCCCCCTGGTTGTAAAGACTTTTTAATGTCAGAGGAATATATATTTGACCCAAGAGGTCATAGGCAGTCATAGGAGTTTAAAAATATGTATGTTGGGGGATCATGTGATCAGACAAGCGCTTAGGAAAAAAATTATTCTTCCCACGTTGTAGAGAATGGATTGGAGTGGAGATATACTTAATTCAAGAAGACTAATTAGAAGGCCATTGTATAGTGTAAACCTGAGGTGATGGGAGCCTGAACTGAATGTTGGCAGAGTGAGGGGAGAAAAGAGAATGCATGCAAAAGGTAGAAATGACAAGATTTGGAATGCACTGGATGACAGCCAGTGGTTGAAAACAACATGACATTTGCTAATCTGGGTGACTGGAAAGATGGTGGCAACTTTGACAGTAATAGTCAAAGTCAGAAGAGGGATGAGCTTCGGAGATCAAGGGGAAGGTGATGATTTTTGAGATGCCTGTAGATGGAGTTGGGCCATTTAGATTGGCCTGTAGCCAGCAGACAATTGGAGACTGGGAGACAGAATTGGACTGAACATAGAGACTTGAGTGTCACTTTTATAAAGATGATAATTAAATTCCTGGGAGTTGATGAGGGAAGTGATAGAGAAACTGGCAGGTGCCAGGAGCACGGAAAGAGAGAGGGCAGTGGATCTCATAAACTCTGAAGGCAGAAAGATTAAAAGAATCTGAGATTTAGAACCAGCAATGACCTGGGGTCACATTCTGTCTCAGATGCACTCTAGCTTGTGTGACATTAGGCAGTCCTTAAGGTCCTCATCTGTAAAGTGAGCAAAGTAATGCCTGTACTACCCACCTCAAGATGCAATAGAGCATAATTCAAAGAGCGCTGACCTTGGAGCCAGGAAGATCTGAGTTCAATTTCTTATTTGGATGTATACTAGCTGTGTAACATGAGCAAGTCACAGGGCAGCTTGGTGGCACAGTGGATAGAACATTGGGCCTTGAGTCAGGAGGACCTGTGTTCAAATATGGCCTCAGACAGTTACTAGCTATGTGACCATTTAACCTCTACTTGCCTCAGTTTCCCCATCTCTAAAATGAAGATAATAATAGCACCTACCTCCCAGAGTTGTTGTGAAGATCAAATTAGATAATAGATGTAAGGTGCTTAGGGCACTGCTTGGCACAGTAAGCACTATATAAATGTTATTATTATTGTTATCATCATCATCATCATCATCATCATCATCATCATCATCATCATCATTACCATTACTTAACCTCTCAAGGTACTTAGGCAATGTTTTATGAGTATAAGTTGCAGAGATAGTGCAAATTGTATTTTTATAGGGAGTTTCTTGTCCGGGAGTTCTCTATACCGATTCTCTACCACGGGCGGGGAACCTGGGGCCTCAAGGCTGCATGTGCCCCTCTAGGTTCTCAAGGGTGGCTCTTTGCCTTCAGGTTCTCTGCAGGTTCTCCACTTTTGCCCACACACCAATAGTTCTCTATACCAATCTCAGTTCTTATGAGGAGCAAATGAGGTAATGTTTTTAAAGCATTTGCAAACAAAAAGAGTTATGTAAATGTCAGATTTCAGGAATAGTTTGCAAGTTATGGGTTTAAGGAGTATTCCTGGCCCTGTGAATCAGGAGGAGCAAGAGAAGGAGTGGCCTCCAGTGGAAAGAATTACAAGGGATGTGGTGTCCCCAGGAGGACTTCCTGTTACCGCCTCTGACTGCCGCTGATGTCCATATGTCCATTTCAACTACTTGCTTACTATACCAAACCTTCACCCCCCCCCTCCTCCTCCTCCTCCTCCTCTTCTTCTTCTCCTTCTTCTTCTTCTTCTTCTTCTTCTTCGTCTTCTTCTTCTTCTTCTTCTTCTTCTCATAGGGACATGCAGATACAAATTAGTCATAAACATACACTAATAATAGACATATAGCATCATTATTTTGTTTTTATTTTCCTTGTAAATCAGCTGACCAGTAGACAGTAGGATGTTTATATTCACTACCAGTTCCAATGTCATTGAAAGTCATGTAAATCAACTGGGGAACATTATTCTAACATGATTACCTGTTTTTTTTACAGTTACATTTTTAATTTTGACAGTTTAAGTGAGTTTAGGGTTCAGAGGCCAAGTACAGTGTGGAGCAGACACGTCCTATCTGAGATTTCCTTATATTGCTCTGTTAATGAAGTTTACTTTCAATTCCTGGTGTCTGTTAATTAATTACCAGCAAAGGGTACTAGATTGAGATCAAATCAACATGTATTTATCGTACAAGCCTTTGGGCTAGGCTGTATAGACATAAAAAGTTGAAGACCCGATCTCTTTATTCACCAAGTTTACAGCCTAATTGGGGTGAAAAGACTTGAGTGCTTGAAAATGTAAATAGCAATAAGAGATGTAAATAACGGTTTGACAAGGATAAAAGAGGTGTCGTAAGGAAGTACACGATTAATTGCCCCAGTGAAAATTACAGACAATAAAGATTATAGTAGTTCAGAAAACAGAAATAACATTGTTGGATGGGTTGGCCAAAGAAGGATTTCAAAAGCTAGGGGGATTTGAAAGAAGGCAGGGCTTGGTCAAGGTAGGGAGGGTTTTCCAGGTTGCTGGGACGGGGAAGCCAGGTGACTCAATAGATAGAGCACTGGACTGGGAGTCAGGAAAACTTGAGCTCAAATCCAGCCTCAGACACTTACTAGCTTATGTGACCCCAGGCAAATTACTCGATCTTGTTTGCCTCAGTTCCTCATCTGTAAAACGAGCTGGAAAAGGAAATGGCGGATCATTCTATTATCTCTGCCAAGAAAATCCTAAAATGGGATCATGAAGAGTTGGACATGACTGAAATGACTGAACAACAACACTGGGCTGCTGGAATGGCATGAGCGAACAGCTTGAAGATAGGAAAGTATGAAGCATGTGCAATTTTGGCCGCAGTGACGAGTTCACATAAGGAAGTCCTGGGAAATGGTGGCTGACTAGATCTCAGTTCCAAACTGACCTTGGATGAGATCCTACCATTTCTTCAACGCGGAATGAGGAAGGAACAACAGCAACAATTACCTCTCCAAAACCGTGGATAGATGCCTCCGAGATGAAGGGCTGGCTATGATGCTAGCTAAAATGGGATTGAATCTGGCACTTCTTCCAAGTTGCTTTTTTTTCCCCATTGGAAGCTTTTGTCAGGAAGGGAAAAATAAAATGGATAGCTCTTATTCACGCCTTTATTCGTTTTGCAACATTACTACCATGTGAAAGCCTTCCTTGTGTGCATGAAGTTTTTGGCAGCAGTTATTGGCCTAACTCACAAGGAAGTTCCAGTGGGAGTGTGTGTGTGTACTCAGTAGATTCTTCCTTCCTCTCAGTTGCCTCCAGGTCCATTATACCATGTTTTGAAAATGTCATCTCCTACTATAAAAGTCTACAATTCCTTTTTTATTCTTTTTTGAGAGGGTAGAAGGGGTAGGAGTAGGGTACACAGCTGAGCTGATGTCAGTAACCTGCCACTTTTTTATATCCTGAAAGGGTTGCCTTAATGTGCTGAATGGGTCCAGGGAGTGGATGGTGTTTGTTTGCATCTTTCTAATTGAATTATTGAATCCACCCTAGAATTTGACGAGCTCAGCCCACGTAGCCAGTGGAAATGATGAGGGCTGAAGTCAGTTAGGAAAAAGCTTTATTATTGAAAGCTCTTTATAGTCTAACCATGCCAGTCCACTGTCACAGTTGCTGTCCCTGTATGGTTCCATAGCAGCAGGAGGGATGCAGTCAAGTCAACAACATTTACTGTGTGCAGAACATTGTACTGGCTACTCTTTTTTTTTAAAAGCTATTTCAAGGTCTTTTCAGGTTTCTAAAATCACTCAGTGCCTTCTGTGGGCCTGCTTAACTTCATTTAGGAAAACCTTTCTATGTTTCTACCTTATGCATAATCTATGAGTCCCCTGCTAATGACTGAATGCAAATATTGTTATCACCTTCCATTTACTGAGGACCCCATTGTTATATTTGAGAAATGTGTTAATCCTTTTGTAATTAATGCCTTATTGAGGTCTGTTGGGGTCAAGGGCAAGCTGGATCTTGGTAAATTAACTTTGAAGTCCTTCTCTTACTCCTCATTTTTTCTCTGACATTTCAAAGGAATCATTTGATGTAATGTTTTCATTTTTTTTCTTTTACCAATAATATTTTAGTAAGACCACATTTCCCATGATCAGATGAAACTAAACAAAAAAAATGAGATGAATATTAAGGAAGATTCTTTCTGGGTTGACTAGATTTGTGGAAAGGCTGTCAGAGGTAGATAAATTCCTGTGCATGAATATTTGTTATAGAATACATATTGTTATATGCCTACAGTAATAATACTATATAATTAGATTAAATATATAAATATAAATATATCTTCAGAGTGGTCAGGAAGGCAGATTTTTCTTATTTCCATCTTTGACAGTATACAGAACTAGTATCCTAGTGGGCTCAATGTATAGTATCTATCAATGAATTAAGGATACATTTATTTACTAAAGGTCTTCTATATGCCTACCTAACATTGTTGTGGGTTGGGAAGTAGAGAGGGGTGATAAAAAAAACAAAATAATAATAATTGTCATAATAATAACATAGTAAGACCATAGCTATAGATCTAAAAGGCATTTCAAAGGCCATTCAATTCATTGCTTTCTTTCTATAGATCACAGGATCATAGCTGGGACCTTAGATATCATCTAGTCTACCCCTGTCATTTTACAGATAAATAAGATTAGGGCTATGGAGATTAGTGACTTGTGCAAGGTCATACAGCTAATTTAATATCAAAGGTGGGATTTGAACCTCAATTCTTTAACTGTAGGATCAATGTTCTTTCCACTGTAACACTGTTTCCTATGATAATAGCTAACATTTATATAGTACTTTAAAGTTTGTAAAATGCCTTACATCTATTTCATCTGATATAAGGCAAGCCCCCAGCCCTAGTTAGGTAGGAAAGACCTATGCCCTAGCTACTCTTAAAAAGACAAGCACTCATCTATAATAAATAGGAGGTGTGGTTCTCTGATTGACCATGCAATTCTGATTGGATCAATTCTGATTAGAATTCCGATTGGAAATGCAAGGGTATCCATATAGGCTGTGATCAAGAAGATTTCCCTCTTTTTTGTGACTCTACCACTTAGTTGTGCCTGGCCAATAATAAGCTCTTTATAAATGCTTGATGCCTTAACTTGACTTTCCTGAAGGACTTGATACTTGAATTTAGCCTTGAAGGGATAGGGACAGATAAGACCAAGGGAAATGGTGTCCAAAGCACAGAAGTGAGAAAGCCAAACCACAACGCAGACAGAACCTCCATGTTGGAAGGTACTTTAGGAGTCATCCAAACCACAATCTCCTCTATGATATATCCAACAGCAATTCCACTGTAATGGATGATCCTATCTTAAACCATTTAGCATAACGGGAATGATCAGAATCTATCAAATACATTAGAATTTTCAAAGAGAGGATGAAAGAACTGAGCTGATTGGCTTGGTTAATAAAGAAGAAGAAGCCCTGAATTAGTCAACAGGGATTGGCTGAGCTTCTGCTGGGTGGTCCAGACACTAGGTCTGGCTAAGGCTGATTCAGCTTTCTTATGCTATTGTTTGCTTCCCATTTGTTTGTAATAATAAACAACAACAATAATGGTAACGCTAGCTAAAATTTATGTAGCGCCTTTGGTGTACCAGGCACTGTACTAAGCCCTTTACAAATACTCTCTCATTTGAGTCTTACAACAGCCCTGGAATTTAAGGTGATATTTTTATCCCCATTTTACAGTTGAGGAGACTGAGGCAAACAGAAGTCAAGTGACTTGCCCACGGTCACACAGTTAGCAAAAGTCTGAGGCCAGATTTGACCTCAGCTTTTCTAGACTGCACTAGGCCTGGCTGTATCCACTGTGCCATGCGGCTGCCCCACTGTCTCATTGAAGGAAGTAGTAGGGTTAAACAGCTAAGGTCTTGTTTTCATTTACCTAAGTATGCATCTTTTTATTTTTTAAAGATGCTTGGTCTGTCAGTCATCAGAGTCAGACTCTTAGGAGTTTTTAGAGACCTCGAGGGAAGGGTTTATTATTTTAATTCTGCCAGGGATACTTGAGCTCTGCAGCAAGGGTTTTAAGCCTTTTTTTTTCTGCACATTATGGAACCTTTTTGACAGTCTGACGAAGCCTACGGCTCCCTTTTCAGAATCATGTTTTTAAATAATTGGAAGAAATGTTAATTTCCATTAGAGGTTAGTGAAAATAATGTTTTGATTGTTTTCCCATCAAAGTTTATGGGACTCCTGAAACATATCCAGGGACCCCTTGGGAATCCATACACCTCAGATTGAGCCCTTTCTCTAAGAGATTCTCTAGTGATTGGACTATTCCAATGACCTCCTAATTTATCACCCTGCTTCTAGTCTCTGTCCTCTCTAAAGAGCAATCATAACTGACGTTTATTTTGCATTTCTAGTTTTACAAACATTACAAACCATTTACAAACATTTATAAACGTACAAACATTATAAGCATTGGGCCAGGTAGGTAGTGCAATGGATAGAGTACCAGGCCTGGAGTCAGAAAGACTCCTCCTCCTGAGTTTTAATCTGGCCTCAGACACTGACTAGGTATGTGAACTGGAGCAAGTCACTTAACCCTGTTTGCCTCGGTTTCCTCATCTGTAAAATAGGGATGCACTGGAGAAGGCAATGACAAACGACTCCAGTATCTTTGTCAAGAGAGCCCCAAGTGGGATTCCACAGAGTTGGCCATGACTGAAACAATTGAACAACAACAAAAAAATTATAGCATGAGAGCCTCCTATGAGGGAAGCGCGCAATTGTAATTATCGTAATTTTACAAAAGAGTGAACTGACCAAGTGCTTTAGTATCATAGAATATGAATTCATTTTCTGATTTCTAATCCAGCACCCCATCTACTGCCTCTCTGCCAACCTGTCTTGACTCTCAGTTGCTCCCCCATCTTCCTTTAAAAAAACAAGGAGTTTTGTTTTTATAATATCCACAGTGCCCGATGTATCCCTCCATTCTATTCCTTACAGAGGAACATCCCTTGTCACAATGAATTTAAAAAGTGGAAAAAAAAAAACCCAATTAAACTGAACACACTAAAAAAAATCTTGCTTTCTACATAGCATTCCACACCTCTAGTTTCTCATTTTTACAAAGAAGGGAGGGTACTGCCATCTCATAATCTTCTTTGGGGCCAAGTTGGTCATTATAATTTCACAGCACACAGTTTAAAGTTTTAATTATTTTATTATTATTATTATTTTTTCCATTTATTTTTGCCATTATGTATGTTGTTTTTCTGGTTTTGCTTATTTCACTTGGCATCAGTTAATATGACTTCCTACATGTCTCTCTATCTGTCATGTTCATGCTATTTCTTATAGTATATTAATTTTCTTTTATATTTATGAATCATACCTTTTTTAGCTATTCCTCCTTATTTGATAGGCATCTACTTGGTTTCCATTTTTTTCACTTCTATAGAAAGTGCTGCTATAAATATTTTGGCATATGTTCTCTCTCTCTCTCCCTCTCCTTCCTTCCTTCCTCCCCTCCTTTCTTTTTTCATTATTAATCTCTATAGGGCATATGCCTAGCAGTGGAATCATTGAGCCAAAGAGTCCTTTTTTAAAAAAAAACCATAATTCCAAGCTGCTTTTCAAAATGGTTGAATTAATATACACCTCCATTAGCAATCCATTACTGTCCCTATTTTTCTACAACTTCTCCAAAATTGGCTATTCCCATCTTTTGAGATTTTTGCCAATTCGCTGAGCATGAAGTGAAACCTCACAGTTGTTTTGATCTGTATTTCTCTTATTATTCATGATTCGAAGCAAAATAATTTTTCTAAAGCCAAGTTCTGAACCACATCACTCTAGAATCACCAGTACTCAAGAATCATTAGCATTTCCCTATAACCTCTAGGATAAAATAATACTAGCTGGTAATAGTAGCTGACATTTATATGATACATTAAAGTGGACAAACGCTCATTTGATCCTGATAACAAGTCTGTGATATCAGCGTGGCAGGCATTACTATTCCCATTGCGTAGAGGAAGAAGTTAAAGCTCAAATAAGTTAGAGGCAGCTAGGTGGCACAATGCATAGAATGCTGGGTGTAGAGTTTGAAAGACCTGAGTTCACAGCCTAAGACATCTACTGGCTGTGTGACTTCGGAAAGCCACTTAACCTGTCTGCCTCAGTTTCCTCATCTCTAAGATGGGAATGATAATAATAATACCTACCTCCCAGAATTGTTGTGAGAATCAAATGAGATTATATTTGTAAAGTATTTTGTTTACCTTAAAGAGCTATGTAAATGCTTGTGGCTGTTGTTATAAGGTACTCAAGGTTAGTGTCAGAGATATGAGTTGCAGACCAGTTCTCTCCTGATTTCAAGTCCTTGGTTCTTGCCAGTATGTCCCCTATTTGAACTTGGAATTGAAAGCACTTCATGCTCTTGCTCCAGCCTGCCTTTCTAGAATTATTTTACTTTGCTCAAGATCTTGCAATCTACATTGTGCTTCTCTGAATTGTCTCTATGTTATACACACACACACACACACACACACACACACACACACACACACACACACACACACACACACACACCCCTCAGCATTGTTTCTGCCTTCTTCCCTAGTCCCTAGGCTTGGAATTCATTTTCTCTCCTACTCTCCAGTTTCAGTTTCCTCCGAGATATCACCTCCTGTGAGAAGCCTCTCCTGACAGTGCTTCATCCCTCTTCAAATTAACATATATTCACTTAGTTACAGAGGTGTATTATGTCCAGTCAGAATGTCAGTTCTTTGATGGTAGAGACTGGTTCATTTTTGTCTGTTTCTCCTGCAGTTAAGTCCTCCCGTAGTAAGGGCTTAATAAATATTTTTTGAATTGAATTAGTGCTGTTTATAGTCTTAGGAAGATTTCACCAAGAAGAGGAAGCATTTATTAAGCACCTAAGTAATGCTTAATAGGTGAAACAGTTGGGTGGGGCAGCTGTAGAACTCTGGTCTTGGAGTCAGGGAGATCTGAGTTCAAATCCAGCCTCAGACACTTACTAGCTGTGTGACCCTAGGCAAATTGCTTAACCCTGTTTGTCTCAGTCTCCGCATCTGTAAATGAGCTGGAAAAAGTTTATGGCAAACCACTCCAGTATCTTTACTAAGAAAACTCAAATGGGTCATGAAGAGTTGAACATGACCAAAACAACTTGACAACAACACTGGACTTTATTGAGGGGATGCATGGTGTGATCTAACCCGTAGGAAAATTTCTCTGATAGCCGTGTGGATGGCTGCTTGAAGAGGAAAGAGACTTGAAGTCAGGAGGTCAATTGGAAGGCTATTTAAATAGTTCAGGTGAGAGGGGATAACTGCCTGAATTAGAGTGGTAGCTATGTGAGTGGAGAGAAATGGACAGATTTAAGACATGTTGTGGAATTAGAAACAGCAGGATTTGGCAACTGATTGTATAGGTACAGTGGGTGAGGGGGAGGAGTCAAGAACAAGAACAACACGATGTTGCTCATCTAGGTAAGTGGAGGGATGGTAATGCCTCCAGCAGAAATAGGGATGGTCAGAGCATGGGTGCACTTCGAGGGAAAGAGAGTGTGTTCTGTTTTGGACATGTCGAGTTTAAAAGACTTGTGGGACATTCAGTTTAAAATATCCAACAGGTGATGCAGGAGCATTCAGATTTCAGTGAGGTCAATCTGGCAAATTCTGATTCAGAAACTTACTAGCCAGGTGGTTCTGGGCAGTCACTTAACCTTGGTGGGTCTCAATTTCCTCATCTGTAAAATGGGGATGATAGTAATAGCATGTACCTCACAGGGTTATTGTGAAGTTTTAATGATAGAATATTTGTAAAATGCACCTAGCACAGTGCATGGAACATTGTAAGTGCTTAATAGATACTTATTTCCTTAAATTCCTCTTTTTCCCTTCTGTCCAAATGTGGGAATAAATCATAGAATCATGGGGCCAGAAGGGACCATCTGGTACAGTTCTCTCCATTTTATAAATGAGGAAGCCCCAAACTAGGAATATTAACTGACTTTCCCTAAGGTCACACAAATAGTAACAATCCTACAAATAGTAGGATTTGAAACCAGGTGCTCTGACTCAGCACGGCATAATAGAAAGCATTGGATTTGAAGTCGGAAGAACTGGGTTCAAACTCTGGTTCTGACTCAAGTTACCTACATGATCTCAGTCATGTCTTTAAAAAGATGAGGAAGACATCCAAAGTTCTTTCTATCTCTAAATTGAGTCCATGTGTTACGACTCCAGAGCCAATACTCCTTTCGTTATGCTGCTTAATGAGCAGAACCTTTCTTGGTCCAAGAAAACTTCTTGCATACTGAAATCCCCAATCCTTCAGTCCAAGAGAGTTTCTTGTGGACTTCCTATGCACCTTGTCCATCATGTATAGCCCCTTCCAGAGGGCGTGGAAATTGAACAGTCTACGAACTTGTGCTCCACTGCGCACCAGCATCCACGAGCCTTCATCCCTCTTGAGTAGTCTTGAAAACAAAACAAAATAAAAAAATCACCATTGACCACAAAATTGGGAGACTGAGAATATCCCCAGTAAGCGCAAAGGAGACAGCTGATGAATCGCTTATTAGTGCAGGAAAGGCCCCACCCAGAGGCATCCAAGCAAAATTTACCTGATAGAAACAGCAACCAGGGAGGCCACTGGCCTCTGTGAGAATGGAAAACACTGATTTGGCATAGACTCAATTTTTGGAAATCACTTTCTAAAAAAGTTCTGTTTGACATATGTTCTTCTTCTATCCCAAATGCAAATATGTCATTTGATTTAACATGTTTCATATATCTATATCTATCTGTCTGTCTATCTACATACACACATACATACATATATGTGTATGTGTATGTTTATGTATGTATATACACTGAATCATGCAATGATATAACATGTTTTATATACACGCATACACATACACGTGTGTATGTCTATATATACACATATATACACTGAATCATACAATGACATAACATGTTTTGTATATACACATGTGTGCATACTGAATCATACGATGACCTAATATGTTTCATATATATTAGTATGTAAATCCATACATATAATTACATAGATACACATCTAATAATACATATATTAGTATATAAATCTGTGCATATATTTATATGCTGTATCATATAATTTTAGTGACTGCACAGCATAGTGGAAAAGGGCTTTGGATTTGCAGGCTGGAGATCTACACTGAATCCTGCCCCAGATATTTGTGAGCAATGTGAAGAGGGACGAGTCACAGACTCTTTAAGTTTCAGTTTCCTGATCTGTAAAATGGGAATGATAATTCTTATACTTCCTGCCTCACTGGGTTGTTAGAAGGAAAGCATGTTGCATACTTTTAAGTTGTAGATACATGTGAATTACTAACAGAGCTCCAGCAGACCTTGAAGACCGCACGGCCTGACAAGGAGACTTGGACTTAGAGAAACTTAGTGAACTAAGATTAGCACCTGGGTCTTCTGATTCCCAGGCTCATGTTTTTTTCTACCCTACCCTGCTGTTTTCTTGGCATTAATTTGGGTGGTGTTGCATTTTTGTTACATGGCTATTTCTTCTCAATTTTGCAAGCTATGTGATTGGTTGCCTGTTTCTCTAGAAGTGTGTGGTCCTGATTTTTTTTTCCTCTACTCCCTTATTTCCTGGCAAGATTTTCTTATAGGTTTCTTGGTGCAACAAGTGAAGGGAAGGATGGGGAGGGGAGTGTAACCACCCTCTCATGCTCAATTAATGTCTCTTACGCTCATGACAAGAGCGTTCGCACAGTAGAAGACATATCAGGTCACAAATCCTGAACAGAAAATATTTTTTCATCCCTGTTATTTATGACCTAGGCTTAAAGGAAAGCAGATGGGATGACTTTCAGAGTTGTGTTGCTCTTGGTTCAAATAGCTAATTCCAATCAAAAACAAGGGTTTGTTTTTCATCGCGGCAGCTGCTGCATTGTCTGAACTGGGCTGTTTTTACTCAACACATTCTTCCATGAACTGGAGAACCAGGGAGAAGCCCAGAGTTATGTCAGTCACTGTACAACCCAGAGGGGAAGTGCATATGCTTGGAAATGTTCAAACATAGTATTCAACGATACTGTCATTTTGAAGATGTTGATTTAGCCAATTTTATGTCACGAGAATAGAACCCACCATTCTGCTCCCTTTTCACCCTTGCATTATATCACGTTTAATTCTATTTCCATTCACAGTGATAGTAGTTATTTTCAGTTTTAAACAGAAAAATTTGCTTTTTCACTGCTACTCCATTGTTGTTCCCAGAGTGACTATTAACTGAGAAAGACAAGAAAAACCACCCAAATGAAGACCCTGTGTATGTTTGTATATGTGCACATGTGAGTGTGTGTGTACACATGTGTATATGTATGTATAGAGGGTAGGGGGATTTGATTAGGAGCCTTCAGATAAATTGTGTCCACTTGATGATATTATTGGATATAGGAGAAAGAAACTGAGACAATGAGATTTAAGGATGACCCCTTTATGAGACACAAACAGACCAGATTCACTTTACTTTTTTGCATGTCATGGACCCCTTTGGTAGTCTGGTGAAACCTATAGACAAGATTCTTTCACAGAATAATGTTCTTAAATAATTGGAAGAAATGCTAAATTTCAGTTAGAAGTTAATAAAAATATAGGTATAATATTTTTGCCCATCCAAGTTCCCACACCTCTGGAAATCCATCTGTGGATCCATTAAGGGTTGGTGGACCCCAGGTTAAGAACCTTTGATAGGCCCATCAAACTTGAACCCCCTTCATAAGCTGTAAATTTAGAGTCCTCAAAGCCTCAAAGGAACTTGGTTTCTGTTTTTTTTTCTCCCTTACATCTTATAATTTCATCAAATGTGCTGGGGAGACTCAATGGATCAGAAACTACTGACCAACTTGTGTCAACCCTAAAATACACCATTATAATAATAGCTGACAATTACATAATTCTTTAAGGTTTATGACATGTTAACTATCTATCTATCTATCTATCTATCATCTATCATCTATCCATCCATCTATCTATCTATCTATCTATCTATCTATCTATCTATCTATCTATCTATCTACCTACCTACCTACTTATCCATCTATCTATCTATCTATCTATCTATCTATCTATCTATCTATCTATCTATCTATCTATCTATCCATCTATCTATCTACCTACCTATCCATCTATCTATCCATCTATCTATCTATCTATCTATCTATCTATCTATCTATCTATCTACCTACCTACCTATCCATCTATCTATCCATCTATCTATCTATCTATCTATCTATCTATCTATCTATCTATCTATCCATCTATCTATCTATCTATCTATCTATCTATCTATCTATCTATCTATCCATCTATCTATCTATCTATCTATCTATCTATCTACCTATCTATCTGTCTATCTATCTATCTATCTATCTATCTATCTATCTATCTATCTATCTATCTATCTACCTATTCATCTATCCATCCATCTATCTATCTACCTACCTATCCATCTATCTATCTATCTATCTATCTATCTATCTATCTATCTATCTATCTATCTATCTGTCTGTCTGTCTACCTACCCATCCATCCGTCTATCTATCTATCTATCTATTTTATCATATTGATTCAGTGACAGAGAGTCAGTGGCTCTGCTCTCAGAGGACCTGGGTTTGAAATCCAGCTCTGACACTTCTTATCTGTGTGACCTTGGGCAAATCCAATAGTCTTTCTGGGCCTCAGTTTCCTCACCTGTAAAATGAGCAGCTATGGCTGCTTGGCATCTGAAGTCCCTTCTAGTTTAAATATTTGATCCTATGAATTCTGTGGGGGATATGCTATACTTTATCCTCCTTTTTCAGATGAGGAAACCGAGTCTCAGGTTAAGGTACTTGCCCAAAGTCCCATAACTAGTAAGCCTCTAAATGAATTCAACTCCTCCTGACTGTAAGTCCAGAACTCTTTATGCTATAACCCATTGTTTCTTTAATGATTTTTTTGGAGGTTGAGGTAATTGGGGTTATGTCACTTGCCCAGGGTCACACAGCTAGCGTATCTCAAGTGTCTGTAAACAGATTTGAACTCAGGTCCTACTTACTCTAGGACTGTCTTTAATGTTTTGTTATGGTGGCTTTATATGAGTGGTTAGTGCTGTCATGGGGCCTGTTGTAAATTACTAGCTCAAAAATAATGACTAACATTTATATCATAGTTTAAGGTTTACAACACACTTTACTTATGCTCCTATAATTTATCCTCACAACAACCCAATGAGTCAGACACTATTATTTCCTCTCTTTTATGGGTGAGAAAATGGGGAGATTAAGTGATTTGTCCAAGGTTACCCAGCTACTGTCTGAGGCAATAGCTGAACTTGGGTCCTATTGAGCTGCATGTTCTAGGAAAAGAAGGAAACAGGATAGGCTTTGTGTTACCCTTAGGATATCTCCTTTTAGTCAAAATATAGATCATCACTGCTGGGGGCTGTGTGGGGCCATCCCCAGACATCGCAGACAGAGAGGATTGTAGTTAAGTGAGCCTCTCAGGGTGGCGAAGCTTACAAAATATGCGAAATGATATAAATGAGGAGGATCAGTGAATTTTACCAAAAATTCCCACAGCAAAACAGAGAATAGAAACTCAAAGTATGTTTCCTTCTCCCTGGGTGGCATGTCTAAGAATGAGCACAGTTATATATTTAGCCAAATTGTCCCACTGCCAAAGCTAGCCCTGGGACAAAGCCTGTGTCTTTAAGACGTCACCACCACAAACTGAAAAGTAGGTCATGGGATCACAGTTTTAGAACTGAAAGGGACCTCAGAAGCCACCGTCTAGCTCCCTCTTTTTACAGATGATCCACTAAACACCAGAGATGGTAACTTGCCCAAAGTCACAGAAAAAGTAAGGAACGGCATCAGGATTTGATCTCAGGTCCTTTGACTCCAAGTCTTTTCACTGTACCACATCCCCTCCTACATTGTAACCATTTGTTTTGCCTACATAATCTTGAAAAGTCTGTTTCTCTTTTTAAAACAGTGTCCTTATAGGATACAGCCAAGCTTCATCAGCTGCATTAACTCTTTCAAGACCCAAGAGAACACTGGAGGTGTTTCTCTGGCTATTTATTGACTCATTTGTACTTTTCTTTAAGCAGGTACTGAAATGGGCTGGGATGACTCGTTTCTATGTAAATTGTGCTGTGCTTTCTTTGGTGGACAGCGGTATGTCCTTAGCCCCTAGCTCTTCTAGCTGGGACCATGTGGTCCTTTGGGTAGAGTCTCTAAAGGCATGCTCTAAACAGCCGAGAAGATATGGACTGGGGCAAATATCTGTACTTTCACAAAATGAGTCCTGTATGCGTTAGCCGTTAATAATGTAGAGCCTTCCTAGTGGTTCCTGCTGCTGCTCACCCAAGCATACCCCAAATCACCTATTCCTACCTAAATATTTCTTTGAAGAAAATATGCAAATAAGCATGGCATTCCAGGGCAAGTGTGTAATAATTGTAATGATTCCAATGCTGAACATGTACTGAGGTTATGACTACTCAAACCTAAGGTAGTCGGGCCTGGACTAGCAGTCATAAAAATAAACAAATGATAAACTCACTGAATTCCTAAACCTCCAACCTAAATATGACACCATTATGTAATTGAATTTAGAACAATTATAAATGACCCCACCTGTACATTGCTTTAATTAATGATTACACCTCTGCAGAGGACTCCAATATTTATTATTTTGGAGTTGAAGAATCCTGAATCCACTCTCTGCCTGCTGTTTGATCTTGGACCAATTTCTTAAGTATTTTAGGCCTTAGTTTTCTCAACTTTAAAAGGGTTGGATTAGATGATCTTTTATCTCCTTTCTAACTCTGTATCCTAAATGGGAGGGTGTCAGGAAGAAGGGCATTGGCATACATAGCAGTTTCAGGCACCATGGAAGTGGCATTAATCTTTAAGCCAGTGAAAAGTATATTGTGAAAATACTACAAGGCAGATGGATTACACTATGAACCCCAATAAATGCCTAAAGGGAAATCTAGAAATGTTGCTACTAGACAGAGCTTTTTTATTCACCATAGCAATCACTATGTTTCCAGAAGCTTGCCTCTCAAGCTTAGCGAGTCACATACTTCACATTACCACAAATGGTCACTGGCAAATATTTTATTTAAATTCTATTGAGATAAAAGTGGGAAGGCAGCAAGAAGTTAAAGGCAAGAAAGCAACATGCATCCATTGGTATTTTGCCCCAGTTGGGTGATGCCTTAATCCCTTTCTCATTCTGCCTTGGTCTGCTAAGGGATTGGAAGACATATGTCACTTTTCCACCTTAACGGTGAATTTTCTAGTTTGTTTGGATTTATGTCACAACCTTAATGGGATTTAAATGAAATTTTTGTATGTGAATAATACTGAGCATTAATGCAGAAACTTTAGGTTGCTGCGCTACTGGAATGATTTGCATAAGGGTTTTTAAATATGAAAGAACAATATTGAGGCTATTATAAATCACACAACACAGTAGTCTGTACTAGGGCAATGGAGGAAAGAGAGCAAAGCCACTATAATTTCTGGAAGGGGTTAAATCTTCAACTTTTATGAATATATATATATATATACATATATATATGTATAAGAAGAAAAGGTGGTGTACAAACAGCATGTAAGATCAGAGATGGATTATCTGAGCATGGTGGCCCCCACCAAGATCCCTTACCATGGCATGGAGCTGACCTTGAGTTCTCCAGGGATTATGCCAGTGGATTACAAGTATTGTGATCTACCAAGCCAGTAAAGCTTTGAGTATGATCATGGAACAGACTATGTCTGCTCTCTTAGACCAGCCTAGCTAATATGTAGAGGTTCCTCACAAATAGGCTGACTACTTAGTGATAAATTCTTTGGCAGAGACAGAAATACAAAATGGCCCTCACATCATGGCGTCTACTGTGATGGAGGCAGAATGATGGAAAACAAGTCAGAGGATGCTAAGAATCCCAGTTTTTAGATCTTCCATAAACCTTAACTAAGTTGTTAGTCTTCTAAATATGAGATCTTTGTCCAGTGACCAGTGAGTAGACACCCTATAGAAGACACTGAATCATATGAATTTTGACATTCTGACTATAAATAAAATGGAAGACAAAAGGAAGTCCAGTGGACAGATAGTTCCTTAGTTATTTGTGGAGAGGAAAATGAAGCCATTAGTAGAGTTGGTATAACTGTATGTCCAAAAAAAAGCAAAAATGTTATTTCATGAAAATTTGGTCACTGTGAACAAAAAGACCACTATGAAAATAATTACAGTTTATGTGCCAACACTGGTTATAGGGATAGAGGAGTTCTACAAGAATTTAGTGAAAACCCTCAAAATTAAATCAACATATGCTTTGATATTTGGTAACCAATGAAAACAACAGCATAGACAAGGATATTGAAAAAAATGTTGAAAAATATAGTTCAGGGGTAGGGAATGAGAGTGTCAAATGGTCTGAAAGTTATCCAGAAGCCTATTATGTACATCATTAATACTTTCTTTGAGGAAACAATTGAGAGGTCCTGAACGTGGCAGACACCAAGTCACATCACCTTAAAGTAATTTCTGCCCTAGAACCTCGTTGTACTGCTTGTTGACTACTTTTTCTGACCCCTTATTTCAGGAAAGTTCCAGCCATACTTTAGTTTGCTTGCTATTCTCTGGTCATTTCCTCAACACCCTTGCCAACCATCTTGCTTATTTGGGCACCCCAAACTTCCAGCTCTGAAACCATGATCAGATTAACTCTACCACTGTTCCTGGATGGGATGCGTCAATACATTACTCACCATCCCTGTAACTTTTAGGAACAAAGCTGTTGTTTATCCTCCGTTCTTGAAGAGGACCATGACATCAGGAAGGTGGTGTCATGACATGCAAGTGAATTGGATTTAAGTGAGGGAGGGTTGTGCAAAGTCACCAGCCTCACTTTCTCCTCCAGAGTCATCTGGGTCCAGTGGTAAGATATAGTTCAGGAGGACTGGAGATGTCCTGACTATCACTTTCCTATGGGTGTCACTTTTCCAATAAGAATGAGTTCCTTAAGGGAAAGAACGATTACTGCTTTTGCATTTGTATCCCCAGAGCTTAGCATAATTCTGTGATTTAGTAAATGCTCAATGAATGCTTTTTATTTCATTCCTTCAAATGAAATTGACTGTATTTTAACAGAAAGAAAATTATTAATTGTTGAAATATGTCATTCCTGAATCCTGCATGAGTCAGACCATTAAGTGTCTAGAACAAAGATCAAAATTAATACAAAACTAAGAGAAAGAATGAAAACTGGACTGAGATCTGGCTTACAAGCATAATTCCAACACGACCTATTTAAATGAGTTACTAAAGGTAAAAATTGAAACAGATGGAGAAAAAATGCATAGACACCAATTACAACAATTTGGGCAGAAATTTAACTGATGTAAATCAATTACCATGATTAGGAGACAAAAGGAGTTAGAAACTGATTCAGCCAGCAAACACTTGACTTAGATGCCAAGCAAAAGAAATATGGAAGCCAAGGGCAAAAGCAATTCGGAGCATAAACTGGACTATAAAGTCTAATTAAAAAAGGATGATTCACAATTATGAGCAGTATTGCCTTATAAAACAATGAGAAGCGGTGAAATGAAAAGCAAGTTTAAAGAGATCATGGTGATAGACCTAGATAAGAAAAGTTATCACAAGTGTATATAAGGATTAAACTGCAAAGACAACAGATGAAAAATGGAAAAGATCTGTAAAGATTCTGACTGTGAACTTTTCACCTTTTAGTACACCATAGCTATCATATTTAGATGCTCACATCACAGCCGTGGATGTGTAGGAGTGAAAAATGGCACTGAGGGAAAAAAAAAAGATCGAAAAAGCAGTGGGACCAGGTCAAATATATACAGGAGAGGGTTGTTAGAAATGGCAAAATTTTGAGGATATTGACCCTATTTGTGAGGTATTTGGAAGATATTTTGCTATCTACCAAAGTAATGAGAGGAAAAAAACCCTCAGGTCTTATTATTCCTAAAGAGAGGCAGCACAATAGAACAGTTCAAGAAGACTTAGTTTCAAATCCTGCCTCTAATAGGCAACTAGGTGGTGCAAAAGATAGAGCACCAGGACTGAAGTCAGGGAGACTTGAGTTCAAGTCTAGCTTCAGACACTTATTAACTATATAACCCTGGACAAGCCATTTAAGCTCTATCAGTATCAATTTCCTCCACTATAAAATGGGATCAAAATAGCACCCACCACACAGTTTTGCTGCAAGAATCAAGTGAGATAATATTTATAAATGAGATAATATTTATAAGGTACTTAGCATAGTATCTGGCATGTAGTAGGTGCTTAATAAATGCTTGTTCCCTTTCTTTCCCTTGCCCATCCCGTCTACGTCCTAGCAGTGAATTACTTTATGTCCTTTGCTCTAGGGAACTAGATTTTCCCTTATTGACGAATTGCTCATCTTGACCAGTGTATTCACTTGAATGCTGAAAGTTCCCCCAATAATAAAACCCTAGAGCCATAGACATAAAGCTAGAATTGACCCAATAGGCCAGCTAATCCAATCCCTCCCATATTGTAGATGAGGAAATTTAGGTCTACAGAGATTGTGACCTGTTCAAGGTCGAATCAAGTCAGCATTAGAGGCAAAATTGGGACCCAGGTCCTCTGACTCAAGAGCCCATGTTCTTTTCATCATACTATATACCATGTCCAGACCCATTCTACTCTTCCCAAATAAAAGACCACCAAAGGAAACTCAATCCATATTCAGGCTTTGCTGCTTCTATACATTTTCTTAATGAAAATAATCTGCATAAATATTAAAGACTTTTGATAAGTATGTTTAGAAGGAACAGGCAGATTTTTTTGCATGCTTCATTCCTTAATAGACCACATCTTTATATAACACAATTGACTACAAGTACTTACCGTACTATTGTGGCACAGTAACAAAATACCACTGTATTTATTGTCTAAAAACAGCAGAACAAAATGGTCATTTACAATAAAGTGTCTCCCTTGCATATTTCAGAATTATAAAAGAGTCCTTGAAAGACATGAAAATATAAATAACCTTATTCAATTGCCTGGTTATTAACATCAAGTGAGGCACAAAATAAAGAGACATGTTCACCAAAATTTTTGACTACGAGATCCAACAGAGAGTCCAAGTTGAAAGTGGAGTACCTGTTGATGTTGGTATTCCAGAAGCTCCCATTTGCCAATTACGCTGTACTGATTATCTTAAGCCCTGGAATATCATAGATCTTCCAATAACTCAAAAGAGTTTGGCCCAACTATCCACATATGAAAAATCAAGTGGACAAAGAATGCCTATTATGTACACTGTGGTGTGCTATTGGAGATTGTTTGTTGTTGCTGTTGCTTATCCTTTATTTTTGAAGATGACTTGACTTGCTTGTGAATTGAATTGAAGTGAGGCAGAGTTGCATAAAGTCATCAGCCTCACTCTGTCTTCCTGAGTCATTGAAGACCAGTGGCAGGACAAAAATCGTGATGACTGGCAATGGACTGGAATGCAGTGAATGACCTTGTCATCTTTGATGCCTGACCAAGTTCTAAGCCCTCCACAGCACTTGTTTCAGCTGCCTTCATGGCCTTTAGAACAAATTGTTCTCATCTGCCCACTCTGCCAGGGAAAGTCTTTGCATGCTTGGGTAGACAACCCCCTAAGTCACCAAGGGGTTTGAGGCCTGTTGGTTACCCTCAACCTGATTTAGCCTCTCTGCTGAGGCAGTTTTACCGGGTGGAGCTGTTGTGCATGCTTCAGCTTCTTGGAGCCACAGGTGAATCAGGTGGACACCAAAGGTGGATGAGTAGCCCTGAAAAGGGCATGGCAAGCCCTCATACCAGAAGTATCAGTTCTCTTCAATACCCCATATACCCTAGACATTGAAAATGGGCAGTGATCTGAGTCCAGAACTGAGGAGAAGGAGAAAGGGCTCTTGGAGAGGTTTTCAGGGAAAAATTTGGGAAATTGCAGAGTTCTTTAAAATTCTTCAAGCTCCCCTTTGAAATAAAGGCTTATCCTTCTATACTAATATTTTTGGTGTCTCTATATGGCTGTAAGAGATAGAATACTACAGGTTCTGAAGAATTAAAGTTGAGAATCATCCAAAGGGCAGTGGAGAGGTTTACAATGGACACGAGCAGTTTACAAATTACAAACAAAATGTTACATGGATTAAGTGGCATGAGGGATATCATAGAAGAAATGGATGATTGAAAAAGAACTGGGGCTATTCCTGTGAAGATGAGAAAAAGGGACAGCCAGTGGATAGCTCACAAACTCCACTTGCTATACCGAGGAATCACAAGAATGACTCCCAGCATGTTGGTTAAACTCCCTGCAACAAACTCACCAGAGGATATGAGCTGGCATGGATAGCTTACAATTTGCATTCACGAAGGAAGTACCCATCTTGATGACATCATAGATTCATTGGAGAATTGGAGCACGATGGTCATATTGATATAATAATTTCTATTCTAATTCCTTACCCAGCCTGGCTTTGTTCATGCCATTAATTGCCAGATCTTTCTTTCATATTGTACTATGTAGACATGACCTTAGGAAGGAATAACCAGGTGAGAAAAGGCTACTCTCAGTGGCAGGCTGCTGTTTGATCGATGGAGCACAACTCAGGGTCCATTGTTGCACTGAAGATGTGGAGCTGAAAAGTTATTACCCTCTGAAAGCAATAGTGATTTCAATTCTGATCCTAATAGGCAGAGGGCTCAATATGAAATTGCATATAACCCACAATCACTTTCTCCATGTGACCCTTCGGCTGGGCTTTTCATCAGGCAGGACAAGGTGAGGAGACATAGGTAGGAAATTATTTTATCACCCTCGAAGGACACCAGCCTGGATACCTGGTCTTGGCTGGGCTTCATTCTTCTGATTTTATGGATAAATGGAGCTGATTGAACTCCCCAGGGCTCTCAGCCCTGCTCCCTTTCAGTAACATAGGCTAAATTCAAAAGAAGGAGAAGAAAAGATATTGTGAAGTCTAGGGCGCATTCTCTTTTTTCAGTTTCAGAGACAGTTCAGTAGGGGCAAAGGAGATGACAGGATGAGACAGTAAAGGGGCAGGCTCTGCATGCGGACATGTTAGTATGAAGGTGAAGCACACTTTGCAGAGCTGGTCTGAGAGCATTCTTTTTATGTCTACAGGTTATCTTCACTAAGGTAGGTCAAGTCAGATATTTATGTTGTATCTTCTTTAGGTTTATAACTTTTGGTATAGTGATTGCTCTGGCCTCAGTCTCCCAGAGTAAGGCGAGCTATATCTCCCTTTCAGAATTCTAGGGTTGCTTTTGAGGAGTTAGGGATGTCTTTCTCTAATGCCATGGACTTGAGCTACCATTCCATTTAGATGTCATTGTTTAACCAATTGACAACAATTAGTTTTTACAAAGAAATATTTACTTCAAAAATGTAGCGAGCACAGAAATACAAGTATGCCCCTCCACAATAGTTGGAGGACTTATTCTCCCCTATACTGCCTTGATCCATGGAGAGAGTGGGCCCAGACCTAAAATACTTTCTATGTAGCATTTGTCCCAACAAATTCATGTCTAACTTTGGCACAGTCATTGGATGAGTCTGATTCACAGATATGGTAGGGCTGGGTCCTGAACATTTCTTCTTGCTCGTCAAGGCTGGCTATAAAACTCTTCATGCTCCTGAACTTCTTAGTGGTACACTTTCCTGATCTTTGGAAATTTATGAGGTCATGGCCATATCCGATCTCTTTTACCTAAGATGTGAACGAACAATCACCAAGGCAAAGAACCGAGGACCAGACTCATACAGAGTTTTCCAAATGCACTAAGACTATTGGGATGTCCTGTAATGTCCTTCTTTGAGAAGGGCCTCAGGCATCTCTCCTTATAGCATTGCCTCTCTCACAGACATACAGTGGGAAAGAAAAGATGGCCCAAAAGCATTTGTATGCCATATGACTTGTATCACTTGAATACACCCCAGTTCTAAAAGTTGAAGAAAGGTTCCTCTTCATCATCTGGCTCTAAGACTGGAACCAGTTAATGCCTGGGCTTGCTCCACATCTTTCCAGGGCATTTCCATTACATGATATCAGGACTTCTGAATCAGGTTGCCCAACCTCTTCCACATGGAGGAATTGCATCAGTACATCAAGCTGATTCCTGCTCACTAGCATATTTATAACCTAACTCTGAGCAGCTTAGAACACTTAACATTTAGCTTGTAGAGGTAGATCCTAAGAAGTTCAACATATCTAGGATAAAACTTGATAAACAGAAACTTCCTAAGATTGTTTTCTTTATGGTTAGGTCCAGGAATCTGGATTAATTTCTTGGCTCTATTATAGTCTTCTATAAAAGTTCTCTTCATGGTGTAGAGATGACTTTGGGTAATACAAGGCTATTTTGGCAAAGCACAGACTCTAAACGAAGATACTAACTTGGAAAGCAGGTTATAGGTCTATTGTCCAAGGACTGAGCATCACATCAGCCATAGGATAACTGACACTTTGATCACAGCAACTCTTAGAGACCATCTGTTGTACTTTTGAGGGTTATAATCTCTTGTTGAAGGGGGTCTGAGGAAATTACAGATCCTCAAACTATTGAAATAAGAGTGAGTATGGCTTTGACAAAAAGTAATATGAGATGGGTCTTCTTTTTTTTTAACCCAAGAAAATTCTGATCTGAGAAATGAACAATTACTACATTTTTTTGTTTTAATATTTGTCTTGAGTATCAAGTGCAATTTTAGACCCACCTGAGAAGCAAAATAAGATTAGACTACAGAACAACAGGTAACTGGATTTAAAAAAAACCTCACAAAATCTGCAGAGATAAAAGTTTAATTATGTCTTAGCTGCTTGCTGAGATCTGAAAATCAGTGTCGCTATTTCAATATAGTTCTTGGTGGGCTACAAAATGACATGAGGGATCTTTGTACCTATTCTGTTAAAATATAGCTACCGTGAAATAATTAACAATAATGGAGTTGACATTAAATTAATGTAGCTAACCTCAGGTTGGTGCTGGAATTGGTTTTTGAATGAAACAGAAACTAATGCAGACCTCTGTGAGGGAAATAGCAAGCAACGTGTTTGGAACACTAAGGGCATTTTATCCTTTCTTCAATGTTGGGGGGAATAGTAAGAGCTACCAAACACATTTTTCCCCTAGGAAAACGCAATTGAAAAGCCCCTTAGGGAGAACTTTTTAGGACTGAAATTGTTCATGGACATTTACATAGGGTCCAAGAATTTAAAAATATTAGATGGGAAAACATGATAAGCAGACATATGGTAAGTTTATTTTCATTATAGTTCAGTTTGGGGGTCTGGGTTTGTTGCTCTTTTTCACTTATTTATGATAAAAATTACCTTTTCAAGGTTCTCAGGATGAATGCCAGTTGGTTGCATACAAACAGGAACCTTGGACTTAAGAACTTTTAGAACCATTCGTTTATCTCATCAAATTCCTCCTAGTTGTTACTCTCCTCTCCCTCCTCAAGTTATCTTGAACTCACTTAATGTAAATGTTATTGTTCATCCTTCATTTTTGAAGAGGACCAATGACATCACAGGGTGATGTCTTGACTTGCTTTTCTTGAATTGGATTTAAGTGAGGCAAAGTTGCTCAAGCTCCTCAGCCTCATTCTCTTCCAGAATCACCAAAATCCAGGGGCAGGACAAAAGCCAAGATGACTGGTGATGGCCCAAGATGCAGTGGAGGTAAATGTTACAACCTTCATAGTAGACTGTGTTCTCCTAGAGGGCAAGGGCTGTTTTCGTTTTGTTGTTATACCTTCAGAACCCAGCACAGTATCTTACAGATAACAATTTCTTAATAAATGTTTGTACATGGATGAATAAGTGATTCATATATATTTGTTGAATTTATGGAATCAAGAAAGTTCTTCGGATTTGAAAAAAAAATTAAGTGCCGTTATCCTTAGTTATGGCCTCCAGAAAGAGGTGAGACCATTGACCATCTGCAAAAATAGATGTCCTCTCAGTTTTATTAGCTCTCCTGTGGTTGTCCATGGGAAAAGGAAAAAAGCCACTTATGAGATCCTGTGGAAAATTCCTATAGTTTTTAGTTATTTACCTCCCTGTTCCCATGCTTTGCAAAGGTATTTCTCTGGACAACTCACTCAGTCTCATTAGATTACTTGCCACCGTTAATCTCTCTGGAGGCACCAGCGCCTGGGGGTGCAAATGAACATGTTTGAGGAGAGGAATATGGAGGATTGTTTCAGTGAGGTTGTTTTATCCAAAGGCCAGAGGTCACTTCATCATAGTCCAAATTTTAGAGATCCATGGAGCTGATGCTTGTGCCTGGGAATCCTCTGAACTTCTTATCTGGAGTTGACTCTTCACTCAGTGACTTCACATTTCAGAGTGATTCTTACTTTGGATTGGTCATAAAGCTCTTCTGGAGTCTAGTCAGCAACAGAGGCAACCGTATAAGTCACAAAAATTCCAACGTCATCTTGGGATTTGGGAAATTGGGGTCTAAATTGTGGCCCACAGCCATGGCCAGCAAGTCTTCCTTAATGTCCCTTCCTGTGAGATGCCAGTTGTTCTCTGTATATCCTGGAGGGGGAGGGAGGTGGGGATGGTGGTGCCAATGTATAATGGAACCTGGATCCATTAGTTTTGACACTTTACATCCCACTGCTTCATTACATATGAATGTGGTTGTTGACAGGAGCCTCAGTATTATGGGCCATCATAATTACATTTTATGCTGTAATATTTTTATATCTTTCTTTGATCACATTTTAGAGTGCCATCGATAGCTCTCTTAGGAATTGTCTGACAGTGCAAGGATTGACACTCATTGTCTCAGTTTATGTTGATGGAAGCTGCAAAAATCTGCCTTGCATATCAGTGAGGAAGACATTATGTAGCAGCTTTCTAATTTAGTTTTCCAACTATATTTTCTGGATCAATTTTTCCAAATCCAAATTTTTATGACCCCTTAAAATCTCTGTATTCTCTATTGTGATTCCCTCTATTGTCTATTGTTGAGGGAGAATGTACGGTAGTTAGTGACAGGTCAGTGTCTGAAGATGAAATGTCTCTGTACCACAGTCATGGTGGGTGTGTTGGTTGTTAGTTTCCTGCTGGACTATAAAATAGCAGTGTAGGCATTCTCCAGATGTTGGTATTCAGTGGAGAAAGGTAGGCAACCAACCCCTGAGTGCATGAAGAGAGAGCTCAGAGGTATTACTGAGTGTATAGAGATAATGGGAGTGAGTATGTGAGAGCCCATGATGAGAGAGTGATCAGAGTGACGGCTATGAGTAAGCTGTGAATAAATACTAGTGGTTTGTGGGTGAGTCTCTGTGCAGAGATCCTCAGGGTTGGATTTATCCCCAGAGTTAACCTTAATTTAAGGAAGGTTGGGAGAAGGGGTGATTGAAGTGACTGTGGAGTCAGGTGCCCCTAGCTGGGGCAGCTAGCTAGAGAAATTGAGTGTGATGCTTAGCTCTAGCTTCTTCCTGATGGAATGATTCCAGGACTAAGACATCAATAGAGAGAAAGAGAGAGCCCTAATGGATGCTTTATTTGAATGGCACTGTTCTGAGTACCACAGGGCAAAGGAAAGTGGAGGTGGAATAGGATGAAGGGATAGGGTGATCCAGAACTCAGACAAGATCCACAAACTTACATAAATGGGGAAGAGAGATCACTAAAAAAATTACATATTGGAAGAAGTACAGTCTTCTGGTAGTAAAAGTTTAGTAAATTTGATGTGGGGCACTAGGGGAGCAGTGGGTAGAGCACCAGGCCTGGAGTCAGGAAGACTCATCTCCTTGGATTTAAATCTGGCGTCAGACACTTATCAGCTGTGTGACTGGTTAGAGTGTTGGGCCTGGAGTCAGAAAGACCTGAGTTCAAATCTGGCCTCAAATACATACCAGCTGTGAGACCCTGGGCATGTTACATAACCCTATTTGCCTCAGTTTCCTCATCCATAAATTGAGCTGGAGAAGGAAAGGTCAAACCACCCCAATATCTTGCCAAGTGAGACAAAGTTCTTTGAATAGGTAAATATTTAATAAATCCGCATAGACCACGTATAAGAGTAATATATCCTCAAGGTCAAAATGGGGAAACTAGACAAAAATTTCCTATCTAAATAAAACAAAGATCAGAAAAAAGAAGTAGGCTGTTAATACCAGTTGGTCATTTCTTGTCCTACGGGGGACCCCAACAGGTTCACAAAGAGTCCGACTGAAACAACCGAACAACAACGAAGTACTTGCTCTGAACCATCATGGATTGCAAAAAGCTACTCAGGATTATAGCGCTTGTCCAAATGTGCTACAACCCAATACAGAAATGTGTCTATACCAAATATAGATGTATGTGTATACACATATAAGCATATGTTCCCCTCTCTGTTACTATATCTATATACATATATATATGATATATTATATGCATTATTCATGTAGGTGTGTGTGGTATGTATGGTAGCCATGTATAGTAGCCATAACTTGATTATAGAACAGTCTTTATGTACATTATGTGTAAATGTATAGGTATAGAAATTGTCCTATGACAAAGTTATAACGACCATATATGCTACCCAGCACCAGCCAATGAGTGAGTGTGAGTATTTCAAGCAGTTTAAATCAGATAGCTGCCATTTTCCCTCTACTGTGAATGAAGGGTACAATATTATACCCTGACCAAACAGCTTTTAGAACTTCACCTCCCACTGAGAGATACTGATATGTGAAGAATCAGTTGTGTTAGCTCTTTTGGAAGGTGAGGGGGAGGAGATTTTCTCTAATAGCTACCTCAAAACCTTTCCCTTTTGACTGGCATGGAGCCTTTATTGTAACAACATAAAGAAGCCCATAGTAAGGGAAACATAAAATAAGAAATAGAAAGGCATTTTAAAGGAAGTTGTTTTTTACATCTCCATTTCTTTTTTAGTAAGGCACAAAAAAGTTTGATGGCAAATTTGCTTCAATTGGACAAGAAATGGCCAACTGATATTAATAGCCTGCTCCTTTTTCTCATCTTTGTTTTATTTAGATAGAAAGTTTTTATCTAGTTTCCTCATTTTGATCTTGAGGATATATTTCTCTTATATGTGGTCTACAGGGATTTATTAAATATTTACCTATTCAAAAGCATTTTCGTCTCACTTTCCTCCACCGTTATCTTTCATACATTTGCTCAATATCTCTCACAAAATAATATGCTTAAATTGAGACAGCTAAATTTTGATTCCTAACGTTAAAAAGGATGACTGTGGAAATACTAAAAATGCTTAAAATGAAGGCCGGGTCTATCTTTTCCCCTTAAAAAAATAATTGCTACTAGGTATCTGGGTGTGGTGGCACATGCCTGTAATCCCTGCTCCTGGAGAAAGATGAAGCTAGTGAATTGCTTGTGTTTAGGAGTTCTGAACTGTAGTGAGGCTAAAACTGATTGGATGTCTGCACTAAGTCTGGTATTAATGTGGTGAGCTCCTATAGCAGGAAGGCTACCAGGCTGCCTCAAGAGTGGTGAACCGACCCAGGTTAGAAAAATTAAACAAATTAAAGCTTCTGTGCAGATCACTAGTGAGATCTAGGTCACGATCCCACTGCTGACTTTGGCCATTGATCAGCCAATGAACTTCCAGCCTGGTTGAGGTCTCAAAAAAAAGAATAAATGTACCCCAAATGATCATAGAAGCTTTTTAATGCAATGGAAATGGTGTTGGATTTGGAATTAAAAGAACTACTTTTGAATTTTGCCTCTACTAATTACCTATGTAAGCTTGGGCTAATCACTGCCCTTCTCTGGGGGTAATCTCTATCTGTGAAATGTTGGAGTTGGACTAGATGACCTCTGAGATCCTTTTCAACTTTAACTGTATGCTCCTGTGGCCAATAGCATCATGAAAAGAGCCTGTCTTGATGTGGGGTTTATTGCCTAAGTCACAGATTAGATCAGGGGTTATTAACCTTTTTTGGATGTCATGGACCCCTTTGGCAGTCTGGTGAAGCCTATGGGGCCCTTCTCAGGACAATAATTTTCAATGCATAACAAAAAAATCCATAACATTACAAAGGGAAACAATTATATTGAAGACAAAGATGTCATTCCCCCCTCCCCCAACCGAGTTCATGGATCCTCTGAAATCTACCCAAGGACCTGAGGTGAGGGTCAGCAGTGATCTGGTTGAACTCCAGCAGTTTTAACTCCTTTGACCATCAATTTGCTGATGCTTCCAATGCCAGCATTGTTAGGATAGAAGGAGCAGCATCCTCTTAGGCTGTTTCACCTAACACTGTGTTCGTGAATTAAGTATGTCAAGAAAGAGACAAAGACCTGCAGATTTTCCCCAAAGCTTTCATTTCACCTAGATGGGTATGCAACTAGAAATGTGCAAAAAGGCTGAGACAAAATTTGATTTAGACCAAAATAAATATTAAAGAACACTCCAAACAGAAGATGAAAGGTCCCGAATCTAATATATTTTTTAGAATTCAACAGTTACCCTTTGATGACAGAGATTGTGTCATATACTTGTTCTATATTCCCCCATGGTGCCCAGGGTAGTGTTAGACTCATAGTTGGGACTCAGTAAAAACATACTGCAATGAACTGAATTATTATACTTTATTTTTAAATCTTGTCAGGGGATATTTCTTTTCCTGTCTCTGGGTATCCTATTATAAGAAATAATAATATATCTCAATATTTTCCTAATTACTAAAAATATGAGAACATTAAATACTGCATGAGCCTTCAGATCCTACAGCCCATCACTGATTTTTTTGTGCTATAACTAATTTTGGCTTGATGTTGTGTTCTGTCTCACTCTCAATCATTTTCTCCTCTCCTCTCCTCTTTTCTCTTCTCTCTCCTCCTGTCTCTTTCAATCTCTCTCCTTTCTCTCAGTCTCTCTGCCTCTGTCTACCTCATTTTTTCCTCTTCTCTCCTATCAAATTCTCTTTCTCGTTGTGTCTCTCTCTCTCTGTCTCTCTCACTGGCTGTCTCTCTCACTGTCTCTCTGTTTTTGCTGTCCCTCTCCTCCCCTTCTTCCCTCTCTCCAAGATCTCTGAAGTTTTTTTTTTTTACAGATTTATTATATTCCATTCTTATATTAGACCAAGCCTTCCCTAAAAATACTTTATGCTAAATGAACTTATTTATGACCAATTGAGAATACAATGAATCCATTTCCCAGGCAATTGACCAGTAAGAATTTAGATAGCATTGACCAACAAACATATTATTGCAATCATAGTTGTATAGGATGATTGATTATTTCCAAGAGGAACCATCTGAAAGCTTTGGAGTGACCTCCTTAGTCCCTGCTTGGGTACTCTCTAGCTGTGGTGATGATGTTAGGCCAGTCACATGCTTAGTTCCTCAGTTTCTCCATCTGTAAAAGAGCTTATAAAATTTATTTGTTTTTGCAAATATTCTGTCATCCAACCCAGAGTCTAGAATAGTGGGTTGCACATGGTAAGTGCTTCTTAACTGTGAGTTGAATTGGACCAAATTACAATAGTGCCAAGAGGTTATAAGACAAGCATTTAAAGCTTTCGTTGTCTGGTTCCAGTCTTTGTTTCTTGGTTGATTACAAATGATTGTGCCTCACAAATATTAAACTCTATCTAAGTTGGTCTAGGACTACTTACTGTTCCCCATCCACGTTATCTCCCACCTCCATACCTTGGCATGGGCTTTTCTGTGCTCAGAACTCTCTCCTTCCTCCTCTCCACCTTTTGGAAACTTGGTTACTCTTGAAGGTTTCTGGTACTACTTCCTCAAGAGCCCTTACCTTATTCTCTTAACTTTTAGAGTCCTTTCCCTGATTGCTTTGCATTCATTTTACATGTATCTGGTATTTACTGATTTGTGACTATATACTAGGCACCTAATAAATGCTTATTTAAATGATTGCTGTCCATGAACTTCAGGTAGTTGAAGTGACTTCAGTGAGGTCACACAGCTATAATCCTAATTAGGTAGAGTGATGGGTTATTGTCAGATTCTGTACCAAGTCTGACATATTCTAGTTTGGCAGTTTGGACTTGAGACTAGAAGGAAATGAGATACTTGTAGATAACATAGCCCTTCACAAAAGGAAGTTTATTCAACAAAGACATGGAAAGGATATTTAGCAAAGATATACAGTTGATTCATTTGGATGTACCTCTTCTCTATTCATTTGCAAAGATGGTTATGGTTTGTCTTTCGTTCTAGAAGAGGATCATGACACCAGGGAGGTGATGCCATGACTTGCAAGTGAATTAGATTTTAGTGAGGGAAGCCTGAGAAAAGTCACCAGCCTCACTCTCTCCTCTGGAGCCATCTGGGTCCTGTGGTGAGATATAGATCAGGACGGCTGGAGATGACCCTAGATGCAATGGGAGACCTTAGCCTTTTTAAGCTAAGGTCTTTCTGAGTTCTCCCTTTGACTGAGCCAATACCCATTCAGTGATTGGGGCTCTTTAAGAATGAGCCAAGGGATGGTCCCTTTACTAAAAAAAAATCAAACTGGGAGGAGAAGACCCTCAGGGTTTCTGGCCAAAAGAGAAACAGTTACTATTCACTCTGAGACATGAGGGACCACAATCTATCATGATATCTTGGGGTTTACTGGCTGCAAAGATGGTATGCTGAGTCAGATGCTGATTCCACATCTGTAGCCTGTTCCCCATGTCTGCGTAGTACTGACTCTCTTCTTTCACTGGGCTTCAACACCTTTATAGTTTGGGAAGATACCACCTGGAGCAGTTGAGTTTCCAAGATGGTTTCATTGCCTTTTTAGGGAAAAAACTAACTTATGTGGCCGGAAACCTTCCAATCTTATTAGCAGTATGTGTTGCTACTATCACAGCATGTCAAATTGAATGAGGGATCTAGGACTTGAGCTAGCTGGAGGTCTGCTTAGGGACTGTATGACCTTTAAGTTCTCTTCAAACTCTAGAAGTCTGTAAATCAAACTCCAACTATTCTTGTAGCCCACTTTGGAACTTCAGATAGTAGAAAATTAATATAGTGAGATTAGCCAATTCAAGTGAAATGTTAGATATCCTTGTTATTGTGCCAGGTGCTTTTCAGAGTACTGATTAAAAATGGGATAATAACAGGGGGCACCCATCAATTGAGGATTGGCTGAAAGAATTATGGTATATGATTTAACAAAATAATACTGTGCTGTAATAAATGAAGAAAGATGTTTTCAAAGAGAACTGGGATGATTTTCTGAACTGATATAGAGCGAAATGAACAGAACCAGGGGAATTTTTTAAACTTATTTTTAAAATTTAATTTATTAATTTATTTTTAGTTTATAACATTCAGTTTCACAAGCTTTCGATTTCCAAATTTTCTCCTTCTCCCTCTCTTCCCCTTCCCCTCCCCTCCAAGATGGCATGAAATCCGATATAGGCTCTAGTAACCAGAATTGTCTTTGTTTTCTTTGAGTGACTCAATTTATCTCAGTGAGCTTTACTAGGTGCTAAGACCCAGGCCCAAACCCCATTAGGTGTTAATGTAATCCATGTGGATGTGAACATCCCAGGGTCCTAAGGGGAGGGGCCAACTCAAGAACCAATCACCAGAGCCTGAGCTCTGGCGATTCAGATGATGTCTGATGATGTCTAAAGCCCTATAAGAAGGGAGGACAGAGCTATTGGTGCGGAGACTCTGGGCAGCTGTAGCTAAGGAGCCCTCCAGATTGTAAACCCGGATGTTGAAACTTTGTTGAACTGTGGTAACTATCTGTTGGGACTTGAATCAGACAAAGTCTATTGATGTCTGTAATTTGCATTTTGTTTTGAAGTTCAGGGTGCTGTTTTTTTTCCCCTGAACTAACTGAATGATATTTGAATTAAAAGTAAGCTTGTCAACCCCTTCACCTTGCTTTCCTTAATTAAGCAGATCGAAAGAACCTGTGCTGTTGGCAGTTTTCTGGGTGTTGGCTGTGGGTGAATCTTATACCCCCACAGAAGCTGCCAGCTGGGTTGTTGACACAGTTCTACATATACCTTCACATTGAACATACTTTCACATTAGTCATGTTGTAAAGAAGAATTATAACCAATAGAATGAACTATGAGAAAGTAGAAACAAAACAAGCAAAAAAAGAGAGCAAATAGTTTACTTCAATCCACACTCAGACTCTATAATACTTTCTCTGAATGCAGATAACTTTTACCAACATAAGTGTTTTGGAATTGTCTTAGAACCTTGCATTGCTGAGAAGAGTCAAGTCTATCAAAGTTAGTCATCACAGATATTGTGTGTCTGTAATCATGTATAATGTTCTCCTGGTTATGCTCCCTTCACTGAGCATCAGTTCAAATAAGTCTTTCCAGGTTATTCTGAAGTCTATCTGCTCGTCATTTCTTACAGCACAATATTATTCCATTACATTCATATGCCACAACTTGTTCAGCCATTCCCCAATTGATGAGCATCCACTTGATTTCCAATTCTTTGCCACCACAAAAAGAGGTGCTATAAATATTTTTGTATATGTGGGAACTTTTCCCATTTGTATGATCTCTTTGGGATACAGCCCTAGAAGTGGCATTGCTGGGTCAAAGGGTACGCACATTTTTATAGCCTTTTGGGCATAGTTCCAAATTGCTCTCCAGGATAGTTGGATCAGTACCAGGGGAATAATTTAAGCTATAGCATCAATATTATAAAAATGAATGAATAATTTTGAAAGACTTACTCTAATCAACAAAATAATCCACCATAATGCTAAATAACTAATGAGGAAGAATGCAGCTCACCTCATAAGAGATATAATGAACTATGCAGAATGAGAAACATTTTTTGATGTGACCAACATGGGAATCTATTTTGCTTGACTATGCTTATATAACACAATGATTTGTCTTCCTCCCTTCTTCTCTCCCTCTCTCCTTTCTTTCCTATGTCTGAGATTTAGCCCCAGTTGTGTCATCATCTCATCTATTTAACTGATCTCGGGTAGCTTAACTCATGTTTGATGTGTGTGATTTTAATGAAACCAAAAATGATTATGTGGTTGTAGTACAGGAGAGTTTGGATGAAGAGCAGCAGAGCTACAAGGGGATAGCAGTTAAAAAACTTTATTACTACTTTCCCCAACATGAGGGGGAGACCAAATGTCAGTAGAGAACAATCTTGGTATGTGGCCCCCGTTGCCCTTGGTTGAGGGTGGCGCATGTTGGTGTAGCTTCTGGACATGAATCTACATAATAGCTTTGCATTTTGGTTGAAGACCTAGAGCACTGTGTGACCCAAATTCATAATTTTAGACAAAGAGCTGGCTGGATTGTCCTGTCATCCATAGGGGAAGATAATAGCATAGTCAGGTCCAATGAGATAAGAGCATTTTCTAATTTGCTTAAGCAGGAAATGTGAAGCACTTTTTACAAATATTATCTGATTTGATGATTACAACCACACTACAATGTAAGTGATATTATCACTCCCATTTTCCAGTAGAGGAAATTGAGGGAAACAAATTAAATGTGCTGTCCAGGGTTATATATCTAATATGTTTCTGATGCGAGATTTGAATTCAGATCTTCCTGGGTCCAAGTCCATCACTTAATCTCCATCTGCCTCATATGGTTACAGAAGGCTATACCTTATACAAAAGCAGCAGAATAGGAAAAAGGATGGCAAAGTGGAAAATGAATATTAAAAAATATACTCATAATTTGAAATTCAAGAACCCAAGGGGTGAGAGAAACCTGGTAGAGAGCACTTGGGTTAGAATCAGTGGAGTGAGAAACAAATGCTCTTGTCATAAGCATATACTATAGACCACCTGGACAGAAATGAGAAAGTGATGAGAAGACTGAGAAACAGATCATGAGCATAACATGGATATATGTGTGTGTATGTACATACACACACATAAATAATCTCATAATGATACAGGGTTGCAAATATCCCAATGCTTGCTAGAGGTTTCTCTGCCAAGACTAGAGGAACTAAAAATTATTTCAAGCTTCAAAAGGTAGAAGAAACAACAAGGTTAACTGAAACTCATCCTGATTCTAAACAAGAAGGAACTTGTTACTGAAATAGAAATGATGTGAACCTTGGGGGCAAGTAACCAGCCCATCTTAGAATCTGAAGGGGAAAAAAAGCCTGACAAAAATGTTAGAATTGGAGAGAGCTGATTTCTAAAGATTAAAAGAATAGATAGGTGGGATCTAGTAGCTTAAAAATTATAGGAAGGTATTCAAACCGAAATTGTAGATATACAAACAGAAATGGGAGGCAGCACTCTAGTGGAGTGCTCCAGAGATCTGTCCTTGGTTCCATACTCTTCAAAAACATTTTTAGCAATATTTTGAATAATTTCATAGATACCCACTATAGTAGGTATTTGAAAATAAAACAGATAATTTGAAAATAAATTGGAGGGGTAGCTAATGTATCATATGACAGAATCAGTAGCCAAAAGTTTCTCAATGGTCTAGACTCTAGAATGATGGTCTAAAATCTAATAAGACAAAATCTGATTTAATTCAATGAGTATTTATTAAGTCTAGGTACTGAGAATAGATAGACAAAAATGAAAGTCTCCACTTTCAAGGAAGACACATTCAACTGAAGGGAAACAAGCATACAGATAAATAAATTTTCTGGAAAAAATTCAAAATAAATACAGATAGATTATTAAACACTTACTATATGCCAGACACTGTAAACACTAGGGATACAAATACAAGTAAATCCAATCTTTGCCTGCTAGCGGTTTGAATTCTAGTGAAGGAAGATGACATATAAAGAAGAGCTAGAAAGGGATGGTATGGAGACAGCCAAATTGTATCCTAGAGGCCAGGTTCCAGTGAGATAAGAGGAAAGTTCACCAATCAGAATTTGGTCTCTAGGGGCAGGGTCCAAGTTTCTAGTTGGGGGAAATATGGATGATGGCTGGAGTATATGTAACATCTAAAGATGGGTGGTGTGAATTTTTTTTTGTGGTGCCTGATGGAACGAATTAGGGACAGTAGTTGATGGTAGGACTTGATGCTAAACCCTGAGCCTTGATGGGAACCCAGGTTTCCAAGAAGTGGGACCAGCCTTTGTGAAGGCTTGCCATCAGCAAATGTGCCACTTTGACTGAGATGGAGAATGCATTGAAGGCTTATAAGGTGAACTCAATGAACTTGGCATAAATGTAAACTCTTAGTCTTAGGTTAAAAAAAAGGCAACTTCACAAGTGTAAGTTGGGGATAGACAATAGAGTGGAGAAAAAAAAAACAACCAGGAGGTTTTAGTGGATAAAAATTTCTGAGTAAAACATGGCAGTCTATAAAAAGCTAGTGATGTCCTAGGCCGTATTGAGAAGCCTGGTGTTCAGAACAAGGGAGGTGACTGTCTGGCTATACTTTGTCCTTGTCAGACTACATCAGAATATTGCCTCATTTTAGGAATGACAATAACATGCTGAAGTGTGTCCATAGGAAGTCAGTAAGACTAGTGAAGAGATTGGAAACCTTGCCCATATGAAGACTACTTTGAAGCAACTGGAGATGCTTATCCTGGTCCTGGATAGGGAGAATATGATAGTGATATTCAAGTATTTGAAAAACTGTCATTTGGAAGACGGATTAGACTTGACCTATTTAGCCCCAGAGTGCACTTCTCAGTTGGGCTAGATGTCCTGTGATATCCTATGAGCTCAGGCATTCTGGGATTTCAAGATTGACACTGAATTTCATAAAATGGACACCAGCATAAAAGTGAAACTATCTGAAAGTAAATAAAGGCTTCGTAAATAAATATGTAACTCCTCCTAATGTCAAACAGAACAAAAATAATCAAAAACAACATGGAAAAACTGCTTCAAATTTGCAGTCAGGAAGACTCGGTTTCAGATCCTATCTTAGTCACTTACTGTATAAAACTGAGCAAAATCACTTAAAATCTTCCTGTGTCTCAGTTTCCTCATCTGTAAAACGAGGGACCTCTACAGTCCCTTCCAGCTTTAAATCCATGCTTTGTTCCTTGCTCTTCTTCCAGTGCTTCATTTCTGTATTTTCTTCACTCCTCAAAGAAACTCACTTCTTTCACAGGGTTTTTGGAAGAAGGTTTGGGAAGGTCCTCCTTGCTTTTTGAAGTGAGCCATGGACTTCTCTCCACCTTGGTTCAGAATCTGTCAGGTCCACAGGGTAACAATTCCGATGCTTGTGTTGAAACATCCCAAGCTTTCCCTTTCAGTAACGCACACAGACATCCATTTGTGCCCCCACAGAAGGAAATCAGCCAAGTGACTCATAAAATCCTGAGCTCACAGCTCACTGGATAAGCCTCTTAAGCCATCTGTTTCAAGCATACCACAATTCTGCCTCCAGTCCTGGTTTCTTAACCTTGACTCTCTGTATCCCTCCTGCTCCATTCCCCCCATGATTAGATCTCCCTGATGCCTTGACCTGGCTTGTTAACACTCCCACTCATCCCTGTGCAAAGACACACGAAGCAGGATGGAATTCATTTCTCTTTATTTCCTCTACTGCTTCTACTTTGTCCCTCTACTGTACCTTCCTGGTACCTCTTCCATAGAAAATTCCAGGTGGCCACCATCTTGCTTACCTGACCTATATCAGCCAGGATACCCTGTGAAAGGGAATTCTGTTTGATGATCATCTTATTCTAGTGGTTAGGAAAAGAGCCAGGCCAACCCATTATCTTGCATCTCTTTTTGCTTTAGAAACTTATATATGACCTCAGTGGCCAAACCAGCCCTTCTGAGGTGAGTACTAAATCCTCATTCTCTGCTTAGGGGACAGATTTCATTAAGTGGAATTATATATAATGCCATGGGTTTGCACAGGTCAGCATGCAGTTATAGGCAGATCTGAGCTCCTCCCCTTCCTTTTTCTTCAGAAAATGGTACCAGCGGGATACAATGACAGACCAAAATAGGTGATGGTGGAAAAATGGCTAAAGAATGGTTCATTTGTCTGCCAAGACATTCCTGAGTTCTTCATCTTGAAATTCAAGGAAAGCTGGTCCTAAAGGGATTGATCAGGTCCCCTAAGTCCCACATTCCTCTTGGTAAGTCCTTTATTGCACCATCCTAGTGGGTTTTAATTTTTTCCCAAATAGAGACCCTGAAACAATGGTAAAGAAACTCAGAGTACAGATGTAAGAGCCACAATCTTTCCTACTAATGCTTCTTGTTGCAGAAGAATCCCATCCCTGATTACAAAGTCATTGGACAGGTATGTTAGATGTACTTTGATGAAGGATAGAAATCTACATAACATATTATATGGCCAAAGGCATGTGTTATACTTATCAGCATTCAAGTGGCAAATTGCAAGAAGGAAGGTATGGTTACAGGTCCTAGGGAGCATAATTGAACTTGGATGATGACTTTTTTTGGTTCATCCATTCTTTAGGGTCCCACTCCTAGTCTGAGGCAAACCCTTCAGCTTGTCAGAGGTGAGTCCCATTGGCTGATACAGATTTGTATTCTCAAATGATCTACTTTTCCTTGAATAAGACCTTCCATCTCCAGACTTCAGGTATTTCGACCGTCCCCTGTGCTTGAAGTGTTCTTTCTCCTTATTTCCATCTCCTGGCTTCCCTGACTTTCTTCAGGTCCTAACTAAAATCCCACATTCTACAGGAAGGCTTCCCCAAACCTTATAATTCTAGTGCCTTTCCTCTGTTAACATTTGCTATTTATTCTTCATGTTACTTGTTTGTACATAGTTGTTTGAGTGTTGTCTTTCCCATTAGATTATGAGCTCCTCAAGGGAAGGGATTATTTTTTACCTTTATTTATATCTCCAGTGCTCAGCACAACACCTGATGTATAGTAAGGACTTAAGAAAGCCTGTGACCCAGGCTTTCACCTGGCTAAAATGGTTTCTTTCTTGGTGTAAATGGCCTCCACATAAGGCCACAGACAAGCCTTAGGATCCTGGGAGGCCAACTGCACTATAATACATTTAAGATCGTAGATTGTTAAAAAAGTAGGATTTTTGTTATTCATAAGATGGTAGGCAGCTCCTGACCATCCCACTACATTTCTTCATCCCTTTCCTATCCCATAGTAACCTTGACCTTCTGTACCTTGAGGTACTTCACCATAGACTTGCCATTCTTAGAGGACCAGGATGCAAACTTGATTGTGATCCAGACTTTGATAAAAAAAATGACTCACTCCCTTCTTTGTACTAGTTCCTTCTCTGCTACTGAACTTTCTCAGTTATTCCTACAGAGAATCTTTTGCCTTCATTGACTTTCTCCCACTTTATGATAGGGAACACCAATTCATATCACATATCACATTCCATGCTACTTCTGGTGGAGATGCCTCTGATATGTATAAATTACATGAGCCAAAGTCTATGTTTTATTCAAACTTTGTGTCTTCCCTAGTTCCTTGGAATAGTGCTCTGCAAAAAACAGGTACTCAATAATTTTTTTCAGTTGAATTGAAATGATGTCTGTGGTCCAGAGGACAGGACCAGGTCATTGGTTAAGCCATTAACAGCATCTCTTCTCCCTACACTGATATGGAATCAATACCACCATGAGGTGAAGTGGGTTTTACTCTTGGGTGTTGATAGTTGGAGATAGTATTCTTATTCCTTGGTAGATCTTGCATTTGTCTTTCAAGATCCTCTTTGCCTGAGCTTTGTTTCACAGACTTCCACCAAGCCCTTCCATCTTGGTTGCCACCCCAAGGGTTCTGTTGCTATGGCAACTCATCTTTCTCTCTGACCTCCATTTGGGTAAGGGATGTACTTACCAAGGGATGATCTGTTCCCTCTTACCATTACTGTGTCCAGGCTCACCTGTGAGCTGCAACTGCCACTGCCACTGCTTTCTCCAGCCAAATCCATCCCAGTTTCAATAATTCTGAATCCCAAGCCCTTTCCCTATAGCCTTCAGGAGGGGACGATTGCTTCAGAACATTGTGATTCTTGTCCCTGCCTCTCAGACACAAATTCCCATCACACCAAGGGGCTCAGACAGTTTAGTAGGGTAACCTCCTTTCTGCCAGTACCCAGTATTTTCTTTGATGAGGCAGTGGATTTGTTGAGCCTATTGGTTAATTTGCTCAACTTCACTGAAAAGAGAGGCAGTGTAGGGACAGTGTGAAGCACAAAAAGCACTGGCTTTGGAATCAGAAAACTTTGGCTTAAATCCTATACTATCGATAGTTCACTGCCTGGGCAGGGCATTTAATGTCTTCAAGCCTCAGTGGCTTCATTTGTAAAATGAGGGGGTTGGATTTCATGATCTGTAAAGGCCTTTCCAGTTTTAAATAATGTGATTTTGAAAAGTTGACCTTTTTCTCTTTTCCTTTTACTCGGGTAGACTAGCATCCCCCTTCCCCCTTTTGCTGTCCTCCCCCACCCAGGGCCATTTGTTCCTGCCTCAGTGGAATTCAGTCGATCAGCCTTCATCGAAGCCAATTCTCCTATAGCTTATCATTGTTCCCTGACCATAGGCTTGCCAGAGGTTAGAAATAACAGGTTCTTTAAAGTAATAGCATGCCTGCATTTACAAAACATGCTTTAAAGTGAGCATTATGAGAGAGAAAACCCAGAAATCTTACTTTGAATTTTACAGACCTAAATAAATTCCAGCACTAGAGAACTGATGAACCACTGTTAGCTGCTTATTTTGTACTCAGAATGAAATAGCTTCTGCTCCTTAGGGTTGTTGAAACCAAACACTTTAAAGTCCACTTCTTTAGTTGCAGACTTTGTGGAAAATCATAGGTTTTGGTGCATAACATAACCATGAAAAAGAGTTTGGGAAGCCTCATAGAGGCACATTCACATATACACACATGTGTACACACACACACACACACACACACACACGCACGCACGCACGCACGCGTACACGCATGCACGTACACAGAGTTATTGGGACCAGAAAGGGACATGGCTAAAAATCCTCTTACCGATGAAAATGAATGAAAGAGCACTTGTCTTTTGAGGCACACAATAAAAGAAACCTATAAAATGTGTGTGATGCAGTGTCCCAGGAATCAATTATGTAATTTTGTACAATCATATCAGGTAGAGTATCAAGCCATTACTGGAGCACAGAGCTTTCAAACCTAATGGAGACTGTTTGACGTTACTGGGCTAGCTGCCAAAGGCCCATTTCCAATTGCCAACATGACAATTATTGACAGGGACATGTACAGGCCGGCACGGATTTTCCAAGGAAATGATGTCAATACCTTTCCACTGTGATTTAAGCTAAAAATCAAGGGAAAGAAGACTAGAATCCTTACGGACTTCATGTCTATTGTTCCTTGATGTGTAAATGAAAGGAAGCCTATCCCAGCAGAATAGAGGTGAGAGTGAAGTACTATAAATATCCACGGGAAAACCAATAGGTTAGAAGTGGAAAGTTAGGGATCTCAATGCCAGCCCCAAATACTGAAGAAAATACCTCTGCCTCCAGTTTCTTTCTCCTCCAATTTATTATGCACATCACTATTAGAAAATAGCATTTTCATTATGCTATTCACCTGCTCAAGAGTTCACAAAGGCTCCCGGTTACCTACTGAATTAAATGCAAAATTCGTTCAAAGACCTACAGCAAGAAGCCTCAGCTTCTCTCTCCAATTTTATCTCTCATTGTATCTTGCATTGTTCCTTTTTTAATTCAGGTCAATTTATTTAACTTCTCCAATTTCCACTTCTGTTCCTTTGTTCCCACTCACTTTCGCCAATCCAAATGCTTCCTAATTCTCAAATACCACTAACATCTGACTTCTATGAAGTCTTTCCTGATTACCAGGAAGCTTTTCTGAGATTACCACAAATCGTCAGTGATGCTTAGAAGGGGTTCCAGAAATGCTCCATAAAATTCTTGAGGCACCTGATTTTTAGGGCAGATGAAATGGGAATTTACTAGTTGGGTGCCATTGGGTCCAAAAGATGACCCAATGGAGCCTGTCACATTTGGAAAAGTAGTAGTTGATCTACCATTATTGGGCTTTGAAAACATGAGCTAGATAAGAAGATGTAATTTTGTTTTCTTGACTATTCCAGTTTTCTCTGAACCCCTTTGGCACTTGGAGTAGGTATCAAAAATGTTATTCTCTAGCTTTTTAAAAAGATTGTTTTGATTCTCTAACTAGATGGTATAACTCTTGAAGGCAAGAACTTCATCATCTAGAAACAGTGTGGAGGGACATATTTTGACTTAATGTAAATACATCTTATCCACAATTAGAGGTATCCAAAAGAAAATGGATGACATCAAGAGACAGTGGATTCTCCTTCACTGAAAGTTTCCAAGTGGAATCTGGAAGACCACTTTTTGGGGATGTTGCTGGAGAAGATTTTTATTCAAGGTTGGACTTGATGTCCTCTGAGGTCCCGTCCAATGTATTATTCTAGGATCCTGTGATTCTTCTGCATCCCCAAATGAAGTAGTTGTTGAGATCTTCCCCTCGACCCCTGGAGTTGGCTTTTACTGGAAACAACATTCCTCTGATGGCCATGAATTAAAGCTAGTTCCCTAGATCTGTCACGGTCCACATGAAAAGCTTCAACTTTGGGCAGAGGAAGTAGGGGTAGAGGTGGAGGAAAGTTATGCTTTCCAGGGCACAAGAATGTAGTGTAATCCAGCCCCAACTCCCATCTTCATATCATAAGGTAGATCCACCAGTCAATAAGCGATTATTAAGCACTTACTACATGCCAAGCACTATGCTGAGTTCTGGGAATGATGTAAGAGAAGGGAAAAACAAAACAAAACAAAATGTAATCTCTGCCCTCAACAAGCACACGTTATAATGGAGGAGAGAGCATGCAAACAACTTGGCGTATAACAGATACACACAGTGCAAATAGGGGGATTGAGAAATGGCTTTTAGATTTGTCAATTAAGAGATCTTTGGTAATGAGAGAGATAGAGAGAGACAGAGAGAGAGAGAGAGACAGAGAGAGAGACAGAGAGAGAGAGACAGAGAGAGAAGAGGGACAGAGAGCAATTTCAATTGAATCATGAAGTTGGAAGCCAGACTAGCAGGAGGTTTAGAAGAGAGTGAATTTAGAAGGTTTAAAAGACACTGATTGTAAACAGCTTTCTCAAGGAGTTTAGTCACAAAAGGGACAACAGTAAGCAGGGATTTTTTTTAAGGATGGCAGAGATAAGAGTATGTTTGTAGTTAATAAGGAAGTAACCAGTAAAAAGGGAGAGATTGAAATTGAATGAGTTTTTTCACTTTCTTTTTTTTTAGCTTTTTTGGGGAGGGGTGGGGGTGGGCAACACGGCTAATGTGGAAATATGATTCACGTGACTTCACATGTTTAATTTCTTGCCTTCTCAATGGTTGGGGGATGGACTGGAGGGAGGGAGAGAATTTGGAGCTCAAAATGTAAAAAAAAAAAATGAATGTTAAAAAGAAATAATTAAATAATAAATGAGTTTTTTAAAAAATCCAATGAAAGAGTGGGAATGACAGAGCTGGAGAAAATGGGGTGGAATAAGATTAAGTGTGTACGCAGAGAGGTCTGCCTGCAGAAAAGCTAATGCTAATTGATAGTCCATGCTTGTGGATAGCCAGGAAATGTTGGGTATTATGTCAGTGGGATCTTGGAGCAGCCTTCTGAATAGTGAGTTTCACTAATGCAGCAATGGAGAGACTGCGACTTTGTCATGTTGTTATGCCTAGGAAATGAACTTTGAGGAACACATCTTTACAGGGAATGTTGACTTACCTTCAAGTTCTAGGATCCTTTATGCCTGAAGTGGGCAGCAAGGTAGCCTAGTAGCTGGAGCACCAGGCCTGAACTCAGGAAGATTCAATTTCCTGAGTTCAAATCCAGCCTTAGACACTTACAAGCTGTGTGACCCTGGGCAAGTCACTTAACCCTGTTTGCCTCAGTTTCCTCATTAGTAAAATGAGCTGAGAGAAGGAAATGGCAAACCACTCTAGTATCTTTCCCAAGAAAACCTCAAATGGGGTCATGAAGAGTTGGAGGTGACTAAAAAATAACAGCAATGCCTGAAGTAGAGACAAAATACTTTTCCTAGAAAGGCAGTGTGGTTGAGTGGGAAGAGGTCTGGGTTGGGAATTGGAAGAACAGGGTTCAAGTCCTGTCTTTGTCATTCATTTACTACTTCTATGAGTTCAGGCAATTCCTTCACTCTCTGTATTTCTGTTTGCTCATCTGTAAAATGAAAGGGTTGGAGTAGATGACTTCTATAATTCCTCCCAGACCTAAAAGTATGACTGTGTAAATTACGATATTGCTCCTGCTGGAGTGTTGTTGTGGTTCAGTCATTTTCAGCCATGTCCAATTCTTTTTTCTTTTTTAAAATATTTTTTTTTTAGTTTATAACATTCAGTTCCACAAGCTTTTGAGTGTTAAATTTTCTCCCCTTCCCCTCCCCAAGATCACATGCAATCTGATACAGGCTGTACATATACATTCATTTAAACATATTTTCACCCTGTCCAATTCTTTGTGACCCCCTTTGGGATTTTCTTAGCAAAGATAGTAGAGTGGTTTGCCATTTCTGGCCCCAGCTCATTTTACAGATGAGGAAACTGAGGCAAACAGGGTTAAGCGACTTGCCCAGGGTCACACATTTAGGAAGTGTCTGAGGCCAGATTTGAACTTGGGAAGATGTATCTTCCTGACTCCAGGCCTGGTGCTCTATGCACTATGGCACCACCTAGCTGAGGAGTTAGGAGCCTTATAATAAGTAGGAGTGGTGGATAATGAACCTTCTTCAAAGTCAGCAGTGAAGTTTCTCATCCCTCATTTTTGCTGCTGAGTCACCTTGTTTAGGCCAGATGCTATCAGAGCAATGAGCCTTTTAGAGGGATTCATTTCCCAAATTAGTCAGAGGGAAAGGTCATTCACAGTGGGGAGTTGAAGCTGTTTTCTATTTCTAACTTTACTCTTCTTCTTTGTTCCAAGTAAAAGTTTAACTTTTACTATTTCAGGAATATCACTCACCTGGGCTTGTTACCATGGTGAGCAACTAAATACCTAGACCTGAATTAACTCCAGAAGTTCCCAGTTTTTAAAGTGGGTGGGGATAAATGAGCCAAAATCAGGACATTCCCATGAAAAGTCTCCATGATTTGAACGTCAGTCTGTGAGAGTCCAGGGGACTACATCTAGGATATTGTATTTCAGGTTTGGGCACCACACATTTTAGGAAGGACCTTGATTAATTCCAAGAGTTTTCTTATACTTTACACCCTCCCCTCTGTGTCCTCTACAATCCAGAGACATTGTCTTTCTTGCTGTTCTTCACACAGGACTCTCCATCTCCCAGCTCAGTACCTTCTCACTGGCTGTCCTCCACTTTCTGGAAAGGTTTCCCTCCTTCCTTCCACCTCCTGGCTTCTTTGGCTTCCTTCCAGATTCGACTCCCATCCCACCTGCTGCAGGTGGTCTTTCCAGATCCTCCCCATTGTTAGCCCCTTACCTCTGAGATTGTTCTCCATCTTCTCTATAACCTGTACTCACAAAATTGTTTGCATATTGTCTCTCTTGTTAGAATGTGAACTCCTTGAGGGCAGGGGCTATGTTTTCACCTTCCTTATATCACCATCACTTAGCACAATATCTGGCGCTTAGTAAGAACTTAATAAAGGCTTATTGACTGACTGATTGACAGATGGACTCCCCCCTCACAGAAAATCTTTAAGTACTTGTCAGTCATGCTGTAGCGAGGATCTCTTTTTTGACTATGGGTTGGACCATATAGCTGTCAAGGTTCCTACCAACTTTAAAATTCTGTGATTTTGTGAGATAGAAGGGAGGAAGGAAATAAGCACTCATTAAGTGCCTACTGTATGCCAGGCACTGTGCTAAGCACCTTATAAATAATACCACATTTATTTTTCACAACAGCCCTGTGAGGTAGGTGCAATTATTATCTCTGTTTTACAGATGAGGAAACTGAGGTAGACAGAGATTAAGTGACTTGCCCAGGGTCACATAGCTGGTGTCTGAGTCTGATTTTGAACTCGGGTTTTCCTGACTCTGGGTCCAGTACTCTATCCATTGTGCCACCCAGTCGCCATGGGATGGGACCCATGGGCTACATATACATACATATATATAATATACATATATACACGTATATATGTTGTGGGAGTTTTAGCAACTCTTCAGATGTTAGGTTTGCAGCATGACTAATTTTTGTTATAATAGAAAACTAAAATCAATATAGTTCTCAACTACAACAAAACTACTAAATAAATGCAAAAGGAAATACTAGAGTACTGTAACATCTCCTCGTGAATGTCCATAGCAGTTACCCAATCTAATATCACTCTGCCCACCAAAAATAATTGCCTGGTATCCTAGTTTTTGAACAAATTGGTTAGGTAGGCAAAGGTGAATTGCTCTGTCTATAACATTGGCGTGTCCATATTGATGAATTAGGTGAACAACAGTGTTGTTCAGGCAGGTCCAATCTTTTGTGGCCCTACTTGGGGTTTTCCTGGAAAAAGATACTGGTGTGGTTTGGCATTTCCTTCTCCAGCTTATTTTATGGATGGAAACTGAGGCAAACAGGGTTAAATGACTTGCCCAGGGTCGCACAGCTAGGAAGTCTCTGAGGCCAGATCTGAACTCATGAAGATGAGTCTTCCTGGAGCTCTATCCACTGAGCCATGTAGTTGCCCTCAACAATGATAGCAACAGCAAATCAAAAGGTTGACTGGAGGATAATAAAGTATTTTGAACCAATGACTTTGCCTTCACAAAATAGTTAATAATGGAGTTTAGCTTGAAACTTATGGTATCATATTTCTACTTGGGCCTGGAACAAAATGATCATAGCACTAAGCCTAAAGCTCTGGGTTGTCATCTGAGGTTTCAGGAGACTTCTTAGGGGTGAATGAGAGCACCGGGAATGCCCTAAGGGCAAGCAATGTGCTAGAAGCCTTAGTTGTGGAGCCTTTGAGTGACTTGAAGTTTGATCCATATGTTGGGACTCTGGGTGCCTAATGGTTAGAATGTGCTCTGCTTGGTACATGTCATGTCTATCACATATAATTCCTGTGGGACCTTTAGTTTGGGGGACAAAGAGCAGGATATGGGCGGATAGCCTTATAAGTGGGTCTGCTCTTAAAAGCTCCGCTTCTGTGTGTAATGGGCCAAACAGGCTGTTTTGAGGACAGTCTTGGGAGAAGAAGGGATGAGAAGGTAAAGGTGGGATGGATTGTAACCACAGCCTTTCGCTGATAAAACATCCCCCACCCTGTCTCCATCCTATTCCCAAAATCAAATTTCTTGCTTGATAATTTTAAATTAATATTCAATGTCTGTCATTATTTGACAGACAGTCCCTGCATTATTAGAGTCTCAAACATCCATCTCAATGACTCCTTACCAGGGAGAGGTTCGTCACCTACTGCATAGACAGTTGGGATGGAAAACACTTAGGGTTTGTCTATGTCAGCCAAAAACAAAAATCTGAACGGGATGTGCAGTAATTCCCAAAGGACGATTCTTTCTCATTTCAAAGAGAACATAATTTCAGATTTCTGGGGTTATGTTCGACTCTAGAATGTCCTGCAGGGTTGGTTGCCAAGCCCACCCAAGAACCAGCCCCAATGAACATGCCTCATTGCACCAGGAGAATTGTTAATTGGGGAAAAAAGGTGGACTTAGACACGTGACTGGATGACTTTTTTTTCAATTCTTCAATTCAATTTTTCAATTCAACTCATTATCAATTCTCTAGGAACCAAGCAGTTAGGGCACAGTGGATCGAGTGCTAGACTGGAATGAGGAAGACCTGAGCTTACATCCCACCTCAGATACTTACTGACTGTGTGACCTTGGACAAGTAACTTAACCTTTAACTGGGTGTTGAGCCTAGGGTCAGGAAGATCTGTGTTCAAACCTCAGACAATAACTGTGTGGCTCTGGGAAAGTCCCTTGACTTCTCTCAGCCTCAATTTCCTCGGTGGTAAAAGGAAGATAATAAGAGTACCTGCCTTCCAGGGTGATGGTAAGGAAAAAACTGAGATAATATTTGTGAAGCATTTTATAAACCTCAAAATGCTGTATAAATGCTAGTTACTGTTCTATTTTATGTCTTGCAGACATGCAAAAATGTATATAGAATATTGGTATTAAAAATATGGGTCTTTGTGTCAGGGAGAACTTTGGGGTTGGTAAAGGAGCCTTGTAATTTGTCTAAAGTCAATATACCACCCTTTCCTCTTGGGCCCATCCCAGCCATTTGGACTACCTGTTATACACACACGTATTTCATACAAATATACATATACATACATATACACACATAACATGTAATTATGTATATTGATCAGATAATATACTGATATATGTATATATACATATAATATAAATATAAGATGTAAACTATATAATATAGAGATGTCATGAGGATGGAGAGAAGGAAGGAGGATTATTATTCCTAATATCTGTGCTGATCTTTTTTGCTCAAAACCTGACATGCTTTGTTAATGTGATTTAAAAAAATAATTCCTATTTGTCGTTACTGTAATATCCAAAATCTCCAAAATACCTGGAAAAATAGTAAACTTAAAAGGAAACTGTAAGGGGAAAGTCTGTGCATATATATATATATATATATATATAGATATAGATATAGATATATATAGATATAGATAGATATAGATATAGATGCTATATATACATATATATATACACACACACACATATGTATGTATAGTGTATGTGTACACACACACACACACACACACACACACACACATCTAAAAGAGAGTTTTTTAGAGTGGAAACTGATCTCCAAATTATTTGAGAGCAGTATATACCTACACTCACATGGATGGATAAGTTCTGTAAGCTGTCTGTCCAAATGCGTGTTGTGATGTAGGAAATAGGCATTCTTCATGTACTTGGTTACTTTCCTTTTCCTTTGTAGATGGTTAGGCCAAATGCTTTTCAATGGTTGCAGATATTATTGAATATCACTATGTCCAATGGCTGTGATTTTTTCCATGAAGAAAATATTTCTGATGCATGAGAGACAGACATAAATATCACTCAGCATTTTCTGACTCCCATTCTGTAAGTGGGGGGTGGGGGTGGAGGGCAGGCATAGGTTTTTCAAGGGCACAGAGGGATCATTATCTTGAGTGATGATAGGAAGAGAGCATATCTTTCTCTCTTTCAGCCTTGGGGACTATGACAAACCTCAGCACCTAAATTTGACTCCAACTTTAGTGATCCAAAGAGAGAGGCTTCTTATTCCTATGGTAGTAATAGGTGACATCTATCTATCTATCTATCTATATCTATCTATCTATCTATTCATCCATCCATCTGTCTATCTCTATATCACATTAATGTTAATAAAGACCTTTAATACACTTTCTCATTTGAACCTCATTTTATGTTATACATTTTGGTTTGCAAAGCACTGTACAGATATTATTTCACTTGATTTTCATAACAGCTCTGTACAATTATAATATACATATTACAGATTAGGATACAAGATTGGAGGCTAAATGATTTGCCCAAGGTCAAGGTCACACAGCTATTTAATGTCTGAGATGGGATTTGAACCGGTCATTCTTACTGCAAATTCAGCACTCCATCCATCATATCATACTCTTTCATAAAGTTGATGCATAATCCAGATTCTTTGTGGCTATCATGGGGCTGTCAATGTGGTTGAAGGAAGTCATTAGGTCATTATCTTTTCTTAAAGACTGGGAGTAGAAGTCTTCTTTTCTGTCAAAGGGGAACGAATGGAATGTTTGTGTGTGCCTGCCTGTGAATAATGCTTTGCCATTGCTTTCCCAATCAGCCAGGAAAACTTGAAGCCAAATAAACATCTGAAAAGAGCTGACTCTTTCGTCAAATGTAGAATTTTACATAGTTCTTTAAGAAGTTGTGTGAGCCTTTTCTAAATGGTGATGTGCTGACAGTATAGAGATCAGGATATCACAGAATTTTTGTTTCTAAGATCATCAGAAAAACTCACCAAGTTATTCATCTACAGGAAAGAATTGTTGCTACTGACTCCCATAGTCTTCTTGGTAGTGCATTTCTTTCAGCCTTCATAAAAGTAATAATCTTTCACCCTAAGCTTTCTCCACTTTCCCCAATAGTCTTCCCTCACCTTGAAACTCCTGGGTGAAATTTGTCACCTTTAGAGAGTTATGTGTGTTTATTCGCCTGATGAGGCAAAATCTGTTGAGGGAGGGAGGTTTACTAGCCTTAGCCTTTCTGCTGACCCTTTCTGTATAAAACCCAAGAAATTGTGTGTTATTGTGATTTTTTAAAAAGAGATGTTTTTATTCTTTTCCACTGTGATCTCCAAGATGCATCTGGAAAAATAGTATACTTAAACAGACAATATTTAAGGGAAAAGTCTGTGCTAATATATATTTCAACAAAGTTTTTTGGAGAGGAAAAATGATCTCCAAATTGTTTGAGATAGTCAGCCCAGCTCTATTATATCTGTGTAGCAGCAGGGTATGACAAAGCTAAAGATTTCAGGCAATTTTGACACCTTAAAGCAGGCCTGCTAGCAGTGCACAGGCTTTTAAATCCAAAGAGGATTCAGCCTGCTCACTTATTACCTTCCCCATCTTCAAAGGGACAATGTCTCTTTTTTAATCTTTTTGCTTTGCTGTGAAACCATGGGAAGTGATTGACTTTTAGAGATACTCTATGTACACAATCAGGCAGAAAAGGGACATGAGTGCACTCGGGGGCTATGAGTTCAAATTCTCATCCCTTTGTGTCGCTCTCCTCTATGCTCAAATAGAATTGAAAAGGGCAGAACAAACAGGAAAGGGGTTATAGTGTGTGTTGATGTGCCCCCCTCCCAACACTTGTTGAGTCATAGCTGCCTGAAGTCTTTCAAGAAAAAGAAGCGATTCTTTCATTTCCTGCTGTTGTTGATGTCTTTTTTTTAAAACCCATGGCTCCCAGGATTCCAGTGGATGGTGTGTTCAGAGGCAGGAGGCATCTTTGTAGGGCTGTGGGGCAAGAGAATGAATGGGCAATTAAGCCTTATGCTTGAGGTCTTGTACTGATGACTGGTGGTTACACCCAGGAAGAGGATACATCTGAATCATGGTGGAGGCTTTGCTCACTCTCCCTTAGCATAGAGGGTAAGAACTAGAAGTGACCTCAGAGATCATACAATCCAACCTCTTCATTTTACAGATGACGAAATGCTAATCCAAGTAGGCTGAGTAAATTACCCAAGATCCCACAGCTAATTAGTTGAAGAACCAAGACTAGAAACCAGGCCTTTTTCTTTATACTAGTTGGTGTCAGCAGTATGTGGGTGCTGGAGAAGATTCACCTGAAAATAAAACTTCTATATCTAATGGGATACTTGGATCTGTGTTGGGAAGGCAGTATGGTACAGTGGCAAGTGTACTGACTCAAGACTCAGCAGAGCTGTGTTGAAATCATAACTGGCACTAACTACCCCTGTTACTTTAGGCAAGTGATTAAATTTCCCTGAGCTTCAGTTTCCTTATAGGTAAGGGCTTGAAATAGATGATCTCTGAGGTGTTGAAGCTCTAGAGCTATGGTCCTCTGATCAAAAGGCATTTGGTATTAGAATTGTTATTTGTTATCAAAATGCTATCATTTATCAAGGATTTATTAAGTGCCTGTTATGTTTCAGGCATTGTGATAGTTTGGGGGGATATAATTCCAAAAATGAAAGACTATGGGCCCTCAGGGAGCTTACATACTATCAAGGGAAATAATATATATGCTATCTCCCTCTCCTTCTCCCTCTCCCTCTCCCTCTCTCCCTCCCTCTCCCTCCTTCCCTATCTCTCTCTCTCTCTCTACAAATTAATATAAGGTAATTTTTCAGAGCAGGGAGAAATACCAGTAGCTGAGGAGAATATTTCTTTTGCTTTTTTGTTTATCTCTTAATTGCTAAGTCTGGTGGCCTTTTCTCAGTCCTCACCCTTCTTGACCTCTCTGCAGCATTTGACTCCATCCCTTACTGGAGACTCCCTTCTCCCTTAGTTTTTCTGACCCTGCTCTCTCCCAGTTTGCCTCCTTCTCATTTGACTACTCTTTGGAATCCTTTGTTGGAGTATCATTTATGTAACCCCCCACAAACTGGAATGGCCCCTGCCAAGAGTCTTTCCTGGGTCTTCTCACTTTCTCAGCAATATTTTCAGATTTCATAGGTCTAAAGATGACTCCCATATCTATAAATTTAGTTTTACTTTCTCCCAGTCTCCATTCCTATATTACCAAATGCCTGCTGACTACCTCCAACCAGAAATACCATAATCATCTTAAACATGGAACTCACCCTTCCCCCATCCCAATCTACGTCTCTACCCTACTTCTCTATTTCTGCTGAGAGTACCACCAACCTTCTGTCTATATGTGATAAGTTGCTAAGTGTTTCAAATCCCTCCACTTTTCTCTACTCACACAGCCATCATCCTAGTTAAAGGCCTCATTGACTTTCAGCTGGACTATTACAATAACCTCCTAATAGGTCATGGTTTCCAGTCTTTCCCCTTTCCAATCTATTGTTCACACAGCTGTCAAAATAATCTTCCTAAGGCACAAATCTATGTCACTAATTTTCTCAAGAACCCCCAATGGCTCCTTCTAGGATAAAATAGAGACAGACTATTCAGCTTTGTGTTTCCAGTCCTTTACTCTCTGACTCTATTCTGTTTGTTGTCTTTTTTCACCTTTCTCCTTCATGCACTACATGTTATCTTCCAAATAGCCTCCTTGTTGTCCACCCCGCCCATTTCATCTTTTACATCTGTGCCTTACTGCAGTGCCTGGCACATAGTGGGTGCTTAATAAAGATTGATTGACTTTGGATAGGCTAAAATCTCTCAAACAGACTGTGAACTTCTTGAGAATAGAGACTGTCTCTGACAGTCCCTTGTATCCCCTACAGACATGCTTAATGCAGTACCTGGCTCATGGTCGGTACTTAATAAATGTTTATTGACTAATGACTCCCTCCTCACATCCCCTTTATAGAATTCTTCAGATCTTTGAAAAGCATGGATATGCCAATTCTTATGGGAATATGTTACTAATTCCTCTAGTTACTGTTCTCTCTCTCTCCCTTTTTCTCTCTCTCTCCCTTTCTCCCTCCTCCTCTCCTCTCTTTTCTCTCTCTCCTCTCTCTTGCCTCTCTCCCTGTCTCTCCCCTATCTCTCTCTTTCCTTCCTTCCTTCCTTCCTTCCTTCCTTCCTTCCTTCCTTCCTTCCTTCCTTCCTTCCTTCCTTCCTCTGTCCCTCCCTCTCCTTCTCTCCCTCCCTCCCTCCTTCCCTTCTCCCCCCCTCCCTCCCTCACGTGTTCATGCATGCACTGTCAGGTTCACACATATCCATCTGTAAGATCTAAATCCCTTGAGGGAGCATTTTAAATTTGTTGTGTTTTTGTATCTCCATCACTTAACATGGTGTCTTGAACTTAAGAACAAGAATAGGAACTGAACCTCTGATTTAATTAGTATGGGGAACTCTCAGATTCAGAAATTCCTTCTTTCAGTGTAGGTAGACACCGCCTCTGCAATTTATTGTCTTAGAATTGCTTAGGGCACCAAGAGGTTAAGTGACTAGTCCAGGGTTACACAGCCAGTATGTGTCAGAGGAGGGAACTTAAACCCGGTCTTCTTGGCACTGAGGTCAGATCCTTAACCCCTGCTCTATGCTGCCTCTGTACTCAGCAGGTTCTTAATAAATGCTTGTTGGATTGGAGAGAGATATATTGATAAGAGACTGAGAGACAGATATACAAAGACAATCAGACAGACTGGTTTAGGAAAATTTTGGAGATGGGAGAGGAAGGAATAGATCTACTTGGGATATCAGGAGGCTGCTCAATAATCCAGCCTGGAATGAGGAAGGTATGGCCCAAAGAGCATAGACAGAAAAGACTTGGCTTCCTCTGAAAGAGGAAAAAGACATTCGTTATTGTTCAGGTAATTTCAGAGCGAAAACTTTCAACCTGGAAGTAAGGGGTGGACCTGAGATGCCCAAAAGGCATGAGTCAGCAGAAATGTGAGTTAAACCTAGGGCAATAGCCTCCTGGAGCTAGATTTAATGAGTTAATCTAAATCCAGTTGGATCGATTAATGAGAATCTAAGTCTCTGTAGATTAATTAGTAATAATAATAACAATAAATATCATTTGCATAGTGTTTTAAGGTTTGCAAAACTCTAATTTTATTCTTCCAACAACCTGGCTATTATTATCTCTGTTTTACAAAAGGGGAAACTGAGGCAGACAGTGGTTCAGAGCCTGGCCTATGGTCACATAGCTAGAAAGCACCTACCTTGGAATTTGACCTCAGGTCTTCCTGATTCTAGTCCCAGTGCCCTATCTACTGTGCTACCTAGCTACTTTTATATATGATCAAATCTGAGAATTATATTCATTATTGAAAAGTAGTTTATACTTTAAAAACTCAAACATGCTAATTTGGAGAGATACAGTTCAGGGAAGAAACTATAGAAAAAGTGGATGGCAGAGGGAGTCTATGATCCAAGAATATGTCTTCAGAAGAGAAACCTTCCTTCTGCCAATATTCTCCATTCTCTTGTTTTGAAGAGTGATGGCAAAGCATCATCTAGGTGGCTTTCAGGAGAGCAGAAATTTGCAACAATAGTTGAGTCAGGAAAAAAAAAATTCATGGAAGCTTTTGTTTGTTTATCAGTTTAATGGAGGAGGGGAATTATGGGCAGCTTTCAAGTTTTTGCACTAACAGAAAGAAAAGGAGTAGAAAATACCGTGTTTCCTTCATTACATTGAAAGATCTGGGATTTTATCAGTGTGGGTACTCTTTCAAGAGATAAAAATCAGAACCCCTTTGTGGCTTAGTAGGTGCTTTTATGAATTGCTTTGGACAAAATAATTCGTCCTTTGGGAGATGAGCCTCTTGAGCACCTAGCTAGATTTGTCATTGGCCAACAGATAGAAAAATTGGTTGCCAGGTGTAGCCAGAATGGACTTTGTTTTCTTTGAATGACTTAGCTCGCCTCGTTGAGCTTCCCTGGACGCTGGGGCTTGCTCTTCCGGGGCAGGACCAGAGCTTCCTGTGTGATGAGTCGTGGCGCTGGCTGAGGGGAGGTGTGTTAACGTGGTCTACGCTGGGGGAGGGGCCAAGTCAAGAACCAATCGGCCCTGGTCGTTCAGGCTGCTCTTGGTGATGTCAAAAACTCTATAAGAGGGGAGAGGACAGCTTGAAGATCCTCCTTTCCTTTAGTCTCATGATACAATCTTTAAGTGAATACCAGGGTCTGTGCTCAGTGGGCCACATAGAATCATTAGTATATCTCTTATTGCATCCTGCAGCAGCTAATGCCAACAGAGTAGTCCTGCTAGCATCATCTCCTTGCTGATGATGTTCCCTAAAAGCCTGCTGAACTAGAGGATCGTGGCTGATACCTATGAATCTCATACAGTCCCTCTTATCTACTAATATTCCACCGGCCCCTTGATCACTGAGCCTTACCATCCAAGATATTAATGGTTCTCCTACTCTTTGGCTGAATCTACTCAAAATATCTGTGACCTCTTGTGGTGAGAAATCTTCCTGAAATTCCCTCGTAACTAAATCGCCACCTCTGGTTGCTGTCCTCCTCCTCTCTACAGGATGAACGCTTGTCTGAGTATTTAACCATCTCTCATTCTCTGTGCGAGGGATGTCCTGAACCCTAGTAGCATTTTCTCTCTCAGCGCCTAACATTGTCTCATTTTCCCCCCACTCGCTTCCCCTGCCACCATGGCAAGGACAAAGCAGGCAGTCAGGCTTGGTCTGGGTTGAGTTGGGATGCACTCTTGGCTTATTTGGCCTCCTGCTGCTCCTAGCCACATTAATAGAAAAGTTCTCATCTGAGTCAGTGGGTTCTTGAGCAGCAATTTGTTCTCCTGCTATCTGAGATTCCCCTTCTTGCTGTGGGGTAGGAGTGCCCCCATCTCTTTCACTTAATCTCAATCTTTCATATACTAGCCGGTAGGCTGATAATACTATCCAGCTTTGCCTAGATAGTGATGCCCCTGACTGAATCCCAACCTCTTGTAAACACCTTTCCAAATCTTTAGGATCTCCTCTCTGTAGCCTTGGTTCCCAGTTTTCACAGGGTCCGGCTTTTTTAGCCAATTCCTTTGCTAAGGAAGAATAAAATGGATCCTCCCACCCTGGGATATTCATCTCTTCTTCTGAAGTTCTTCTGCTTCTGAACAGAGATCTTATATCTAGCGATCCCATTCACCTCGTCGCCAAATATATTAGGAAGGCAGAATTTATGATTTCAAAGAGAATCTCATATGTGCCTAAAAGGTCCGGAACCGCAGGATATAAGGAATTCTCTAGGCAGAAGGCAGGAGAACTAAAGCATGTATTTACACTCCACAATAACAAGCCCACAAACCAGCGTTCCCATTTTGATATTTTCATCAAAAGCTTCCAGGCCCAATAAGTCCGCCTTACAAGGGTAACCAGAAGGCCACAGAGAAGCGAGATGGTATAAGGCAAAATCGTATACATGCTTCTCCTCTACGGTAAGAAGATTACCCACTAGCCTCTAGTCAGCTCTGCTACCGGCAGCTCAGCTTCGGCTGTAGGTGTCTCTGGCTCCAACCGGAAAAGGAAAGGAGGATCTTCAAGCTGTCCTCTCCCCTCTTATAGAGTTTTTGACATCATCAAATGCCGCCTGAACGACCAGGGCTGATTGGTTCTTGACTTGGCCCTTCCGCCTAGCGTAGACCATGTTAACACACTTCCCCTCAGCCAGCCCCACGACTCATCACACAGGAAGCTCTGGTCCTGCCCCGAAGAGCAAGCCTCAGCGTCCAGGGAAGCTCAACGAGGCGAGCTGAGTCATTCAAAGAAAACAAAGTCCATTCTGGCTACACCAGGTCTGCAAGAGAAAACTTTTAGTCTTGCTAGGACTTATCTGTGGTTTTGTTCCATTGGCATAACCTGGAATCAAGATTGTTCCACTCCTTAGTTGGGTGTGAACTTTGCAATCTGGCTTCAGCCTGGCTATCCAGGTTCACTTGCTATTACTCCCCTTCACACACTCTGAAAAATATCTATTTTTAAAAAGGTCTACTTTTGATATTTCGTCTCCCATTGGAAGGCTTTCCTTCAACATTGAAATCTACCCCTTCCTCACTTCTGCCATCTTAATTCATGTATTACATTTTATGGGAAATCTTTCCTGATGCATCTAACTGTTAGTACTCTCTCCTTCCCCCAAATATCATGTACACACTTCTCTGTTTACCGAATGTATCCCCCTATTCCCTAAGTAGAATCTATGTTACTTTGGAAAAGGAACAGTTTTTCATTTTGTTTTTTTGTATCTCTTAATACCTAGGACAGGGTCTTGTACATGGTAGACAGGTGCTTAATGTATTCTTGTTGGATTTAATTGGATTAGCATATGACTTTATTAGAGCAGACAACAAATCCAAAAATTATTGAAATGTAGTCATGGAATACAGTCAGAGACATACTTAGACCCCATACAGTTTGCCTCATTCTCTATACCTAAACCTTTTCTGACTTGGGTTTGCTACTACAGATTTAGAAACTGAATGAGAAGAAATCTGGGTCACTGTATCTTATCTGAAAAGAGGGTAAGACATTTACAAATAAGCTAGAGCTTACCGGAGATTACATACACTAAAACCCTCTTAAGGAATTCACACTCTAAGAATTTTCTCATAGGATATGCATGCAATTTTGGATTCTAACTATGTCTATCATTTGCATTTTTCTTCTTTGAATCAGTCAATCAGCAAACATATATTAAGTACCTTTTGTCGTTCAGTCATTTCAGTCGCATCCAAATCTTTCAGTCTTGTCCGACTCTTCATGACGCCATTTGGGGTTTCCTTGGCAAAGATACTAGAGTGGTTCGACATTTCTTTCTCTGGTCCATTTTACAGATAGGAAACTGAAACAAATAGGGATAAGTGACTTGGCTAGGGTCACACAGCTAGCAAGTATCTGAGGCCAAATTTGAATGCAAGTCTTCCTGACTTCCTGACTAGCTACTGCACCACCTACCTGTCCTATATTAAGTACCTACTATGTGCCAAACACTGTGCCACACACTAGGGATACATAAAAGAAAAATTAGTTCCTACTCTGAGGGAGCTTATGTTCTATCAGGAGATGCAATATGTGTGCATATAATTAAATGCAAAGTAATTTGGAAGAGACTCTGGTATTTGGGGAGGTGTCAGAAAAGATCTTATACGGGCTTGAACTCATCATAGTAATTCTAAGACGTGGAGTTGAGGGGAGAGTGATCCTTCCCCAAACATTGGGAAGCCTGTGCTAAGATTCAAAGATGGGAGATACTGTATCATGAATGAGGAAGAATAAGTAGGCCATTTTGGGCTGGAACCTAGAGTCCATGAAGGGAACGTACAATACACTCAGAAAGGTAGGGTGGAGCCAGATGATGAAGGACTTTGAAGGCCAAACAAAAGAGTTTGCACTTTGTCCTAGAGGTGATTGGGAGTCACTGATGCTTCCTTTAGGGGTGGGAGGTGAGAGGTTAACATGATTAGACTTGTGCTTTAGGAATATCACTCACTCCCCTTTCCATCTGCTTGGTTTCAACTCCATGAAACCCTGATCTAGGCACCTCATGGTGGGTCCCCCTCTCCCCCCGCCTAGTCCCACCAAGCTCCTTTTCTTGTGTTGTCTTCCCCCATTAGACTTTAAGCTCCTTGAAGGCAAAGACTACCTTTTTTTTCTTTATTTTGTTCCTACTGCCTGGCACATGATAGGTACTTAATTAATGTTTATGGAATTGAATTGAACTTAAGGCATATCATGTCAGAGAAGTCTTTTCTGGTCCCTTAAGTCATTATTAAAGATATCTTTAGACAAATATTGCCCAAATTATCTAGCTAGCTAATGTTTATTTTTGATGTCCTACACCAGGATTTTGCAAGATAATTGTAAGCATGATGTATATTAGTGGAATCCATAAATAGGCCATTTATGAGTTGAGTGCAGTAGCCAACCCATATTATAACATGGACAGAGTGTGGATGTTTATGAAAGTAAGCCACAAAGGACATATATACTAATATGCTGTTGGTAAAGCTGTGAATTATTTTGACCATTCTAGAAAGTTGGAATGATACTAAGAAATTGATTAAAATGACCGTATCTTTTGACTTAATGATACTACAGCTAGGCATGCATACATGCATATACATACATATGTGGATAAACACACATGTATATACATATATATTAATATACCCTAAGAGGATGAAAGGTAGGCAAAAAGGAAGTTCCATATATATCAAAATATTTATAGAAGCACTTTAGAAGTAGTAGCAAAGAACTGGATATAAATAAAATGGCTATGATTTGGGGAATGGCTAAACAAATGATGGTACAGGAATGTAATAGAATATGTAAAACTGTGACATAATAAATAAAGAATATGGAAAACTCAAAGAAGCATGGAGAGATATATGAACTAATGTGGAACCAGGAAAACAATATGTACAAGTACCAGATTATAAATGGAAACAATTTTTTGTTGTCAAGTTGTGGTTGTGTCTGACTCTGTGTCCCCATTTGGGATTTTCTTGGGAAAGACACTGGAGTGCTTTGCTATTTCCTCCTCCAGATCATTTTACAGACAAGGGACTGAGGCAAACAGAGTTAAGTGACTTGCTTAGGTTCACACAGCTAATAAGTGTCTGAGATCACATTTGAACTCAGGTCTCTCTGACTCAGGACCTGGTGCTCTAGCCACTGCACCACCTAGCTGTCCAGAAACAAAAAACAACACCAGAACCAAAACTGAATACTTTGTGATTATAATGACCAAGCTTGGCCCCAAAGAAGAGAGATGAGAATTCACCTTCTCTATTCTTTATAGAGGTAGGAAGAATATATGTGGAACACTGCATATGCTGTCAGACTTATGTGGTGGTTTGTTTCACTGATTTTTTCCCCCTCTTTTCTCTTTTTTTTGTTCCTTGTCATAAGGGATGACTCTTTGGATATAGAAAACAGGGAAGGGAAATGTGGGGAAAGGAAGAAGGAAGGTGATGTAAAAACAAAAGATATCAATTCAATTGTTGTTCTTTGTCTTAAAGAAAACAACAAAGTAGAGTTTGGGGCTATAGTGTCTCACTTTTCAGCTTTTCTTTCGGAAATTTTTTTTTTTTTGGGTAGAAAGTATCATATGTTGGGAAAAAAGAGAAATGAGGGGGAAAACTGGAAAGTTCTAATTGGGAACGATAATCAGTGGGAAAGTATTTCTTATCCTGGTTTGTACTTTTCCCTAGTAGACGCTGGCCCTTGTAAACCTTGGGACAGCCCTTTGTAGGTTGGTGTTGGGAGGAGGATGGCTATCCATCACCCATATTTTCTAATGGGACTCCATCTGTGAATGGAGGCTTTGGAAAGGGAACATTCCTTTATCTCACTGGGCCAGTGTTGTGCCAATTGGCAGTGTGCACACTTTTGTGACAATAGTGAGATTAGTAACATCACTTTAATTGACTGAGAAATGTATTTTTTCTTCAATTGGCAAAACTCTAGGAAGTGTTCATGAGACAGAGAGAGAAAGAGAGAGAGAGAGAGAGAGAGATTTGACAATTTCACTAGAAGGATAATTCAGACTTCACTTGAGATCTTGTATAGACTGTCTCTGTGGATGATTGGGTCTGGATATTGTTTTAAAAATGGAATGAGTTCTAGTCTTTGCTCTACTGCTAAATCTCTGAATAACTGATGGTAAGCAAACTGTATCACTCATCCATTCTTCCACTTTCCTATCAATAAAAGGGAATATATTTCTTTGAAATAACTCTGATTAGAAAGACAGAAAAGAACATCTAGTGGGTAGGAAGCTGTGGAATTTAAGAGTTGGTTTCTCTATGCTATGCCCGGCTCACTGAGTAGAATTTATTTGCTATGCGTACGGGTGCCTTGGTTTTCTAGCTATTAAAAATGGGTGTAAAATTTGCCACTTACCCACCTGTCAGGGATGGTGTGAGAATAAATGAGAATGTCTGAGCTGTATTTCTGCTCCTTGGAAAAAAGGTGCTATATAAATACAAAGTGTTATTTCATTACAAAAAAATACTTGTATGATAACAGCATATGTTAAACTAAATTTCCTTGACCAATTTTTAAAAATACATTTTGATGTTACAATATGGTTGTGTTTATGGTTAGTATGTGTGTATCCTACTCTCTGTCTTCTATTTTCTCACTAATATGTGCTGATACATATCAAATATTTAGGAAAAATAAAACTCCTTTAGATCTCCTATGGGAGTGTGCAGTTACTGCTAAACCATGGACACTTCTTGCATGTTGATGTCAGTGGTATGAAAAAAAGGTAAGTATCTATGGAGCAATATTAGACACAGCATACAGTTTAAGTAAATCATCTCCCATTTACCTTGTTAACCTGGTTACTATTATGATAAGGTACATGGACAATCAATTCTAAGATATGTATATTCCTCGTCCCTTGTCTTTAAAAATGCTGATGTTTGGGGTATTGCACTCTTGTATATTTGCAAAAGAAAGAAGACAAAAAACCTTGGCTGGCAGACCTCCCTACATTGTGTACGCACATTGGCTCAAACCCATAGTTTTACCACTTCACAGATTATCCTATGCCTTTGCTTAAAATGAGTCACTGTGTCTAATTGCCGCACTTTATGTCGGTTGGCTGTAAGTATACTTAAGGTAGATTACAATATGTTCCAAATTGGAACACCCTAAAAACAGTCTCTATGTGTATTATGCTGATTCAGGCTCAGTGGTTGTTAATCTATAGAGCCAGGAATAGCAAGAGGGTAAGAATTTGTCAAGTAAAGAAGCAGGGCACTTTATGATGGTTATGGAAGAGTGTTTTTGCCTTTGCTTGTGTGACACTGAACCAACCGGACATTTCGGTAAACAACCATGAAAAGAACTAGTTAAACTGGTTGGTACACTGAATTGACTTGGGAAAAAGGATTTGTCTCATTAAGCTGTGCTAGGTGGTTATAAACTTTATGGAGAGCTAATTTGTATATGTCACATTTCTGAGACCTCCCATGACCTTTTATTGTAAGGGTCTCCTAGCCTCTGAAGTCAGTATTCCTTAGGGAAAGTAGGATGGTGCTGAAGGTGTTGTCAAGGGTATAACTATTGGTGATCTCATGATGCTGAGTCCTTGCTGTCAAATCCCTCTGGTCAGACAACTAACATCTATTAAGTGCCTACTGTGTGTCAGGCACCGTGCTAATCACTGGTGAGGTCTATATCTTAAATATGTAAATTCTCTGAGGCAAGGACTGTTTCTTTTTTCTCTTGGCATCCTTGGTGACACATGGGTGCCTAATAAATACATATTGATTGATTGATTGGATATTGGGCGAGTTGAGAAGATGGAAGGCATACAAGATTTCCCAGGGATGTGCATAGCCCAGGGGAAGATGCCCACAGACTAACACAAGGCAAGACAAACAGCAGCACCCCAACCTTTCCTATGCATTGCTTTATTCTTGATGCTATGTATATGTTATCTCAATGGATCCTCACAACAGCCCTTTGGGGTTGGTACTAAAGGTATTCTTATCACCATTTTGCAGATGAGGAAGCTGGCTTTAGGCAGATTAAGTGACTTGTTCATGATTACAGATCTAGTAAGCATCAGAGGCAAGATGCAAATTCAGATCTCTCCTAACTTCAAGCTCAGTGCCCTTTCCATTACACCACAGTTTCTCTCCGATATTACAAAGCTCCAAAACATGATTATGAGGGACAGAACCATAGAACAACTGTGATCATCATGTTTCTCTCCTCAAGGGATGGCTATTGGCAACCCTAGATTGGATTGCTTAGGTCTTTTGACTTTCACCCCTGCTTTTCTGTGCCTATAGTTTAAATACCTTCCTTCCTTCCTTCCTTCCTTCCTTCCTTCCTTCCTTCCTTTCTTCCTTCCTTCCTTCTTTCCTTCTTTTCTTCCTTCCTTCCTTCCTTCCTTCCTTCCTTCCTTCCTTTCCTTCTTTCTTTCTTTCTTTCTTTTCTTTCTTTCTTTCTTTCTTTCTTTCTTTCTTTCTTTCTTTCTTTCTTTCTTTCTTCTTTTCCTTCCTTCCTTCCTTCCTTCCTTCCTGCCTTCCTTCCTTCCTTCCTTCCTTCCTTCCTTCCTTCTTCCTTCCTTCCTTCCTTCCTTCCTTCCTTCCTTCCTTCCTTCCTTCCTTCCTTCCTTTCTTCCTTCTTTCCTTCCTTTTCCTTCTTTCTACTAAAATCAAATCTCATTAGAACCACAATTAAACCCTATAAGGCAATAACAGTAATCAAGGACACGTGTATTTTAAGGTTTCTAAAGTGCTTTGCATGTGCTTGCTAATTTGGGCCTCTTAGCAACTCTGTACAGTAAATACTATACAATATGGTTTTTCCCATTTTACAGGTGAGGGCCTTGAGGCTCAGACAGGTTGTCTTGTCCATGGCTATGTAAAAAGGGTCAGAGGTGAGATATGAACACATCTTCTTGATAGCAAAGTAACTAGCTTAGCCCCACCACCAAGTGACTGGGCTTCTGTGTCCTATGGTGTTTTCACTAAAACAAATGCAGTCAGAAAGCTTATATCAAATTCCAGTATGACATTTAAAAGAAGATAAAAGTATTATTGTTTTACACCACATAGACTTTCTTGTATCTAAATGTGAATTTCAAGGTGTTTTTTTTTCTGATGATTTGGGATGTGGAGACAGAGTAGAAATAGGGATGGGGTGACAGATGAACACCAGGATGATAGAAAGTTATAGAATGGCCTCATGTTTTGGATTTCTCTTGTTTCATGATAAACTAAACTCATCAGTTCATATTTAAGCAAATATTAATCTTGATGTCATTTTTAATGCAGTACTCCGATACTTACATTTTAAAACCTTGAGAAGCAATATCCTAAAGCTGAAAGAGGTAGATTTATGATTAAATGGAAAATGACTCTTTGATCTGTAAAAATAAGATGAGACACTGTTCACATTCCAGAGAATAAAGTATTTTTTATCCTTTGAAAAAATGAGAGTGGGAGGTGCCTCAAAAGATTCTGGTACTTCCAAGCTTTTGGTAAGAATTAAAACACTTTTGAAATATAAATTCTGGCAATATTTACCCATGTTTCTAATCTAGAAAATGGACCTTTTTGGAAAGGCAGCCAGCATTAGTAAATTAGATATTTTCCCCTTAAGAATTTGGCAAACAAAAAATGCTTTGTTTTCAAACTGTCACAGTAGGGTTATATTTTAACACACCAAAAAGGTCCATTTGCATAAAACTAAGGGAACTTTTTAATGGATTTTCTGCAATTACTGAAAAGGCTGTAGGGTCAGTCTCTTTTCTCACCTTACTTTAATTTTGTTTCATACTTCTTTGTCCTATGGGAGGGTACTTATCATCACCTATATGTAGAAAGGAATAGGTGTGAATTCCACTGTAGATATTTAAATGTTACTGAAATTTCAGAAAAGTGCCAAAGTACCTTTAGAAGGTATTTTTTTCTTTAGCAAAAAGCTGTTTGAGTGATCTGAAGAGTTCAAGGAAATTTTTTTTTGTAAAATCTAGAAAAGAGACATTTTCTATTCCTAAAATATCATAGGGGTGGATTTTTAATATGTTTGAGTCTATAGTTGCAAATATACAACTGTATTTAACAGTCATTGATTTTGTTTATTTTGATGATTTTAAAAATATAAAAGGACACAAAATCCACTTTATAAAAAAGATACCAATGAACATCCATTAGGTATCAATTAACTGTTCAGAAATATGTTAGCAATTAACTCCTGAAAAGAGAAGCATAGATAGGAGATGCTTCCTTACTTCCTCAGGACCTAATTGATGTAATTGTCTTTCCCGTCAGTGTAGATCACAACCAGCTAATACCTTCTTATCCTGTAACACTCTTGATGCTGTCCCCTCATAACATTAACATGACCTTGCATCATTTCAGCTGTTCATCTGTTATCACTCACTCTCAGACGACTAGCCAACCTCCTTTTTTCAATCATGAACCTGCTATAGAAGTCTTTTATGTCACTTCTTGTATTCAAGTACTACTTGGGTATATGCTACAGTCTATTGCTGCCCATCATTTGCCTCTTCATTACCCTTTAAAATGACTGCAATTTGGATTTCTTGGAGATGGTAGGATACAATAATTTCTACTTATAAATTCTTTTTTTTCATATTTTTTATTATTTAATATTTTTAGTTATCAACATTGATTTCCACAAGATTCTGAGTTATTAATTTTCTCCTCATTTCTACCCTCCCCCCACTCCAAGATGGCATATATTCCAATTGCCCCTTTCCTCAGTCTGTCCTCCCTTCTGTCAACCCACTCCCCACCCCCCATCTCCTCTCTCCTTGCTTACTTGTAGGGCAAGATAGATTTCTATACCCCATTGCCTGTATATCTTATTTCCCAGTTGCACATAAAAATAACTTTTTTTGAGCATTTGTTTTTAGAACTTTGAGTTCCAAATTCTCTCCCTTCTTCCCTCCCCACCCACCCTCCTTGAGAAGGCAAGCAATTCAACATAGCCCACACATGTACCATTATGCAAAACACTTTCATAATAGTCATGTTGTGAAAGACTAACTACATTTCCCTCCCTCCTATCCTGTCCCCCTTTATTCAATTTTCTCCCTTGACCCCGTCCCTTTTCAAAAGTGTTTGCTTTTGACTACCTCCTCCCCCTATCTGCCCTCCCTTCTTTCATCCCTCCTCTCTTATCCCCTTCCCCCTACTCTCCTGTAGGGTAAGATACCCAAATGAGTGTGTATGTTATTCCCTCCCTAAGTCAAATCTGACGAGAGCAAGATTCACTCATTCCCCCTCACCTGCCCCCTCTTCACTTCCAATAGAACTGCTTTTTCTTGCTACTTTTATGTGAGATAATTTACCCCATTCTATCCCCCTTTCTCCCTCTCTCAATATATTCCTCTCTTACCACTTAATTTTATTTTCTTAGATATCATCCCTTCATATTCAGCTTACCCTGTGCCCTCTGTCTGTATATATATATATATATATTTCCTTCAACTACTCTAATACTGAGAAAGGTCTCATGAATTACACACATCATCTTTACATGTAGGAATGTAAACAAAATGGTTTAACTTTAGTAAGTCCCTTATGATTTCTCTTTCCTGTTTACCTTTTCATGCTTCTCTTGATTCTTGTATTTGAAAGTCATATCTTCTATTCAGCTCTGGTCTTCTCGTTGAGAAAGCTTGAAAGTCCTCTATTTTATTGAAAATCCACATTTTGCCTTGGAGTATTATACTCAGTTTTGCTGGGTAGGTGATTCTAGGTTTTAATCCTAGCTCTTTTGACCTCCAGAATATCATATTCCAAACCCTTTGATCCCTTAATGTAGAAGTTGCTAAATCTTGTATTATCCTGATTCTGTTTCCACAATACTCAAATTGTTTCTTTCTGGCTGCTTGCAATATTTTCTCCTTGACCTGGGAACTCTGGAATTTGGTGACAATATTCCTAGGAGTTTTCTTTTTGGGATCTTTTTCAAGAGGCAATTGGTGGATTCTTTCAATTTCTATTTTGCCGTCTGGCTCTAGAATATCAGGGCAGTTTTCCTTGATAATTTCTTGAAGGATGGTGTCTAGGCTCTTTTTTTGATCATGGCTTTCAGGTAGTCCAATGATTTTTAAATGATCTCTCCTGGATCTATTTTTCCAGGTCAATAGTTTTTCCAATGAGATATTTCATATTGTCTTCCATTTTTTTATTCTTTTGGTTCTGTTTTATAATTTCTTGATTTCTCATAAATTCACTAACTTCCACTTGCTCCAATTTTTAAGGTGGTATTTTCTTCAGTGGTCTTTTGGACCTCCTTTTCCATTTGGTTAATTCTGCCTTTCAAGGCATTCTTCTCCTCTTTGGCTTTTTGGAGCTCTTTTGCCGTTTGACTTTGTCTATTTTTTAAGGTGTTATTTTCCTCAATGTTTTTTTGTGTCTCCTTTAGCAAGTCATTGACTTGTTTTTCACGGTTTTCCTGCATCACTCTCATTTCTCTTTCCAATTTTTCCTCTACTGCTCTTATTTGATTTTCCAAATCCTTTTTGAGTTCTTCTACAGCCTGAAACCAATTCATATTTTTCTTGGGGGCTTTTGATGTATGCTCTTTGACTTTGTTGACTTCTTCTGGCTGTATGTTTTGGTCTTCTTTGTCACCAAAAAAGATTCTATAGTCTGAGTCCTTTTATGTTGCCTGTTCATGTTCCCAGTCAACCACTTGATCCTTGAGTTTTTTGTCAGGGTATGACTGTTTTCAGAGTAGAGAGTATTTTGTCCCAAGATTTAGCAGCTGCCCTGCTGTTTTCAGAGCTACTTCTACTCCACAGTCACTGCGAGCTCTGCCACAGCAGTGCTCCTCCTCCCCCAAGAACCACCAACCAGGACTACAACCCAGATCCAAGAAGGGCAAAGCAAGAGAACCCTGTCTCTCTGCCAGCAAAGCAATCCCTGCACTCCCACTCTGATTTGCCACTTGATTCCTCCCATCATGTGTGCCAGGGATTCTGGAAGCAGCTGATGCTGGAGCTCTGGAAGCAGTTGCAGGAGCTTCCTGCTGCTGCCACAGCACCACCTCTGCCATCTCCAGGGCTGGGGCTGGACCATGCACTTCTCTCACCAAGATCCAGCAATTTTCCCACTAACCTGCTCCATTGTCTTTGGCATTTGTGGGTTGAGAAGTCTGATAACTGCCACAGCTCAGTGATTCAGGGCCCTAAGGTCTGCTCCGCTGACTCCAAGTCTGGTTGGTCCTGGCACAGCCCACTCTGGGCTGCACTCTGCTCCCAGCACAGTGCAATAGACACTTCCCAGCAACCATCCAGTCTGTCTTGGGCTGGAGACTTGTTTCCCTCTGTTATTTTGTGGGTTCTGTAGCTCTAGAATTTGTTTTTCTGATCATTTTTGACCATTTTTTACAGGTATTTGAAGGGATTTGGGGGACAGCTTAAGCCAGTCCCTGTTTTCCAGCCACCGTCTTGGCTCTGCTCTCCTACCTATAAATTCTTAATGGAAGATTATTATTATTATTAAAAAGATGGGCTTTTCTTTCAGGAAGAAAATTGGTATCATTGAAAGCACTGAATTTTCTAAATGTACTCTAGCCTTGTTTTTTTTTCCTATTCAACTGGGGGTGTAGTTCATTGTCTGGAGGTAGTCTATTAAAGATATATGCATATGTATGTCTATATTCATATACATAAACACACATGTATATGATAATAGCAACCTCCAAGATTTTTCCCATTAATTTGGTATCTTTCCTATTTTCAAATATAAGAATTAATCCCTGAATCTTTTCAAAGTTTTGTCACCTTCAACACGGATTTTTTTTTTAGTATACTTGGCCCAGGATAGTTACTTTTTCCATTTTTGTCTTCTTTAGTTATCCTTTATACTTCCTCATAAACCACATCAGTGAAGGAAATGTTACAGTTCCAATGTCATAGATCCATTGTCATGGATGAAGAAAATAGTCATAGAAACACTGAGAGATATATCATATTTTTTTGTTGTCTGTTTGCTGTACTTGGGGTTTCGCTGTTAGATACCTGAGATGATCTGATCCTAGGAGACAGAACTGGGCTCAATGGGTAGAAATGGAGAAGGGGCAGATTAAGGCATGATATAAATATTTTCTAAATGTTAGTGCTATCCAGAGATGGGATTAATGGGTTTCCTTTCTCTGGTGATCTTCAAAAAAAGGATGATGACTTTGACCTGTTATGGATGAGATTCATGATTAGGCATGGATTGGGCTAGATAGATATCTCCTGAGGTCTATTTGACCTCTAAGATTTTGTGATTCTGTGAACTAGGTCTTGCCTTAAGCTTTCTGCAAATTTGTTTCCCCCACCCCTGCTTCTTGTGGTTTTATGAGTTGATTTTGCTCCTACTCTCTGACCATCCTCCCCAATTAGTTTTTGTAAATGGGATTATGTTCCAGAGTAGTGTTGACTCTGGCCCTCCATGTCTCTCTACTTGGCAAGAAGACAGGAAACAGTGATGTGTAATCATAAAAGAACCCTCAAAGGTCATTGAGTTCATACCCTATCCAAATAACAAATTGTGATCACAGTATCTCTGGTAAGTGATTATGTACCAGCTGTCTGAAGATCTCCAGTAAGATGAAAATTCAGTATCTTTTTAAGCAGCCCATTCCATTTTTTAATAACTCTAAGTAGTAAGTTTGTCTTTGTGTTGAGCCAAAATTTGCCTGCCTATAATTCCTATTTGTTTATCCTTATTTAACCTTCCATGATTAAGCAGAAACACTCAAATGTCAATTCCTAATGACTTCTCTTCATATATTTGAAACCACATAAAATATATCTTGTAACTATCTTCTTCTTCAAGCTAAGCATCACCAGGTCCTCTAGTTAATGAAAAGGCCATGCTTTTGCTCTTTTTTTTGTAGTGGTCAAGAAATGGGAATTAAGGGTCTGTGCCAAAATTGAGAAATGACTGAATGAATTATAGTATAGTTATACAATGGAATATCATTGTTCCTTAGAAAATGATGAAAGGGATGGTTTCAGGGAAAACTAGGAAGACATTTATGAAATGATGTATAGTGAAATGAACAGAACCAGAAGAATAATTTACACAATTGCAACTTTGTGAAAAATAAACACCTACAAAACATTTAAGAACCTTGATAAATGCAATGACAAACAACAATTCCACTGATAATGAAGACTGCTACCTATCTCCTGATAGATGATGGACTCAAGATAGACATTTTTGGAAATGACCAATATCAGAATTTGTTTTGCTTGATTTCCTATATATATATATATATATATATATATATATATATATATATATATATATATATATATTTTACAAGAGTTCAATCTTTTTACTTTTTTTATTGTATGAGTGGGAGAGAAAAGAATGCTTGTTAATTGAAAAAACAAAATTTAAAAAGTCCTATACGCTATACACCCTCTCCATCTTAGTCACCATTCTTGAGGCATAGGCCATTTGTCACCATCTTTTCTAATATGTGGCACTCACAACCAGGCAAAATACTCTGGATGAAATATGAATAAGGCAAAGTTTGTGATAAGATTAAAATTTCTTTTCTGGATACTACACTTTATTAATTCGATCATTGATTGCATGAGTTTTTTTTTTGTTTTGTTTTGTTTTACCACATGAGCTGTCAATCACTCAGTCATTAGTAAACATTTATTAACTGTCTACCAGGTGCTGGACAGTATAAGAAGAATCAGGAAGAGACAGTCCCTGCTTTCAAAGACGTTGCATTTGAATGGGGAAGACAAGCATACATCTAATTGATAAAAAGTTTACACCAGGTAGTTCTGAATTAATCAGAATCACATATAAGATATCACTTGAGCCAAGTCTTGGAGGAAGCCAGAGATTATAAGAGGTGAAGGTAAGAAAGGAGTACATTTCCAGCATAGGAGAGAACAAATGCATGGAGATGGGAAGTGTGAACTCACATGTGTGTAACACTAAGTAGGCTTGCATTTGATCCCTGTTACAGTTAAATAATAAAACCAAGTATCATCCAGACAAGCAATTTATTCAGCAGTGAATGCAGATGCAAAACAAATCAGTTTTACGGCTCTCGCTAGCCAAAGACCCAGAACTTTGGTTTTTACCCAGTTAATATACAGTTTGGAGGGATGAAAAACAGGATGAAAAGGCTAAGAAATCTGGTTTATTATTGGAGGAAGAGATCTGAAGAAAATGAACTGAGGGTAAAGGTTGGCTGGAGGAGGTTGGGAGACCATCTGGAGGCACTGAGGAGAGAAGGAAAAAGGGGTCATTTTGTGACATTCTTTAAGTCGGGTGATCCTTGCAGAGGTGGGGTGGAAGTAATCTTTGTGACTCCTCCAAACTCAGGTAACTTTGGGGCTTAACTTCACAAAATAGTAGAAAAAGGCAAAATGCAGTCACTGATGTGCTAGTTTAATATTATATCTCAGAGGTAATAGGAAGCCACTGAGGTTTATTGAGTAGGGGAGAGCCTGGTGGTTATGTGGAGCAGTGGACAGAGCATGGGTCCTGGAGTCAAGAAGACCTGAGTTCAAATCTGACCTCACATGCTCACTAGCTGTGTGACCCTGGGCAAGTCTTATTTGCCTCAGTTTCCTCATCTGTAAAATGAGCTGGAGAAGGAAACGACAAACCACTCTGGTGTCTTTGCCAAGAAAACACTAAATGGTGTCATGAAGAGTTGGATATGACTGAAACACAACTGAACAATAACAAATGATTAGAATAGTATTTCAGGAAAACCTCCTTTGGTGGCTATGTGGAGGATGGATTGTAGAGGCAAGAGATTTGAGACAAGGAAAACCAGTCAGGAGGCTACTATAGTTTGAGATGGAGGAATAGAGCGATGGAGAAAGAATAGAGCTCTTGGAAAATCTGAGATCTGGGAGGTTTCTGCAGATGTGGTAATAGAAAACCAGGAAAGTATAAGTTTTAAGTATGTGTCATTATATTTCTGACTCAGGTTGAATGTGTAGTCTGGACTAGTGGTCAAGGACTACTTCTTTGATCATATGACTTTATCAGTAAAATAAATATTAGCATGCCCCTCAAATGGATTTATTCTTTATTTATAAAATATAGACCTGTGTAATCAGAGTCATCCCATGGGACACATTCAGAGTTACTTTTCTTGGTTCTGGTTTACCATGTGGAAGTTTAGCATCACATCCATCCATGTGTCTCAATTCTGAAAAACTTATGCTTTGATATGATATTAGCTCCTGAGCAGAAAGTTATTGACTCAGTAGATATTTATAAGGAAGTATTCTCATCTTTCAGGTATTCTTCATTTCCAGCTGATTATCCTATTCCCTATTCCTCACTGCCTACTGCTTTGGTCCCATCCCTCTCAACTGATTCTCCCCTGCTTGAAGTCCCACTCAAGATCTACACACCGCTTCTATTGTGCTCTCTGGAATACCCATACCATAGGTAACACACTTGTTTTTATCTTAAATATCTCCCTTTCTTATTCCTTCTCTCTTCTTGTACCCACTGAGAGCTTCCTCCCTTTTGATGAAGCAGCTTTCTTGGTCATCCTCACTAGCACTAGTTGCGCTGTCGCTCTTGACTAGTGACTGGTCATGGTAGAGGAGTCATAATAATCCTTGCTCCCCTTTGCCACTTCCAGGATTTCCTTCTACTATTATCACTCAGCAACCTCTTGTCCTGTGAGGTTGACTCAAGCTATGTTGAACACTCAAAAGATTTTGGTAACTTTTAGCTATTGACCTGCCAGATACTTGCCTTCTTTTCTTCATGGGGTCAGTGTCAGGCTCACAGTCTTTCTTTTCCTCCCCAATTCTTGCTTTCATGCTAAGGAACTTCAGCATACATATTGATACTCCTTTAAACACTCTAACCTAATTCAGCTCTCTTATTTCTCATGACCTACTTCTCCATCTCACCTCAGCCACACATAGTAATTGTTATAACCTTGTTCTTGGCATTAACCCACAAGTGTTCCACTTCCATGTCCATGAACTCTGAAATTCCTTTATTCATAATCTTTTATCCTTCAATTTTCCTCTTTTCCTTATAACCCTTAATTCTATTCTTTACCTTCTTTATAACCTCAAGTACTTCCACCCCTGGACATAATCCCTGCATTAGTTACACTCTCCCCCCTTCCCTATCTTGACCCCTTGGTGAACCAATTGAACTCTAGACTATTCTCTCAAGTTCCTTGCCCCTTTATCCTGTTGCCTATCTTGCCCCAGAAAGCCCTAGACCTGGATTACTCCCAGCATTTACTGCCTTTGCTTCTATTCATGTGCTACTGAAGAAAGCAGGGGAAAAAAATCACAAAACTTTGCTGGATGGATCCACTACAAAGAAAGGTCTAGCCTAAAAGGGCCAGGGTCTCCCATTGCATTCTGGGCCATCTCCAGTCATCCTGATGAATATCTGGCCATTGGACCCAGAAGGCTCTGGAGGAGAAAGTGAAGCTGGTGACCTTGCACAGTTCTCCCTCACTGAAATCAAAGTCAACTGTAGGTCATGTCATCATTTTCCTGATGTCATGGTCCTCTTCAAAAACAAAGGACAAACACAACAACAACACATGTTGCATAATCTCAGCTGGACCCTCACTGTGTCAAGAAAAGCCTTTTATATCCTCCTTAATCAATTCACTCTCCCATTCTTCATAGTGACATTTCCAAGCAATTCCTCCTCAGACCTCCCAAGCCTTCCCTTGTCCCTCTCAGTTCAGCTGAGAACTTAGCTTCATGTTCACTAAAAAAAAAATCAAGGCCATTCACCAAGGGCCTCCTCTTCTCCCATCCTCATCTCATATCACCTATATGCTTTTCTCCATTATCTCCTCCTTCACCAAGGTCTCAGGTGAAGAGATAGTCTTTTCTTTGCTAAGGCTAACCCCTCTATATGCACAAATGATCCCATTTCATCTAATCCTCTTCGGCAAATCCCCACAATTCCTAGTACATGATAGGTGCTCAATAAATACTTCATGACTTGTCTTGTTGATTTGAACCGCTTCCTGAAAAAGGTGGGGGGGGGTGGGGAGTGGGGAAGGGGAGGCGTGATTTGCCCTCCCATGATCCTTGCTACCATGTGGCTGTCTGGTCTAAGTGGAGTGTGTGTGTGTGTGTTTCTTTCCTATTTGAAAATGAAGTAGTATCTATCCTGAGTTGGATATGACCAAGCTTGGAGGTGACTTTGTGAATCTGGGAGGAATGGTGGTCTTGAGTCTCATTAGGTTGGAGCCAACTAGCAGCAAGGGAGTGGGGGGAGGAGTCTTGGGCAACTATTCCAATACTCTTGAAGAATATGTCCACAAACAAGAGGATTGGTCCAAGGCTGGTGGTTTTACCTAATTGAGGGTCCTATAAATTGCTTTTACATTTCAGTGAGGTTTGTGTCAGCCTTCTGAGAGAGTATAATATTAGCTATTAGTAAATCCTGTTATAAGTTGTTCTGTTAACACATGCTTTGTGTCTTCTGTGTCAGTTAGCATTTCTTTTGTGTGTAGGAAATAAATACTTTTCCTATAACTGATTTACATTGTACATTGAGTACTTTCCTACTACTCTTTAGAGGGACCTAGACATAAGCCAAAACCTAAGCTTTAAATAATTTGTCCCTTGGGCCCTGGGTGGGAGGTTTAATGAGCTGAACAGTGAGAAAAGGCAGCCTAAACCCTGTCATTAGAGCCTAGGGTCCCCTAGGACTAAACCCCATAGAATTCACTTGCATGGATCTACAGCATAAGTACCATTTAGAGAGAGGGAGTGGGTGCAGTGCCCTAGCCCAATGGGCAAAGTAGAGGTGGTTTTTATGGTAGAGGTATGCTATTATATTAATAATTATATGCATCATAAAATGCAGATATAGAGATTTTTAAAAAAATAAAAAATAATGTTTTATCTTAGAGTCAATAGAGAGCATTGGAATATATTCAGTAGGAGAGTGACATAGTCTTACATTTTAGGAAAATCACTTTGCCAGCTGCATAGAGGATAGATCAGAGAGAGGCGAGATTTGAGGTAAGGAGACCAATTAAGAGGCTATTACTATATAATCTAGGATAGAGGTGATAGGCCCTGAACTAGGTTAGTGGCTTTGTGAGTAGAGAGAAAGGAATATATGTGAGAAATATAAAAGTAGGAACAGCATTTGGCAACTAATTGGATAAGGACAATAAGGCACAATGAGGACTTGAACATAAGAGTGAAGTTGTGGACTTGGGGGAATGGGACTGACAGTTGTGTCCCACAGTAAGAAGGAAGGCTTGACAAAGGATGGGTTTAGTGGGAAGGTTAATGTAATGAGATCTATGATGCAGAGCATAAGCCATGCATCCCTATTCATCCTGTGTGACTCATTCCATCCTACCCAAAACAAAAAGGAAGTAGGGATTTTTACTTGGTAGTCACAGTACTACAGTACTAGAGCTCAGAGCTTACCCTCTGGAGTCACCTTCCACAGCCCTAAGGAGGGGATAAAGAAATAATTATATTGGGAGGGAGTTGCTGATGTGGATGTCTGGGTAGAAGTCAGGTCATACTTAGCCTAAGCTACCAATACCCTCCCCCAAAGGGAAGAGCTTCTGAGCAGCTTGGGAACATGAGCAGGGGAAGGGGGCATTTGGGAGATAAGAATAGGCGTGATTATGTTGGAGACAAGCCTCATAGTTCACTATCATGAGGGAGGTTTGGATGTAACCCACATTCCCACCCTCCACTCTTTGGGGTCAAACCATTGTCCCCCAGGGAGCCCTGGGCTCTTCTTTGGAAATTACTGTTCTGGAATCTTACGTGCTTTCTAAGCCACATCTCTTCCATTTAGTATTTATTTATGACTTTTTTTTAACCCATGTGGGACTTTATATTTCTTCCTATTAAATTTCATCTTGTTAGATTTATCCCATCATTCTATCCTGTCAAGATAATTTTGGATCTTGATTCTGCCATTAAATATTTTAACGATCCCTTTCAGCACCATGCCATCCATGAATCTGGCAAGTATGTCCCCCATCCGATTTCTAATAATAGAGAACTATTAACATGAAAACATCATGTTGTGGCCAGGAAATTTTTGAATGCTATAAGGGGTAATATGAGCACTCTGCACTAATGGTAATTGGTTATCTGGAAACATGTTTTTAGTAAAATAGTGGTAAAAGGACAGGCAGGTAGTTATACGATAACAATACTCATTTGTGGGCAGTAAGAAATATAGCTAGTGATATGCCAAAATTGGGTATATAAAACACTAAAAAATCAAGTGTGTCCATGCTGTGAACCTCTTGTCCACGTCCATTACACCTTATGACTTCCTTTCTTTCCCTTGACATTGAGCACACTGGCTGGCCACACGGGCTAATAGGTGCCATAGTGGATAGAGTACTGGGCCTGGAGAGTCAGGAAGTTGCTGTTGTTCGGTATTTTTCAGTTGTGTCTGACTCTTCATGACACCATTTGGGGTTTTCTTGGCAAAGATACTGGAGTGGTTTGCCATTTCCTTCTCCAGTTCATTTTACAGATGAGGAAACTGAGGCAAACAGGGTTAAGTGACTTGCCGAGGGTCACACGACCAGTAAGTGTCTGAGGGCAGATTTGAACTCAGGAAGATGAGTCTTCCTGACTCCAGGCCCAGCGCCTATCCACTGAGCCACCTAGCTGCCAGATCTGAGTTCAAATCCAGCCTGAGATATTTACTAGCTGGGCAAATTACTTAATCTTTTAGCCTCACTTTTTTAGTTAGTAAAATGAGGATAATAATAGCACCTATCTTGCAAAGGTGTTGTGAGAATCAAATGAGATAACATATGCAAGGTATTTTGCAAACTTTAAGCTGTAATCTACTTATTATTATCATTGCAGATCTTTTCCAACTTCTCTTTGTGATACTTCTGATTTCATTCTCAAAAGCCCTCCGTATGACTTTGCTGAGTTTCTTTAAGCTGGCTTTACTTTCCAATGCCTTTTTTCCCCCTGTTTGAAAAAGTTAGGGTAAACAATCTTCCATCATTTTTTCTCTGTAAGATTTTTTAAAAGAATTTATATTTTAAGCCAGTTGCCCTTCCCTGCCACTTTTCTCTTCTTGGCAAATGTCAAGTGTTTGCTGATTAAGGTGTGTTTTAGGTTCTTTTTGTTTCCTCATCATGACATTTGATTTACATCAATTGAACTTTCTTAGGAAATTATTTTAATAGGCGTCTATGTCCTTTCTTCTGTCTATATCCCATTTTTCATTATCAGTAACTTGTTTAAATAGTTCAGATTGGGGTTATTTTAATTGCATATCATAATTTTCTCATTCTTATTCTTTTTTCTAGCTTGGTACTAATTTTGATCTTTGCTCTAGTAAATTGGTAGCCTGACTGTACGCAGACAGCTGATTCAGGAATGACTCCCACATCAGTAATGAGTCATGTTAAAATATAATCAATTTCATTTTTTGTGATGCTATTTGTGAACACCATGTCTAGTGCCTTTGGATTCTTTTCCTAAAAAAAGTATTCATCATATATAAGGATTAGAATTATGTATAATCTGTAAGGACTTTGTCCACTCTTGTTCCTCATTCCTGACCCATAGTTTCGAAAGTATTTTTAATTGGCCTCACCTAAACTCAACCTTGCATTTAAATATGTCACTGAGCATCAATATGTTTGTTGATTTAATTTTATGACTCCTGCCAAGTTCTTTGTAGATTCCCTCTACTTATCTTCTGCAAAAGATGTTATAGTTATTTTCATGGTGCTCTTCTTGCAAATGCTTATAAAAACTACAGGATAGGATGATTAAGCAGGCTATAAGATAACATTGCTTGGTGCCTTTGCTTGCATGATAAAATCAACTTCACCAACTCCTTAATTTGCCTTTCCAAGGAGACTCTGTGAGCCATTCTTCCACTCAGCTTCAAATTCCATTTGTCTTCTGCATTTACTTTTAACAAAAATATTAAGATTTCTGTGTGGCAGTATTTGAAAAGCTATCTGTGAAAGAAGAATTGGACTTATTCTATAAGGCACCAGAGGAAGATATTTCAAAGTGATAAATTTAGGCGTGATAGAAGAAAACACTCATTCACAATTGCTGTTGTTGTTCACTTGTTTTAGTCACGTAAGACTTTATGAGCCCATTTGGAGTTTTCTTGGCACAGAGACTAGAGTGGGTTGTCATTTACTTCTCTAGTTCCTTTTATAGATGAGGAAACTGAGGAAAACAGGGATAAGTGACTTGCCAATGGTCACACATTGTCTGCAGCCAGATTTGAAGTCACAAAGATGAGTGTTCCTGACTCCAGGATGGGCACTCTATTCACTGTGCCACCCAGCTTCCCCTGCTCACAATTAGCACTATGTCAAAATAGAATGGATTGCCTTAGGAAATGAAGGGTTCTTCAAGAGAAGGATGGATGATTACTTTCCAGAGGTGTCATAGAGAGGATTCTTATTCAAGTATGGTTTGGACCAGATGGCTTCTGAGGTTCCTTCTAGTCCTGACATTCTATGATTCTGTGATTCAGCAGCAAAAGTCTTAATATCTGAAAATGATTGCCCAAACATCTGCAACTCTTAGTAAGAATTTTAAAAAACCTAATTATTTCTATAAAGCAGGTGAATTTAAGGGGAAACACTTTTTTCCTAGTGAATTCCATCACTAGATATGATTTATCTTCATAGGATTGAATTAGAATTTATGAGCCAGAAAAGATCTTAGAAAAATTATTTAGTCTGAGCTACTTGTTTTACAAATGAAGAAAATGATTTATCCAGTTGCATAGCAAGTTAGTAGTAGAGTCAGGACTCTGGACTACAGTTCCAATGCTTTCTCCACCATTTTGCATAGTTGGACCAACTAACTTGTCATTGTTTTGTTGTTTTTTTCAGTTGTTTCTGAATCTTTGTGACCTCTTGGGGGTTTTCTTGGCAAAGATATCAGAGTAGTTTGCTATTTCCTTCTCCAGCTCATTTTATAGACAAGAAAATGGAGGCAAACAGGGTTAAGTGACTTGTCCAGCATCACATAGCTAGTATGTGTCTGAGGCCAGAGTTGGACCCAGGTAGGTGTATATGTTACTTAATGTGATAAGAATGCTTTTTCTAAGAACTCATTAAAATGTGATTGGCCTGAATATTATTAGAATTATTAGAATCCACCTTAGTTTAGCTTTGTAGCACATTCTAATTAATTTTCTTAAAAATCGTTAGGTAGGTGATGGGGATTGTGGTCACCATTTCATAGATGGCAAAATTAAGAGGCTAAGTGATTTGCACTGGGCTATTGACCCAAAGATGGAGCTCCAGGTGTATGTTGAGATGTAACTGTGTGATTATCATCTGTAAAACAAATTCAGAGAACTGACCCTATTTCTTTTGTATGATGCTTTTGCCCTGATTTTCTATGCCTTTGTAATCCTGTGGCTGAATTACTGCAGAGTGCCCCATGGAGTCACATTGTCCCAGTGTTCTATACTCAGCACTGCTCATCAATTAATTTGAGTATATTTCAAGATTTCAGTCTTAGTTTGCAAAGCCCTCCATAACTTGAGCCCACATTTTATTAAATATCATTTGTCTCTCGGTACCAATGTGATCTGAAGATGAAAGAAGATAGGGGAGTTATGAATAGCCTGCAAATATGTAAATGGCTATCATATTACATTTTTGTACTCTCTTCCTCAGAAGGACTATCCATTTTAATTGATTTATCAATTAAATCATTGGCTTGAATTATCACCTCTATGCTGATGACTCCTAAATCTGGTTGTCTGGAACTTAACACAGTAGTACAGATGGGGTCTGACCAAGGCAGGGTACAGTGGGACTATTACCTCCCTTGATCTGAACACTATGCTTCTATTGCTGCAGCCTAAGTGGAAATGAAGAGGACAGGTTGCTGAACATTATATTTATGTCATTAAATGTCATCTTATTTGTTGCTGTCCTTTGTTCCCACCTGTTAAGATTATTTTAAATGCTGTTTCTGTTATCCAACTTGTTAGTTATCCTTTCCAGCTTTCTGTCCTCTGCTTAATTAATAGGAATGATTTTCATTCCAGTCATTAATTAAAAAACATTGAATAGAATAAGTCTGGGGACAGAACCCCGTGGCATAGCAATAGAGACCTGTCACTAAGTTGACAGTGACCTACTAATCAAAACAGTCTTTAGAACTTGGTCATCTTCCCAGCTAGGAATCCATCTAACTATTATTAACTAGCCAAGTTTCTGATCTTGTTGGCAAAGGATATAATGAAATTGCCTAATGTGTTAAAGGCCTTGCATATAGAAGGTAATTAAAATGTTTGCTGAATGAATGAATGAATGAAGAAATTTATTTAATGTAATGTCTTGCTGAAGTAGGAATATACCTTGTTTTCGGCATTGCACTGAGGTAAGAATCAAGAAATCTTGTTAGAAAAGGGAGTAAGGTGAGTTTGACTTGATTTATTCTTAAAGAGCCCATCCTGACTCCTAGTAACCTACGATTCTTTTTCTCATTTCTAAAATAGTTTGAGAAATTAATATCCAAATCAAACGGCTTGATATCATTTCAAGTCAATAAACATCACAAACATTTGTTAAGCACCTATTATATATTGATCCCCTAATTTGGGTATACAAAGAAAGGGGAAAAAACAGTCCCTGCCCTCAAGAGGCTCACAATCTAATGGGGGAGAGAACATACAAACAATTATATACAGGACAAATTGGAAATAATCTCGGAGAGAAGGCCCTAATATTAAGGGGAATTGTCAATACATTGTTATTAAACACCTTCTATCTGCCAGGAACCGTGCTAAGGACTTGGAATTTAAAAAAAAAAGGCAAAAAACAGTGGCTGCCCTCCAGGAGCTCATAATCTAATGGGAAAATGTTACTTAGGTCAGAGAATGAGTGACTGGAAGAATATGTTACACACCTGACAGTATTAAACAGATTAGGAAGAAAGGAGGATTTTTGGGGAATGATAATGAGTTTAATTTTAAATGATCACCAAGCAAAATAGTATTGAGGAAGAAGAGAGCCCAGGATAGAACCTTGTGGGGACATGGTTATCAGGAATGGGCTGGATGAATATCCAGGAAAAGAGAATGAGAAGCATTCAGAAAAACATGAGGAGAATCAGGTGAGAGGAGTATCAGGAAAACCTTGAGAGGATCAAGATCAAGGATGTCATCAAGGATAAGAACAAGATTGGCCATGTCAGAGGCTGAAGAGAGGTCAAGAAGGTTGAAGATCCAGAAAGGCCGTTAGAATTGTCACCAAAGAGATCATTGATAAATTTGGGAAAAAGATGTTTCAGTTGAATGATGGTTACCAGTTTACCAGTTATAGTTTCTGGAATCTACTTTGGAAAATGAGGACAACACTGGCACATCTTTTACCTCTTTGATTGTCCATGATTTCTCAAAGATGATTGATAATAGTTCCAAGATCTATTTTAGAAGTATTTCTTTCATTGTTGTTGTTGTTCAGTCATTTCAGTTGTGTCCAACTCTTCTTGACCCCCTTTGGGGTTTTCTTGGCAATGATACTGGAGTGATTTGCTATTTCCTTCTCCAACTCATTTTACAAATGAAGAAACTGAGGTAAACAGGGTTAAGTGACTTGCCCAGGGTCACACTGCTAATTAAGTGTATGAGGCTGGATTATGAGTTCTTTGATGGCAAGGAGTGCTTAGCACAGTGACTGGAACATATAGGCGCTTAATGAATACTTGTTTACCTGTTGTTGACTTTGTGAAATTCCTACCCCTCCATTAAAGCCTAATCCAAATGCCAATATCCAGGCTTTCCTGATCACTCCTAAATGATCAACCATTCCCCTTAAACATCACAGAACACTTTGTTCTTATCCCTCTTGTGAACTTGTCGTGGGTATTATAGCTAGATGTTTGTCTTAATCCTTAATAGACCATAAGCTCCATGAAAATAGGGTGCCAGTCTCATCAAAACTTCATCTCTCCTAGATTCTATCTAGAATAGTGTTCTACACAGAATAGGTGTTATATATATATATATATATATATATATATATATATATATATATATATATATATATATATATGTATGTATGTATATATTGTTGTTATTATATTGTTCAGTTGTTCAGTTTTCAGTCATGCCTACTCTATGTGACCCCATGGACTTTGTCCATGGGGATCTCTTGGTAAAGACACTAGAGTGGTTTGCCTTTTCCTTCTCCAGTGGGTCTCCATTTTACAGACAAGGAACTGAGTCAAATAGGGGTTAAGTGACTTGCCTAGGATCACACAGGTAGTTAGGTGTCTGAGGATGGATTTCTAGTCCTGGTGCTCTGTCCATAGTACCACCTAACTGCCCCTATAAATATTTATAGAAAAGTCAGGTCAGTAATTTGAATCAGCAATTAATAAGCTCTTACTGAGACATTCCATGAGCTTCAGTGGAAAGGACCCTAGGAAGGGAGTCAGGAGAAATCTGGATGGAAATCCTACCTCTGACACTTGGAAGTTGTGAACTCATCTGTAAAATGGAGTAATGATATCTAGAACACCTCTACTTCACCAGAGTTGTAAGGATCATATGACATCATGGATGCAAATTGTTTTTAACCTTAAGGTGAAATGTAAATCTCAGTAACTAGCCTTCCCACTGTCTCTGCCAGTGTGATAAGCACTTAAAATATACTATATTTTATGGATTTCTACCTAATTCCAAAAGGTAGAACTTCATTGCTCAGAGGAAAAAAAAATTGAGATAATCCTGTTCTTTTCTTTTTTTGCTGCCATTAGTTATATTTATATACACACATCATTTAGTCTTAGAGAAATCCTTGAAAAGGTATATCTATAGCTATGTCTATATCTGCTATATCTCTCAAGTGCCCAGAAATATGGCTAAATAAGAGAGGATTCTGGGAAGATGGCAGAGTAGGTCAGAAAATTCCAGGCCCTCAAGATTTTCCCCCACAAAAGAGTTAAAATATCACCTTAGGTCAAACAAAATGTGGGTGGGGACAAAGAAGAATAGGGGCACAGCCAGGATCTTCCTGGGACAGTTTGAGAAGATGTGAAGAAAAATCCTAGTACTAGGTTTGGTGCCTGCGAGGAGTAAACACCTCCAGGCCTTGGTTCCATTTTAACAATAATCAGCAAGCTGCTTAAACAACTAGCAGCAAGTCCTGGGGTTAGTCGATTTGAGAGGCTGCCTCGGCCCTAGCCACTGGAACTCTTCACCCCAGGATAGTGAGGGGAGTCATGCATTTGAGCCCAGGAAGATTGAGGGAATCTCTGCTGACAAGGAACGCCAGACCCAGCTATGCTGTGAAGAGCAGTGGGAGTGAGAAGGAACCAGCACGCATTTGGTGAGTGCAGAAGCGGTGGGGCAGAAAGCCCCGGCTGTGGGCACTTACAGGGGGTTGGAGGTTTGGCTTTGTTCCAGGCTAGAAGGGAGAACTGAAGATCTGGGGCAAGAGGCACTATTTCCCATACTCCAGGGCTAGAGGTGATTACAAAAATTAAGTTATTACCACAAAAAAATGCACAGGCAAAGGAGAAAGAATCCAACCACATTAACCTATTATGGGAATAGAGATTACTGGGGTTCGTCTTCAGAGGGGGATACTGAAGTGAAGAAACCCCTAAAGAGCAATGCCAAATGGTCACTTGCCCAAAAAGAATTTATAGAAGATCTTAAAAAAAGACTTTAAAAATCAAATCACAGAGATGAAGGAAAAACTAAAATAAAAAAAAAAACTACTCCAAGAAAAACAAGAAGGTTATGAAAGGAAAGTCAACCAATTAGAAGAGGAGATCCAGAATCTCAAGGAGGAAAATGACACCTTGAAAAGTGGAATTGGACAAAGTGAAGCCAGTGAAATTATAAGAGAACAAGAAATAATTAAACAAAACACAAATAATGAAAAAATAGAAGAGAAAGTGAAACATCTTAGAAGAAAAACAATGGATCTAGAGAATAGATCAAGAAGAGAAAATATAAAAATAATTGGAATAACTGAAAGTTATGATCAAAAAAGAATCTTGACACAATAATACAAGAAATAATTAAAGAAAATTGTCCTGAAGCATTAGAACAAGGCAGGGAAATAGAAGTAGAGAAAATCCATAGAACATCACTTAAAAGAGATCCTATGAGGAAAACTGATAGGAATATCATAGTCAAGTTCCAAAACCCCCAGCTCAAGGGTAAAATATTAAAAGCATCAAGATTTAAACAATTTAAATATGATGGTGCCACAATTAGAATTACATAAGACGTAGCAGCAGAGACATTAAAGGACCACAAGAGCAAAAGACCTGGGGCTCTGGCTGAAAATGTCATACCCTTCAAATTGAAGTGTTGTCTTGAATGAAAATAAATGGACATTTGACAAATGCTCAGACTTTCAAGACTTCATTAAAAAAACCCTCAGCTTAACAGAGAATTTGACATACAAGAACCAAGAGAAATATAAGGTACATACCAAAGACTGACTATAAGAGATTCATAAGGACAGAGTGTTTACCTTTTATATAACACAAAATGTAAAATGTGTGTGTAAGATTCTTATTAATAGTTGTTGAGCTCATAAGAAAGAGGGAGATAAACCTGACTGTGACATGAATTTAAAAAGTAAAATCATTTAAAAACAGCTAAAAAAGAGTAACTATTTTATACAAAATAGGTCCAAGGGGAAGAATGGATACAGAGGATTTAGATAGCAGAGGAGGGCTGGTAGTTCTGGTAACCTACTTTCATCAGGAATGGGTTTAAGAGAGAACAATACATATATATTTAGAAGAGTATAAAAGTCTTCTAAATTTAGAAGAAATAGAATGGTAAGGGTATAGTCAGGGGGAGAGGACAAGGGAGAGATTAGAATAAGAGAGGGATTTTTAAAGGGGAGAATGAGGGCATAGGTAAAGGGTGTTTAGATTAATGGGAATGGGAGAATGGGGAGGGATCTTTAGAGGCGGGAAGGCAAGTAATAGGAGGGCAAGGTGGTGGGTGGAAAAGAGGGGTGGGCAAGTGATAGGAGGGTGATGTAGCAGGTAGAAGTAAAGTAGAGGAGGCAGGAGGGATAGAAAACAAAAGATATGTACAAACATAAAAACAAGGATCAGGAGTGGAATGTGTTTTGGGAAAGTATATGTCTATATACACGTGTATATGTGTATAAGTGTATGTCTTTATCTGTATGTGTATGCATACATTGTGAAACATATCTAAATTATATTGTAGCCTTCTGGAGGATTGGGGGGAGGGGAAAAAAGAACAAAGTTAAAAAGTGCACAGCAGAGAACAAAAGAAAACACAAGGAAGCAAAGAAAAGATGGACAATTCTCAACACAAGGTGTATTATCATACAAGCTTTCTTGAAATGAAAATTTATTGTTACATATTTTGAATCTTCTATTTTCTGCTATGCACATGACATGCTTTTTTCTTTCTTTATATTTGTTTCAGTATTCAAGTTTATTATATATTGTTGTTTCTTTTCTCTATTTTGTATTTGTGTTCTGGTAAAATAAAATAAAAAACCCGTTAAAAAAAAACGTAGCTAAATATAAGGAGATGTAATTTCTTTTTTACATACTTCATTTATGTATTGAGGTACATATTTTAAAAAGTCAAATCAAGAAGATAATATCTGTGCTGAGACATTCAGGTAGATTCTCTGTTTTATATTTCTTACCTGGATTGAAAAAGTCTATACCATAAATGAAATGAAGAACAGAAATAGATACTCCCCGCCCCAACACACACACTTTCCAGAAAGTTAGAATATGAGTACCAAGCTGTTAGCATGTGCCACTCAGGTACCTTTGGCTCAGTGTTCTGCATTGAAATGAAATCTTTTTTTTACCTTACTACAAAGCAGTTGCATCTGACACCCTTCTCAAAATCAGCATATGCATAGCAAAAGCCTTTGTGATATAACCCAGGGGATCAAAGAAGTGATGTTTGATGAAAGTTTGTCCAACCTTCCTTCACCTTTTATCATCCATTTTATGGCATTTATGTGAGAGTAAGGACAAGGAAAGCAGTTATGGTGAAAAACCAGCATCAACATATTTTGTTAAAAAAGTAACAGGCAACAGATTAGCCTGAAAATTAGCTTAAAATTTAAACATCTAGGATCCAAATTACTCCTTTTTTTCTCTTCTCTTTCACTGCTACACTTTGCAAAAAGTAGGTTACAGAGGAATTCTAAGATGATGTCTGAAGAAGTATTCTGGGCTCAGCTCTCTTACTCACCAAACCAAATAATACAAGATAAAAGCACCAAAATCCAGAAAATTCAAAGATGACAGTAAGAAGCAAAGTGAAAGAACCTGCCAGAATGTAACATTTTTTTATAGGAAAAATAACTCAAGAATAACTTAGCCCAGAAGGAAATACAAACTTAACAATTATAACCTTAAGTGTGAATGAATTAAATTCCCCAATAAGAAGAATACTACCAGAAAAAGAATTTTAAAACTGCCAACAATTTGCTGCATAGATACAACAAATTTAAAACAAAAAGACCTATACTGAGTAAAAATAAAGAGATAGGTCAGCAGCTATTAGGTTTCAGATGACCTGAAAAATTATTAAAAAAAACAAGTGAGACAAAGAGGAAAACTACATTATATTTAAAGGTAACATATACTTAATATAAACACCACATGATACATCAACTGAATGATTAAAATAAAAGTCAGGAGAATTGTAAAAATTTTGATAACAATACGAGACTTTAATATATTCCTGTCTCAGAGCTGAGCAAAGTCAACAAAAATGTAGAGCTGAGCAAATTTTTGGATTATTTAGATTTTGCTCATTTATGGCAACTTCTTAATGAGAATACTAAAAAACATACTTTTTTCAGCATCACACAGTGTCATTATGAAAATTGATTATGTGCTTGTTGGGGCATAATGAATTGCAAGCAAGCGTAGGATGATAGATTTTATCATAAGATCATAGACAAAAAGGTAGATGTAATGAGTATGTTCTCTGCAGAGCACAACACAATAAAAATAGTAGTGAACAAAGGATATATGAGCAAAAAATAAATGACATCTTGAATTATGAATGGAAAATAAATCATAGAAATATCAAATTCTTTTTTTAAAGCCTTTAGGATTTTTATTTTAACATTATTTGTTATTTATTTAATATTTTTAGTTTTCAGCATTAATTTTCATAGAGTTTAAATTACAAATTTTCTCCCCATTTCTACCCTCCCACCCACTCCGAGATGGCATATATTCTGATTGCCCTGTTCCTCAGTCAACCCTCCCTTCTGTCACCCGACCCCCCCCCCCCCATCCACTTATTCCTCACTTTCTTGTAGGGCAAGATAGATGTTTAGGTCCCATTGTCTGTATATCTTATTTCCTAGTTGCATGCAAAAACTTTTCTTTTGAACATCTTCTTTTAAAACTTTGAGTTCCGAATTCTCTCCCCTCATCCCTCCCCATCCACCCTCCCTAAGAAGTCAAGCAATTCAACATAGACCACATGTGTATCATTATGTAAAACCCTTCCACAATACTCACGTTGTGAAAGACTAACTATATTTTGTTCCTTCCTATCCTATCCCCCTTTATCCAGTTTTCTCCCTTGACCCTGTCCCTTTTCAAAAGTGTTTGTTTTTGATTACCTCCTTCCCCCATCTGCCCTCCCTTCTATATTCTCCCCTTTTTTATCTCCTTCCTCCTTCTTTCCTGTGGGGTAAGATACCCAATTGAGTGTCTATGTTATTCCCTCCTCAGGTCAAATCCAATGAGAGCAAGATTCACTCATTCCCCTTCACCTGCCCCCTCTTTCCTCCCAACAGAATTGCTTTTTCTTGCCACTTTTATGTGAGATAATTTACTCCATTCTATCTTTCCCTTTCTCCCTCTCTAAATATATTCCTCTCTCATCCCTCAATTTTATTTTATTTTTTTTAGATATCATCCCTTCATATTCAACTCACCCTGTGCACACTCTCTCTCTCTCTCTCTCTCTCTCTCTCTCTCTCTCTCTCTCTCTCTATATATATATATATATATATATGTATGTATGTATATATATATATATATGTATGTATGTATATATATATATACACACACACACACACACATATATATATATATATACATATATATATATATATATATATATTCACTTCAGCTACCCTAATACTGAGGTCTCATGAATTACACACATCATCTTTCCATGTAGGAATGTAAACAAAACAGTTCAACTTTAGTAAGTCCTTTGTGATTTCTCTTTCTTGTTTACCTTTTCATGCTTCTCTTGATTCTTATGTTTGAAAGTCAAATTTTCTATTCAGCTCTGGTCTTTTCACTGAGAAAGCTTGAAAGTCCTCTATTTTATTGAAAATCCATATTTTGCCTTGGAGCATGATACACAGTTTTGCTGAGAAGGTGATTCTTGGTTTTAATCATAGCTCCATTGACCTCCGGAATATCATATTCCGAGCCCTTCGATCCCTTAATGTAGAAGCTGCTAGATCTTGTGTTATTCTGATCATGTTTCCACAATACTCAAATTGTTTCTTTCTGGCTGCTTGCAATATTTTCTCCTTGATCTGGGAGCTCTGGAATTTGGCAACAATATTCCTAGGAGTTTTCTTTTTGGGATCTTTTTTCAGGAGGTGATCAGTGGATTCTTTCAATTTCTATTTTACCCTCTGACACTAGAATATAAGGGCAGTTCTCCTTGATAATTTCTTGAAAGATGATATCTAGGCTCTTTTTTTTTGATCATGACTTTCAGGTAGGCCAATAATTTTTAAATTCTCTCTCCTGGATCTATTTTCCAGGTCAGTGGTTTTTCCAATGAGATATTTCACATTGTCTTCCACTTTTTCATTCCTTTGGTTCTGTTTTATAATATCTTGATTTCTCATAAATTCACTATCTTCTTGCTCTAATCTAATTTTTAAGGTAGTATTTTCTTCAGTAGTCTTTTGGACCTCCTTTTCCATTTGGCTAATTCTGCCTTTCAGGGCATTGTTCTCCTCACTGGCTTTTTGGAGCTCTTTTGCCATTTGAGTTAGTCTATTTTTTAAGGTATTGTTTTCTTCAGTATTTTTTGGGTCTCCTTCAGAAAGTCATTGACTTGTTTTTCATGATTTTCTCACATCATTCTCATTTGTCTTCCCAATTTTTCTTCTACTTCTCTAACTTGCTTTTCCAAATCCTTTTTGAGCTCTTCCATGGCCTGAGACCAGTTCATGTTTTTCTTGGAGCCTTTTGATGTAGGCTCTTTGACTTTGTTGACTTCTTTAGGCTGTATGTTTTGGTCTTCTTTGTCACCAAAGAAAGATTCCAAAGTCTGAGTCTGAATATGAGTCCGTTTTCACTGCCTGGTCATGTTCCTGGCCAACTACTTGACCCTTAAGTTTTTTGTTGGGGTATTACTGCTTGTAGAGTAGAGAGTACTTTGTTCCAAGCTTGAGGGGATGTGCTATTGCTTTCAGAGCTATTTCTATATAGCAAGTTCTGCCATACCAGCACTCTTCCTCCAAGAACCACCAACCTGGACCAGATTCAGATCTTAAGCAGGCTCTGCACTCCTGCTGTGATCCACCACTTAATTTTTCTCACTAGGTGGGCCTGGCACTGGAAGCAACTGCAGCTGTAGTTCTGTAGCTGTACCTTCAGCTGCCTCCGGGGTGGTGGCTGAACCACGAACTCCTTTCACTCTGTACTCCGCAGCTTTTTAACCTTCTCTGTTGTCTTTGGTGTTTGTGGGTTGAGAAGTCTGGTAACTGCCACAACTCACTGATTCAGGGTACTAGGGCCTGTTCTGCCTGGCTCCCGGTCTGGTTCTTCCAGGTGCAGCTCATACTGGGCTCTGCTCAGCCCTGCTCCCAGTTCTGTGCAATAGACCTTACCCCACAACCATCCAGGCTGTCCTGGGCTGGAGCCCTGCTTCCCTCTGCTATTTCGTGGGTTCTACAGTTCTAGAATTTGTTCAGAGCCATTTTTTATCACTGTTTGGAGGGTCCTGGGGGAGAGTCCTAGGCAAGTCCCTGCTTTCTAGCTGCCATCTTGGCTCTGCCTGAAATAAGAAATTCTAACTTAAAAACTATATCACTGAGATAACATGGCAAAATTTATGGAATACAGCTAAATTATTGCTTAGAGAAAATTTTATATTTTAAAACTTTTTTAAACAAAATAGAAAAAGAAGGGATTAATAAACTGAACATTCAATTATAAATAGAAGAAAATAAACTACCCAAAAACAAGTATAAAAGAAGTCTTGTAAGTTAGAGGAAAAGAAAACTTTAAGTAAAATGTTGTAGAACTGACAAAGAGCTGGCTTTTAGGCTTTTTTGTTTTTAACAAGACTAATGATATTAATAAACCATTAACTAATCTGGTCCAGAAGAAAAAAAGATGAAAATCAAATTGCCAAAAACAAACGAACAAAGTAAACTCATAAAAGAAAAAAAGAAAGTATCAGAAATGAATATATCAGTAAACAAAACAAGCAGTAGATATTTTAACCCAATCATAGAAATAGAGATTAAACACGTCATAAATGAATTGCCTAAAGAGTGGTGGGAAAACTTGAGCCAAACGGATTCACAAGTTAATTCTGTTAAACAGCAATTAATACCTGTTCTAAAAATTGTTTTCAAAAATACAGATCAAAGGATTCCCACCAAACCTTTTTTTTTAATCAGACCAATATGATCCTAATAGCCAAGCCAAGAAGAGACAGAAGAAAAGAATTATATATAGATCAACCTAATTAATTAATTTTATAGGACCTATGATTTCATTGATGTAGAGATCTCCTTCACACACACACATCACACACAGCATGATGAAAGGACACCCTCTATCTGTGCAGCTCATGATGTACTTGCTCTGCAGCATGGAGACTTAGAGAGTAATGTCTAAGTGGCAAGTGAGAGGTTAACTGACTTGCCTGAAGTCATATAACCAGTAAGCGTTAGAGTTAGGATTTAAACCCAAGCCTTCCTGACTCTGAAGTCAGCTCTAGGTCATATTTCCTATCTTTTAATGAATATTGATGTAAAAATTTTAAAGAAAATTCTTATATCAAGACAACATTATATCCATAAAACAATTCAAAGTTATATAAAATCAGGGATGCAAGGATTTTTTTAACATTAGTAAAACAATGAGCGTAATTCATCATTTAAACAACAAAAATAAAAATCCATGATTATTTCAAGAGATGAAAATAACTTTGACCAAAATGTAGCCCTTAGTTGTGTCAAAAATCCTAAAATGCATGGGAATGAAATGGTCCTTTTTTTAAAAAAAAATGTTTCTCCATTGTTTGGAATGGAAGAACAACAGAAGTTTTCCAAGTAGAAATAGGGGCTAACCAAGGATGCCTTTTATCCCTACTACTATTTTATATAGTTCTAGAAATGCTAGCTATAACATAAAGATGAGAGAATAAAGTAGACAGTATAAACACTGGCAAGAAGGAGAAAAAAAAACAGTCTCTATTAGCAGATGACATGATCATGTACTTAGAAAACCACAGCTAATAAGCAGAGAAACTAAATAAGATGATTAATGCCTTCAGTAAGGTAGTGGATATAAAATACATGTAAAATTATAATAATTTCAGTACAATATTGACAAAACCCAGAAAGAAATGTGAGAAGAAATTCCATTCCAAGTAACTACAAAATATATAAAATATATGGTAGTTATCCTACCAAGACATTCAAAATGTATGTAAATTCAGCTCTGAAACATTCCCTATAGATGTAAAAAGCTTTAAATAATTGGAGAACTATTCATTGCTCATGATTTGGTCACACTAATAATAATAATAATATTAGCTAAATTTATTGATTTAATTCTGTACTTATCAAATTCATCAAACCTAAACTAATAAAGACAATCAAGATTCTTCATAGGAAATAAAAGGAGATAAAAGAATTATAGAATTCTTTTCAAGAACCAAAAAACTAGAATCTTTAGGGAAGTAATGAGAAAAGTGTGAAGGAAGGGTACATAGCATTATCATCCCTCATAATACACAGTCATCATCAAACTATTTGGCACTGGTTGCAAAGCAGAAGAAAACTGATCAGTGGAATGGATTAGAAAGGCAAGAAACAAAAGTAATTTAAAATAGTAGCCCAGTGTTTCATAAACCCAAGAACATAAATTATTGGATGAAGGACTCCCTTTGTGACAAGAATTTCTGGGAAAATTGGAAAGCAGTTTATCAGAAATTAGGTTCAGACAAACAGCTTAAATCATATGCCACAATAAGCTCAAAATGCCTATATGACATAAATATAGTCACACTATTAAAAAACAAACCAAAGAGAAGGAACTAAAGTACCACTATTGCTGGGGGGAGAATTCTTAACTAAATAGGAGATATAGCAGAACATAAAAGGTAAAATAAACAGTTTTGACTAGATGAAATGAAACATCTTTTGCATGATTACAACAGTGAACATAGATTGAGAAGAAAAATAGTAAATTGGGAATATATTTGAACCATATATCCCCGATAAGTCCAAAATATACTTAGAATTTACCCAAATTAGAATTGATAACATGAGCTCTTATCAAATAGATAAATTATTAAATAAATTTTTAAAGAATTGCAAATTATGAATGTTCACAAAATATACTTCAAACGAAAAAAAAACCATGAAGTGAAAATATGCTTCAAATCCTTAGTAATGAGGAAAATATAATTTTAAGATGCTGCAGTTTTACCTCAGACTATGCTAATAGACAAAGGTGCCAAAATGTAGGAGTTGGAGGGGCTATGGCTAGATAAGTACTTTGATACACTGTTGGTGAAGCTGTGAAGTGATTCAACTCTTCTGGGTGTCAATTTTGGAATTATGCAAGAAAAGTAACATGCTTTGACCCAGTAATCCTAAAACTAAGCCTATATCCCAAGGAAATAAAAGACAGAAACAGAGTTCCAAAATATATAAAATATTCATAGTTGTACTCTGTGGTGGCAAAGAACTGGGAACAAAGTGGATATCAATTGATTAGAGAATGGCTGAAGAAAAATGATTATATGTGAAGTTAATGGAATATTGTTGTGTAGGAAGAAATAATGAATGTAGATAATTCAGAGAAATACAGGAAATTTATATGAACTGATATTTTAATATAAAGAACAAATATGCTCAATGATTACAATAATGTAAATGAAAAGATCACTTGAAAGGAAGCTGAAGTCTGAAAAATTGAAAAATCAGTGAGTCTGTCCTAGACAACAGATAATCAGACATAACACCCTACCTCGTGGCAGAGCTGTGGGAGACTATCAAGAAAAGAATGCTGTATGTATTGTCAGATGAAGTTACTGTGTTAGATGTTTTTGCTAAATTATTTTTCTTTGTCACAAGGGAGGGCTCAGAGGGTCAGGGTTGAAATAACTGTCACATAAAGATAAAAGGCTGATCAAGAAAAATTAAACAAGCAAACCATTCCTTGCCTCCAGTTCCTTCACACTTACTCATTTCTTTCCCAATCTTTGCTATTTTGGTTTCTCCACCATTGTGCTGAATCCACTCTCCTGAAGGCTACTAGTGTGTTCCTGACCATCAAATCCAGAAATTCCCTTTGAACTTTTATATATGACTTGATACTGTGGATGACTTCTGATTCTTTCTTCCCTTAGCCCCTATAATAGTACATTTTGTTCTGCCTCTTTGACATGTTTATCTTTTTTTCTTTAAAAATTTAAATATATGTGTGTGTGTGTGAGTATGTGTGTATGTGTGTGTGTGTATGTAGAGAGCAATATTTTGTTTTTTATATCATAAACACTTTCTACTACTGCAATGTCACCCTATAAAATTCCACACTCTTTCTTAAAAACCAACTCAACAAAAACAATCAAATGTTGCTTTCACAAGAATTTTGTTTCCTTTAACTCTTCTTCCTTTTGCTTCTTCAATTCAATTTTAAAAAATAGGTGCTACTGAGTACAAGACTCTGGGCATAGTGATAGAAAGTATCCCCAGGGTGCTGCCATCTTTATATTTTGTTTATTCTTTCTGCCTCAAACAATGTATGGCTTCTGTAAGACAAATGCTCTCCCACCTTGATTCTATTCATCTCTTACTGCAATTACAGATATTTCCCACTCCTTCTTCCTGCATCATTTCTTCTTCTTTTTTTTAGCTGTGTGTGTGTGTGTGTGTGTGTGTGTGTGTGTGTGTGTGTGTGTGTATTTGAGGAGCCTTCTGATAAGCCTCATTTCCAGAAATAATTATTCATGAAGGAGGTCAAGCATATAGTAGAAGTAACTTTGTATTGCAAGTCATAACTTCCCAGAATAAGGAGGTAATAGACTCACTGTACCCTGGACTTGGGTGATATGGGACTTCCACCCATATCTGGAATAGTTTGTAAATTTCTCAGTGTTGCAATTTAGGGAAGACATTGATGATAAGCTGGAGATAGTCCAGAGGAGTGCAGTCAGGATAGTAAAGGGTCATATTGTATGAATAGCCATAGAAGGAACTGGGGATATTTATCCTGGAGGGGAAAAAAAGACTTAGCAGGATATGATAGTTGTTTTCAAATATATGAAAGATGGTCATGTATTGGAGGGGTTAGACATGTTTTATTTGACCTCCGAGGGTAGAACCACAAAGAGTGAGTAGAAGTTACAAAGAGACAAATTTTGGTCCATTTACTAGGCTCTTAGTAATTTGAACTGATCAGGAGGAGAATGGGTTATTTTTGGAGTAAGGGAATTCTCCCTTGTTAGAGATCTTCATGCAGATGTGTATCAGTAAGGCAAGATTCATGACCTCGAGGATGACCATGAACATGCTTGTATGGTTTGGAATTGCAAAGTATGAAAAACTCTCTAGGTAGAAGGCAGAGGAAGTATAACATTTATTTAGACACCAGAAGATCAAATCCCAAGACCAATTATTCCAATTCGATATAGCAATAATTATATTCCAAAACCAGTAAGCCCACCTCAATGTAGTAACAGGGAGATTATAACATAGTATTATAGCAAGGAACCAAGTCATCCTGCAACCTTCCTCCTTGCTGAGGCCTCCCTGTAAACACTCATGAATCCTAACTCTCTGCTTGCCTGTGTTCTCTTCCCCCTCAGTTCTCTGGTCTCCAAAGCTTCCTGGTTTCCACTCCAATCTCCGCTCTGCATTCTTTCTGTGGCTCTGTCATCTCAGAGTTCTTACTTCACCTTGCTCAGGACTCTGAATTCTCACTTCTGACTTCTGAATTTTTGGTTCTCAATGGCTACCTTCTGGGTGTATATACTCTTTTTAGAGTCTGAGGACTTCATGCCCAATCAACAAAAGGGTATGGGCCTGAGGCTTAGTGCCTAGTAAGTAAAGGCCTGCCTACAAACACACCTCTAATTAAGCTTCCCTTAATTGGCCCCACCCGAGGTCTATTGAGTGGGTAAGAAAGATCTTTAATCACTGGTTGGCATCGCAAATGTCAATGACAAACATATTTAATAGGGATTCCTTTTTGGGTCTGGATTCAACTAGGTGTCACCAGAGCTATCTTCTAACTACAAAATTCTACGGTTCTATCACCCCCGGATATCAGTTCTTATCCAATGCCCTTATATTCACCACTTGCTTATTCTATGGCCAACATATCCTACCCTCTTATAAGGGGGTAGGCCATACTGGAAACATGACCTATGACCCCACAAGAAAATGTAAGCTAGCTTGAGTAAATGTAAACAGCAAAAGAAGCTCCAACTATCCCATGGGAATACCTGCACATGATTCTGGGCCACTGCTGGAACTGTGCCTTCTTTGTTCTGTTTGTATATAATACCTGACCTGGCCTGAGGTTGATGTGGGGATCCATCACACCATTATGTCTTCCTGATGCCAGGGACTGGGTCCCATTAGTAAACTCCCACAAATAAACCAATTAACCTAACAAACCCCAATAAATATATATTATACAACCAAGCTGGCATGGGCCCATCTTTCCTCAGTATCTCAATATTCTCTCAGAGGGTCTGTGTCCTTACAATTGGCAAAGCTGACAGGATAGTCTGCCTCTCCTCAAATCTTGTGTTTTTACACCCTTGTATCAATATCTAAGCACATGTCCCAAATCTACTTTTGAGACCCCTGGGATCCTATATCCTATATTGTATATCCTCTCAGATCCTGTATCTTGGATTGCAATGGATTGAGTGCTGGGCCTACAGTCAAGAAGCCCTAAGTTCAAATTTAATCTCTGAAATTTATTGACTGTGACTCTGAGCAAATCACTTAACTTCTGTTTGCCTCAGTCCCTTCAACTGTAAAATGGAGATAATGGCACTTACCTTGCAGAGTTGTGAGAATCAAATAAGTTACTATTTGTAAAAAGCACTTAGCACATATGTGCATTTGTGTGTTTATGGATGGATTATTGTGTTTTGATGATTTTGCTTTCTATTTAATAAATGTTATATTATGATTATGAAAAAAACACAGCACAGTTCCTGGGAACATCATAGGTGTTATATAAATGTTTATTCCCTTCCCTTTCCCTTCCTTTCTACACATCCCTCTTTAAACTTTTTTCCAATAGCAAGTTCTGATTCCTATACCTTCAAATATTGCTTCTAGATAGCTAATTTAAAGTTTGTATCTTCAACTCTGACTTCTCTCCTGTCTTCCGGATTGTCCTTTCCAACCATAGGGCTACTGGTATATCTTTATTCCCCTTCCCCTCTGTATCAGTAAGGCAATAAACACAACATCAACAATAATTGTGAATATGCCTATGTAGTTCTGTATTGCAAAGTATGAGAGATTCTCCATATAGAAGGTAGGAGAAATAAAACATTTATTCAGACACCAGATGACCATATCCCATAGCCAAAAGTTCAGCTCCCACAACAAGTTAACCCACTTTATCATAACACTAAGGAACTTAAAACACAATATTACAACATGGAGCCTTGCCATCCCAAAACCTCTCTGACCCCCTGCTGGGGTCTTTCCCAAAACAAACTCACAGTACAGCTATCACAGTCTGCTCAGCTATCACATGGTGACTTTCTTTACCTCATCACTGTGGCCATTAACAACCATAACAGCCCTCTCTCAGCATTTCCTGTGGCATAACTTCCTTTTCTTCTCAGTAAGCTCCTCCCACCACATGTGACTTAGGGTTCCTATGATGTAAGCAGGTCACATGGCCTATTAATGGATGGGAAAGATATTCAAATCTATATTCCTATTACACTGTCTCCCAAAATGCCTTCTTCTAACTCCTTATTTCTCTATGAAAGGTTTCTAGGCTTGAAAGCCTTTATTGCTTACATCTATACTCTCTGGTCCATTTTCCACTGTCCATACCCAAGATCAGGGACTTCTAATTTGTTTTCTGTTATCTCTTTCTGCCAATCCATCCCACGTATCAGTGCCAGATTTGTCTTTCTGGATCTTTTCACGCTATGCCCTCAATCAATTCTATCTTTTTTTTTCAGCTCTTTAGCCACTACTTATTTTCTTTTGTTTTCTTATTAGCACCAGAAGGTTCTAAACATAGATCTGAAAAGCCTTTGCAAGGAAGGAGCCTACTATACATGGCCACACCAGTATTTTATCCCACCATGACATGGGTTTCCATATAATGTCTTCCCAAATTGTTTTAGGTTATCAGAAGTTACTCTCTTTAGTCAGTATAGGCAGTAATATACCCTTCACTGTTTAGCCATCCAAAGAATAGTATCAGACACAATTACAAGAAAGAAAAAGAGACCCTCATCCAAAGTATTCTAAATCCATTTACAAGGGTTTTCAGGTTCATAGTCCTTTTATTTAGGTTAAATTTTCCTTCCTTTTAAGTATTTTGGGGCAAGCTTCCTTAACTTGTGAGTCTGTGAATTTTTAAAATATTTGATAATTCATTATAACATATTCTTTTGTAATTTTATGCATTTTACTTTATAAGCATTTAAAAACATTCTGAGAAGGGGTCCATAAGCTTCACCAGACTTCCAAAAAGATTCATGACCCAAGAGAGTTAAGAATCCTTGCCTCAGAGCAACTCTTTACCTTTGCATTGTCATAGTAGGAGTTTTTGTATTAGAAATTCCTTTCCATTAAAAAGAAATCCCCATTAGTGCTAGATGTGATTATGGTGATAATATGTGCAATAGGTCCATGGTGGGGCATGAAGCATATTATAGATGCTGAATTTTTCTAGGTGATGATCTTGTACCCAATTCTCCTCCTTCCTTTCAACGTCTACCTCACTTAATTCCAATTCTCTTACAAGTCAAGACATCACCCTCTTGATGTCATTGGTCCCTTTGAGAATGAAGGACAAACAATAACAACAGAATTTCCAATAGTAAGGTATTAATTCCAGGGTAGTCCTATGGGATACTGGTGTGATATCAGCATGAAACCAATCCTCTTTTGGAAAAAAAAGAGTTTGAGAAGTCCCTTTCCTTCCAATAACAACACCCCTAGTTGAAAAATGACACTAGTCCTTTGTGGGAACTATGTACATTTTCTTTTAGCTTTATTTGTAGAACATTTCCTTTTCTATGATTAAGGAATAATTGGATCCATTTTGAATGGAGGCAAATGGCACAACATTTCTTTTCATGAAGTTTCTGGTCCTGTAATTACATCTCTGCAGCCCTAACAGTCATGAAAGATTAGCAGTGTTTTCTCTCTCTGCCATGCAGTCTTCTCATCTGTCTGGAACATAAGTGGCTCAAGGAATGCAGCATTTTTGACTCTTTCTAATGCTACTGAATTTTGCTGTAACTACTGGGTCACTCTGGGATACACAGGCTTGACATATAAATCTATAAGAACTATTTCCAGAAAATATATACCTTATGCTGCCGATGGGGCCTCTTTCTTCCTTTCAAGTTCCTATTTCATAATTAGAACAAGATGAACAATAGAATCCTCACAGAGGAATAAAGACATGCTCTTTGCTTTCTTTTTTCTGCCTTTGAAAACTGAATAAATGTCATTTTCTTCAGCTTTGCTAAATCTTCTGTTCCCTCTCACACCTTGTTAGATTTCTGAGCATTTCAATAAGAATAAGTGAACTATTTGGATAGGAATCACCCCCAGAAACTTCAAAGGCCCAGACAAGACTGAGAGAGGAGGGAGCAGTCACTGAATTTTACTAGAAGGACACGTACTCGGATATTTGGCACCTTGATCTCTAAGGCTGGCCACTGTTTTGTCTCTGTGAATATTTCTTCTCCAACCTTCTTGCTCTACCCTGTTGTGCCTCTGAAACCCAAGTGTTTTAAAATCCTTAAACTTCTTCAGTCTATCTTCTGTTCTCAACTCTAGGCTTTCTGCCTGGGGGGAGGGTTTGGGGGAGTCAGAGAACAAATTTGCAAAATGGAAATGTGACATTTGAGTCACTTCATGTAGGGTTGACTCTTCAGGCATATCCCCAGAGAATTTAATAATTACCTCTCTGAGACTTTGTGCTTCTAATTCAGGGTACCTTCCACCAAGGGTGCTCCTGCTTTGCCTTGGGAAACCTAACAAGTGATCTAGTTTCCAGCAGGGCTAAAATGTATTTAGTTCTGGAGATAAGCCACTTTTAGAAAAATGAAACCCTTTATTAAATCATACTATAAATATTAATCAATTATACTCCGTGAGCTTTTTTTTAAAATGGGATCCTTCCCTTTTTTTTCTTTTTTTTTCATAGAAATGATTTCACGGTTTTGGATATCTCCTACTGGTGAAGATCAGTTATCCATCTGTAACTTATAGAGTATTTCTGGGGGCATGAAAGGGTTAATATAATTTGCACAGTATGTGCAATGTAGCAAAGGCCAGACTTGAACTGAGGTCTTCTACTCTTGGAGGCTAACTTTCTACTATGCTGTTCAGTTCCCTGCATAAGAAAAGAAAGAAAGAAAGAAAGAAAAAAATCTCTTTAGCGTTGTTTCTAAAGTAATTCAAAGTTCTTTTTCAAGTGCTTTTTAAAACACATTTTTAAAAAAGGACTCAATAATAAATCAATAGAGAAGACAGCCCTAGGACAGAGTGGCAAAACCAGAAAGACCTCGGTTTAAGGCCTGTGTCTGACATATATTTGCTGTGTGACTGAGCAAGTCATTAACCTCTGAATGCCTCTGGTAGTTTTTGAAAATTATTTGATTCAGAAACATTGCTGATCTGCATTGGTGAGAGAGAGCTGTCATCAAGAATTCTACAGCACACCAATGAAGTCATGAGTCCATATTCCTGTCCCCCTCCAAAATATTATTCTATAAGAAAGTTGTGAGAAATAACATAGGAATTTAAAATAAGAATGAAAAAGCATGTGTATTCTTCAGTACTGTTAAGAGACTCTAACCTCTGTTATGTCCACTAATCAATTGATAGTACCTTAATCTGGGATTGCTAACTTGTCCTTAACCTTCTTTTCATATTTGATCATCTCCTGAGTTGTCATGCTCAGACACTTGCAGTAAGCCAAGGAGTTGGAAACTTTGAATATAGTTAAACTTGCATTCTGGGCAGATAGGTGGCACAGCGGATAAAACACTGGGCCTGGAGTCAGGAAGACTTGAGTTCAAATTCTGCCTCAGACACTAGCCTTGTGAGCCTGGGAAAGTCACTTAACCCTATTTGCCTCAGCTGCATCTGTCAAATGAGCTGGAGAAGGAAACAGTAAACCACTCCTGTATCTTTGCCAAGAAAACCCCAAATGGGTCATAGAGTCAAACAGGACTCATCAACAACAGAACCTGTTCTTTCTCAGTAGATATAGGCTATTGATGAAAAGAAGTGCCCACCTTTATAAAACTCTTACCTGCATCTGTTCCCCTACCAATACAAAATGGAAATTATAACCAATAATAACTAGCCCCTGCTTTAATTACCATGATTATAGTTTGTTTAGTCTGGGAGAAATTAACACGTATATTTCTAAGTCTTGTACTTTTCTATCCCGTTGGGGGTATGATTCAGTTACTCAACAGTGTCTTCCCTTTCTCTTTTTTCTTGTTCTACCCTCTAGATACCTCTACCAATTCTAAAAATCTGCATATAGTCATAGCTGCTTTCAACTCTAGAAGCAAAATTCTATATGAATCTGAAAAAAGATTCTAAGATTTTTTGTCTGTTTAGGATTTTAATGGCTGGTAGAGAATGGGCTTTTGAAGATATTGTCAGTAATATTCTCCTTTTCTACTTCTTCACAAAACTCTCCCTGCAATCTCTGTACAAAAGAAGGGGGTAAATTGAACCAATTATTCTACTCCACTTAAAGTAACTCACAAGATGCACCATGCCCTAGTATCTTTATCAGGTGAGAACACTTCTACTGACTCAATCAATCAAAGACATTAACCTTGGTAGAAAAAAATTCTTAATCAGTTTGGAGGGAGTGGATGCCATTGGATAAATGAAATGATGCTATGTAGGAAGTGTGTTTGGATTGCTTAAGAGTTAGTCACACACTGGGATTTGTATGAAAATAACAGACTTAGAATTGGGCATTTCAGTGTTAGACCAGTCCAGTGTTGAAAGCAATTTCAGTCAAACTCCTACTCCTTGAAAGGGAATCACTTAAAGGGTGGAAAGGGGATGAGGGTGGGGTAGGAATGGAGGACCTTCTGATTCTTCACTCTTTTCCCTATCGACCAGAGGAAAACCTATAGAACTTTGAAAGCTTGGAATATTTGGAATGCCTTATTATTTATGGTAAAAGTACCCCCAGGATAGCAGCATCTGACAAAAGTCACTGGATACACCAAGGAAAGGAAGTTTTAATACTCTACAAGGACTATGTTTTGGAGCCTAGCCGAAAGCTGCATCATGCCTTGGGAGAATTTCACAAAGACCCTATAAAGAGGAGAAAAGGACTTCTAGCAAACAGCAACTGTGTTATCCACTTCCAATATGTGCTCTCTAAGCCTGAATTCACTTTTCCCTGGACTCTGTATGTATTTGTGGGAGAGTGTGCCCCTGATGTGGTATGTGTGTTCTGTACCAACTGTTCTTAACTATATTATTTTAGTAAATACGTTTTCCTAAAACCTAATTTAGTCTGTCTGGCTAATTGATTTCAATTGATAATAAATGAAGGAGGACATTGGTAGGGGCTCACAAATGGCAGCATTAGAGTAACCTCCCCAACCCCTCAGGATTGCCCCTAAAACACAGAGGGGAGAAGTAAGCAGCTAACTTCTAAAGATAAACCTGCTAATCTCAATGGGTCTTGGGAAAGTGAGCCCAGAGGTTGTACTACATCAGTATTTGGTTGTTCCAAGGTTTAATCTGGCCAGGACTTTCTAATGCAGAGAGAAATGGGGTTAAATTGTTAGTTCTTTTTTCTCTTCCCTTTACCACAACCTTTTCCCTCTCTCTTAGTTTCTCAAGAGGAAGCTCTTTCATATGCTTATTTTAATGGCAAGTGGTTCCTGGGAAAGTATACTTGAACCAGTATTGTATGATATAAAGATCCAGAATCAGATTCAGAATCAAATCCCAGCTCTGCTACTTTTAATCCTTGTGTTACCTTGGGCAAATTACTTCTCTGTATCTGAATTTCCTTATGTGTAAAATGGAGTTTGACCATTAGATGCTCTCTAAGACCATGTTCAGCACATATGCTTTCCTTCATAGGAAAGAGCTCTGGAACCAGAAGATTTAGGTTCAAATTCTGACTTTGTCTAGGACAAATCACTTAAGCTCTCTGGGAGTCAGTTTCCCCATCTGTAAAATGAGGGTGTTGAACTAGATGATCTCTAAGGGCCCTCCCTGGTCTAAATCTATGAACCTATGAAAAAAGGAGGCACTTTATTTCTCTTCACAAAGGAATGGAAGACTCTGAAAAATAAAGGTTTTTCTATTCTTCTTTGCCATAATAAATCTTTTTCTTTCAGGGTTCTATTCTTATCTGAACTGCAGTATTAGACTTATCAGTATTATCTAATAGTATTAGGCTTCTCATTTTCTAACTATAGTATTAGTAATAAGCTGGGAAAATTCTGTCCCCCCCACCAGGGTCGTATGGACCTGCCCTAACCAGGCAGGGTTAGGGTTTGCCTTTTTCTACTCCTGGCCTTATCTTTGGAAAAAGGCAGTATCTTATTAACATCCTTTACAGCCAACATCTCGTAACACTTGGACATTGCTTCAAAAAGATGATTCCTGGGCATGTTAATTCTTCTTCATATCCCTAGAATTATTCCCTGGCTTGTATTTCACATAGGCTTTTGCCTCTCCCAAACTTGTTCTCTCTCTCTCTCTCTCTCAAACCTCTGCCCTTCCTTTTGTAAAGAATCCTGCTTTTGCAAAGAATCTTTTTCTGAATCAATTTAGCTCTCCAGAATTTTCTCTATTTTGATGTCTTGCCTTTAGAGTTTGACATTCTGCTGACGACAAAGATTTTTGTGTCTGAGTAGGATTTGCTTGAGGCAGATTGATATTTGACACATATGGCCCAGGCTATCTTTGGGTTGATGTACATGTGGATACAACAGAGACATGCTGCACGGTTCCCCTGTGGTCCCTTTATGTAATGTTAATCCTCCTTTGGATCTGACTTTCAGGTTAGACTTTTAATTGTAGACTTTGACTTTTTTTGACTTTTGATTAATTCAGGAAATATTTTTCACTTATTTGAGTATTTCTGCACATATATACCCATTGCTGCTTCATTATAATCTTGTCCTTCATCAAATACAATCTGATTTAATCTAGTAAGTATTTATTTGGTGACTGTCCTATACAAGACACTGTTCTAGTCACAATGAATTCAAAGACAAAACGAAATATGGTCCCTGCCCTCAAAGAGCTTACATTCAACCAAAAGGATTCAACATGTAAACAGATAAGTCTATACATGGTTAAATGAAGTATGTCTTATGGTTGTTGCCCTTCATTCTTGAGGACCAAAATGACATCACGGTGTTGGAGTCAAGGTACAGACCTAATCAGACCAATATGAGCTCAGAATGCACTACCACTGGTTGGGCACAAATAGTCCATATGAACATTTGGGGTGGAGATTCTCTAAATTTGCTCCTCTCACATTTCTTTTGAGCTACTGCAATTCTGCTTTGCTTATAGAACACAATGCCTTCTTTGATGTAGGCATACCACACTGGACAGTCCTTTGCTAGCATCTCCCATGTCATGCAATCAATTCCAAATTTCTTCAGAGAGACCTTAAGAGTGTCCTTGTATTACTTCTTCTGATGGCATATATGTACGTACGTATGTGTGTGTGTGTATATATGTATATATATATATATATATATATATATATATATATACACATACGTATGATAATATAGATAAACACTGTAATAACAATGTTGCTAATAGCTGCTGTGGAGGTGAAAGACTAACAACAAGAGCACACAGGAGGGCTGCCAGCGCGGGTTCTTTGATCTGCTTTTCTAAGGAAAGCAACTTTAAGGGGTTAACAATCTTACTTTAATTAAACATACATATAGCATTCACTTAGTTCGGGGGGAAAAGCCAGCACCCTGAACTTCAGAGAGAAAGAAACAGTAATTGCAAATGGAAATTATATAAACAGAGCAAACACACAGAGAAATCAACAGACAGGCCTCTAGCTGTCTGACCAGGGAATTACATAGTTACCAGAGAGGCACCAACATCTCGGTTTTCAAAGCTGGGAGGGGCTCCAACAGCTATCCAGAGTCTCATCTGGCCAAATCACCAATAGTCTTCCAATGAGTGCGCCCTCAAAGGCAAAACACAAAACACTAACCTCTGAGTGTGTGTGTGTATACATATATATATATATATATATATATATATATATATATATGTATGTATGTACGTGTGTGTTTGTGTCTGTATACTTTTTCAGGGTCAAAGAGTGTCACAACCATGAGACTCAAATCCGCATGAACTAGGCCTTCCCTCCATGTAAGCAGGTCATCAAAGACTCCAGATTCAATCAAAGTTTCCTTAGTGCTGAGAAACACTCCAAAACAAAGACAACAAAAGGTCCCATTTTACCTGCCCTATTCAAACAATGGTGAGACTCATTAAAGTCATTTGGTTGCCTTAGTATTCCAAAAGAGAAGACAACAAAAAAGTCCCTTCTAATTACCATAACAAACACCTTGCAAACCTTAAAGTTCCATATAACTTTGAGTGGATGATGATGATGATGATGATAATGACAACGATGTAAGGAAGATGGAAAGATCACCAATATTGGGCTTTTGGGGAATCAGGGGAATCAGGAAAGAGTTAAGGTAGGCATTCAGTGGGTTAGTCCACAAGCATTTATTAAATACTTACTATGTTCCAGGCTCTGTGCTAAGCACAGGGGACACAAAAAGGACAAGAACAGCTCTTGCCTTCATGGAACTCCCATTCTAATGGCAGGAGACAATGTGTAAGTAACTAGGACATCCACAACATCCACAGTGTGTATAGAAAATAGTACCAGAGGGGAAGGCACTAGCACGTTGAGTGACTGGGAAACACTTCCTGAGGAAGGTGGGATTTGAACTGTCTGGTAGGAAGGGAGATAGGAAGGGAAACCCAGAGGAGAGCAGTACAGTTATCCATTCCTTACCACGATTTCCCCCATCCTGGTTCCGATATATTGTGGGTCAGCATATTAAATTAAATGGGAATTTTTGGGGAGTTTTATGGAAGCCACAGATGAAATGGGAAGGCCCGCACGTGACACAGCAAAGTTTAGAAACTCAGAAATGCATAAAATATATGTATAGTATTATATAACATGAACATATTTTATTTTTAATACCATAATAATTCAGACTTCTCTGGTAGGAAGGGAGGGCCAAAAGTTTTTATGTGGGTTTTCTAGATCGCAAGGAACACCACGGTCCTAACCCCCACAATGTGGAAGGGATAACCATGTAATGAAAACTCAGAGGAAAGAGTATCCAGGACAAATTGAAGATCGACAGCAAATTCAAGGACGATGAGCATCACACGAAGGCCATAAACTACTACAGTGATAAAGACATCATTGGTGATGCTGCAGAGAGTAGCTTCGATGGAATGATGTGGTCCAAAGGCAGATTGAAGAAGGTTTAGAAGAGAGTGAGGAGAGAAAGTGGAAACACTTAATGTTGACATTTAGCCACGAGGGGGAGAGAAGACAATGGCTGAATCATGTTGGGGTTTTTCAAGGACAGGAAAGACATGGGCATTTTCGTGGGTATTGGGGAAGGAACCTTGAAGAAAGGCAAAATCTCTGAGAGGCAGAGACAAGGAGTATGCACCCCAGGCATTAGAAGCAGCCTAGGCAAAGGCAGGAAAGGAAGAGATATAATACTTGAGTTTGGGGAGCAGCAAGTAGGCAAGTCTGGGTGGAATATAATGTGTAAAAGGAAATAAAATGAAACAAGTCTTGAAAGGTAGAGCTGGAGCTAGATTGTGAAAGGCTTTAAATGCCAAGTTGAGGCCCTGGTATTTTATCCTTCAGGCATTGTCAGGTTTCTCAGCAATGAGACTGACTTTCCAAAAGGTTTCTTTACACAGTAGCTAGATCTGCTTGGATGAGTTCCAACACAGACCTATCTTATGCCAAATTCTGCTGTATAGCAAATAGTGTTATATTGGGAATCCAGTTTGCCTTTAATGTGTGGAATGAATGGTAGTTACAGGAATGTCATCCTTGACTCAGAATAAGAAAGAATTTTCTATCGATTAAAGTTATATGAAAATGAAATAGGATACCTCAGGAGTCAGTGAGTTCCCTGTCACAGGAGGTCTTTATGTAGAGTCTGAATGATCTCTCATCAAGGAGGGAGAGAGAACACAAGCCTTAGGTAGAATTTAACTAGATAAACCCTTCTACCACTGAGACCTTATGACTTTATGACAATTCTTTTAGGCCTTTTAATCAAATATGACAGTCCATTTGTAATGGCTTTTAAAACAGCAGGAATACCACACAAATATCTTCTAATTTCAAGTAATGAACTAAGTTTTTTTTATATATATTTATTGGATCTTTATGTCAATTCTGCTACAGAGCTCAAGATGTTGCTCATAAAATGTCAAATATGAAACATTTCAAACTAGAAGGAAAACATCCAGTGAAGTAGGAAAAGGAGTAAAAATATAATAAATCAAATTTCATGAAAGGATTGGGGTTAGGAAGCATAAAGGGTAGTGGCGTCCTGTGAAGATGCCTGACTGGCTTTTGGTGGTACTAATCCACTTCCAAAAGTTAGATCAACCCTGTGACTGGCAAACTTTGGTTCATGGCCCCAATCTACCCTGCTTCCTGTGTTGGTATTTCCATTCTTAGCTCAGAGGGCCATACAGCAGCAGATGGTGGGCTATAGTTTACTGAACCCTGCTTTAACCAACAGTCTATTTGATGCCATACACTATGGCACAAAAATGTGTCACAAATCTCCTGGGCAGCGAGATGGGTAAACACATGTGGACTTCATTGCCAAAGCACATTATTGTGAGTCTGCAGTCTTTCGTTTAGTTACCTTGTCTTTTCTTCTCATGGCATTAGAAGGGACACTGTTTAAAAGCATGTGAAAAGCCTAATTTGCAGGACTCTTTCAAATGGTTGTCTTTTTTAACCCTATAATTGTTAAAAATAATTTAACTGTTGAATTAAATAAATGAATTTAATTCAATTAAACAAACCCACTAAGGGTTTAGGGTTACAGTGGAAAAAATACTGACTCTGATGCCTGAGGACCTGGGTTCAAATCCTACCTCTGATACTTAGAGCCCATTTATCCTAGACAAATCACTAAATCTTCCTGAACCTCCATTTTCCTATCTACAGAGTGGAGAAGTTGGTTTGACAGAGGGCTGCACTCGAGGACCTAGAGGTCCACATGTGGCCTCAAAGCCCCAGGTTCCCCTGAGGTCTCTTCTAAACCTAGATCTAAGATCTGACTATGTTCAGCTCACCCATACATACATCATCTCACCTGAAATCCTATGAAGTAAATGCTACAGTTATCATTAGCCTCATTTTACAAGTGAGAAAACTGAGGCAGGCAGAAGTTGCCTAGGCTAACACAGCCAGTAAGTGTCTGAGGCTGGATTTGAACCTAGGTCTTAACTTCCAGTTCAGTGCTCACTGCATATGCCAAACTACTTCAGAGCATTTTGCGTGTAATAAATATTTTTTGAATATATTTTGAATATATATTTTGAATGTATTTTATTTAAAATTCTATAGTAGGCATGCCACTGAAATTGTAAAATTAAGGTAAATAGACTTGCTTTTTACTTACTTCCAAATACCTTAAAGATACCATTTAAACAAATAAGAAAAATAACAACCCATAAACCTTTTGAGTACCTTGAGGAGATGTTCTCTATGGGTTCACCACTTTCTATCAAATGCTTTGTGCTGGACCAGCTGTGAGGCAGAGAGCTGGCACTTTCAAAACAGGCCCAGCAAACAGTTGCTCCCTGACCCCTGCTGCCAACCAGGGGGCCATTTTATGTGTGCACTCCATGTAGAAAGGCTGTATGTCACCCATTTTTAACCACACTTACGTGTAGGCCTTGCGATCTTTTCAACTTCTGCTGGAAAATGCAAAATAATTTTCTTTCTGTATCTACTCTTACGAAAAGGGAGAAGGATTCGACCTGGAGTTTCATGGGCTTAGGGAACTCTCCACGAGGAAATCCTTCTCCCATTGTAGGTTGATGTCTTCTCTGCAACTTAAAGTCTTGGAAAGAGTTGCCTAAACCATTGAAAATTTTATATGACTTACTCAGGTTCACAGTGCTTGATCTTACAAATATTTATAATAAAATTTACTAGCCTGATAAAATTTTCCTTCAGGAGTCAGCATTGACCTCAGAGGCACTATCATACTGTTGGTAATCAGTAGAAAGAAATAAGCCTCCAGTGAAATGGAACCCCAGCAGATTGCAGTGAAAAAAAAACCAGCCATATTTTGCACAGAGTCAGAAGTTGTGAGTTTTACCTGGTGCACAGTCCCCATATATTTAAGAAATGTCTAAACAGTGGTTCTTAACTTGGGGCTTGTGAACTTTAAAAGATATTGATAATTGTGTTTCAATATATTGGTTTCCTTTGCAATAGTCATTTAAAAACATTATTTTAAGAGGGGGTCCTTAGCCTTCCCCAGACTGCCAAAGGGATCCCACGTCACAAAAAGGATTGAGAACCCTTGGCCTAAGCTAAGAGCTTGTTTGTAAAAAGACAAGCTTTTTTGCTTGCTTTGTATCCTCAGTGGTTAGCACAGTGCCTGGTATATAGTTTAATAAATGCATTAAAACTAGGCCTGTAAAACAACCTCTTCTCCCACCCTCACCCCACCCCAACCACAGTCTAACTTGGAAAAAGAAGGAATTGTGAAATTTTCTAGTGATTGACTGGGATTATGAAAGGATCTAAAGATGCTGGTGGGTGGCCAAACACAGGAGTGTAACATGGGGGAGTCAGGAGGAGCCCCTATTGCTCTGCAGACAGACTGGGTGACTTCTATCAACAGGTATGCTACTTCATACTGGGACTGCTGCCAAGAGTGAGATGTTTCCTCCTGGTGGGCATCAGACTTCCATCACCTTCACCTGCCTACTCCTGTCTCTGGTCAGAGAGAGTCTCTCCAGTGACAGGAGCCTGCTGCTGTTGCTACAGCTACAGCTGGGGGGTCTTTGCCTTCAAACTCTCAGGCCCTGACATTGGGATTAGGAGTTAGGAACTTGAGACTGACTTTAGAATTTCAATTTTGGAGACTAAGGATGTGACATGTAAAATACATATGTGCATGCAATTTTAAAAGTATACATAAATGCATTTATACAGTAAAGAGAGCACCCAAATAAAGCCTGACATTGGTACTTAGCAAGTTTGCATTTAAAAAATTAGAAATCCCTTTTCTTCCCCACACAGTAGGAGCACAGAAACCATCAAGGATGTCACAAAAGTTCTTCAATTTTATTTTTATACTTATAATTTGGAGAACAGTCTTAACAGATTTAATCCAAATTTAGTTCAATGCTCTGGGACTGCACTATGAATGCCAAGTTTCAATCCAGAGCAAATTTTTTTACAGCTGAGCTGGCAGGCCTTAAAAAGGTGCTGTCAAAATAGAAACCGTCATCTCTAAAAGTTCTTACCTGTGTTACCACTAAAGCCTCTAGGTGTGAAAACTGGGAGAAATATTAATGCTCAAGAATTTGGAAAAAAATCCAAATCACCCGACATTGTTGCCATTTCTGCAACAATCAACTCTCCAACCTCCTAAAACGTGGATTGGAGATTGTAGGATTGTCACTGACTGGAAGAAAGGAAGAGTCTGATCTGATGTTTTCTGAAAAAAACAGGGGGAAGAAAAGTCTGCATGAGGAAAGTGAGCTGTTCACTTTTTTAATAAAATATTTTCTTTTTTCCCCAATTACATGTTAAAACAATTTTTTGAGTCCATTCATTTTTGATAAATCTCTGGGTCCACGTTTAGTCTGTTTTACAAAATTTAAAATTTGCACCTAAACTTCCAAAGCATATTTCCTACACACGTTCCTCTGAAACGAGAAAAACAAGTGAAATGTTCTTTGTTGTAACTGAGCCACACTCTAGGAGTTAATGTCTACTGGCAAAGATTTCAGAAATTCTATCTCCACTCCCTCTTTTCAGCTAACAGGACCTTTCCCCCTCTAAAGCACTCTCTTAACTCTTTGTTCCTGATGTTTTGTCTCAGTAGCATTGATTCATTTCAGAAAGGAAGCCCCCTTTCCCCAGACTTTCTGCCATTTATTACTCTACTTTCCTCTTCTTCCCCCTCCCCTAAGTCTCCTTTGCACTTTAGTCTAATATCTCTGTCTGGGTGCTTAGTTAAAATGGTGCTAGGGGGCATTGGGATGCATGACAAGAGAGGCAGGTGCTCCAAGCCTGGAAAGAGTCCTGCAGCTATATGGGACAGGCTTGACAAACAAATGTCCATTTCATGTCACCCTTACTGCCTCGTTTTAAATATATGATCCATTGTGCCATGATTTTACTGTGGCTTCCTAGGCATTCCTATGAAAGTCTCACTCCTGTAATGAGCATAAACCTGTCTATCTTGTAGGCTTCCTCCACCCTGAAAAGAACTTAACTATTTGCTTTCCTGTATCCTTGATACTTTCCAGTATATCCACAGGGAAATGGATTATAAAAACTGCTTTAGAGAGGTGAAGTCAAGATGGGAGTACGTAAGGAGTAGTAAGGAGTACAGCCTAGTTCCCCCACCAAAACTCTTCCATGAAGATCTAGAAAATACACTAGACCAAATTCTAACTGGTAAGCCCTAAGTCACAGAGTGTTATTTTTCTAGCCCAGTGTGGCTTAGAGAAAGACAGAGAGATCTCCAGTTATAGGGGGGACAGGGTCTGACCAGGAATGAATCAAACTCAGTATTCTAGTACCCAGGGCTTGAAAGAGAACCAAGACTGGGCACCCGAGTAGAAACCATCAGGGCAAGAAGAGATCTCAGGGGATTCCTGAACTAGAGCAAGGTGCAGGAATGGGTGCTATATGTCAGCTCTGTTACTCGCTATTCAGTTCTGGGTTATAGATCCCAAGCAGAGAGGAATGGTCCAGTGGAATGGGTTGCTTGTGCGCCCCCATCTACATACTGAGCAAGGAACCCATTCCAGAAGCAATCAGGAGCTGTATAGCTCTGATCACAGAAACCCATTCTAGCCTTTAGTCTAAGTTGGATGCCTGTGGTGGAGTAACTAGGGAAGACATGCCAGACCAAAGGGAAATCTGCATTCCAATCACTCTGAACCTGCAGAACATCCCAGTTGGTTAAAGTGGTTGAGTTTAGCAATAGTGGATTGAAACTCCCAAACAGGAATAAGCTGAGAGACCCAAACCTGGATCTAGAATTTGCAGAGCTCAGAGCAGAGGGGCAATGAGCAGACTTTGCCCCAGATCATTTCACTTTAGGAGCACTGAAAGCTTGCAGGCCTCCAGCTGAACTGTATAAGTAGAAGGATATAAGAGGAGAGAGATCAGGTCAAACATCTCCCTCCCAGAAGTGTGCAGAGCCCAACGTTGACATAAAATTCAAAGTCAAAAAGTAGGTTGAAAGAATGAACAAACATACAAAAAAGAATCCCACCATGAAAAACTGTTATGGCAATAGGGAAGCTCAAGAGAAACCTAGAAGAGAATGACTTCAAAGCACTTACAAGCAAAGACTCAAAGGAAGATGAAGTTTGTATACAAGTCAAAAACAGAATTCCTAAAAGAATTAAAACAAGGCTTAGAAAAAGAGCTAAAAATAATTTTTAAAACCATGTGAGAATGGTAGAGAAAAAATGTGTGAAAAAATGAGAGCTATAGAAAAAAAGATATGAAAAGGGCACAAAACCTTTCTAAGAAAATACTCTACCAAAATTAAAATGGACCAGATAGAAGCTAAAGATTTCATGAGACATCAAGAAATAATAAAACAAAGTCAAAAGAATGAAAAAAATATAAAATACTTCATAGTAAAAATAACTCACCTGGAACATATTGAGAAGATATAATTTAAGAATCTTTGAAATACCTGAAAGTCATGACCAAAAAAAGAGCCTAGAAAGAAGTCATTAAGAAATCATAAGAGAAAACAGTGAAGAGCATTTAGAATCAGAGGGCAAAGTAGAAATGGTGAGAATCCACTGGTTACCTCCTAAAGAAACCACCAAGGGAAAATTCTCAGAAATATTTTAGGCAAAATCCAGATCTCCTAAGTTGAAGAAAAAAGTAGTGCAAGCAGCCAGAAAGAAAGAATTCAAGTATTGAAGAACTACAGTTAGAGTCACACAAGATTTAGCTTGGAATATTATATGTAAGGAAACAGAAGATTCTGGCTTATCACCAAGTATCAACTTACCCCCAAAAAAGTGAATATAAGTCTACAAGGTAAAAATGGATATTTCATGAAATAGAAAACTTCTGAGCATTCCTGATGAATAGACAAGAGCTGAGTAGAAAATTTGACATAGAAATATGAAAATCCAAAGAAGCAAAAAAGGTACATGAATATGCAATCATAAGGGACTAAATGAGGTTAACATTTATATTGTCATGGGGATGTGATACATGTAGCTCCTCGAACTCTGTCATCATCAGGGACCATAGAGGGAGTCTAATTTGATAGAGGTTCTGGAGATAACTGTTATGTTTTGATGATCTTAAAAGAATAATGGTAAGGGAAGGGAAAAGAATGCAATGAAAGAAGGGGAAAGAGAGAGGAAGAATGTGGGAAATTATCTTATATAAATGGGGTACACAAAAAGAAATCTAAACAACAAGGAAGAAGCAGGGTTAGGAATATTTGCACCTCAGTTGTATTTGAACTAGTCAAAAGAGGAAAAAACAAACATAAAAACACACATGCTTAGAGTACAGAAATACATTTCAACCAACAGAGAAATAAGAAGGAAAGAGGTTGGGGAAAGGGAAAATAAAAGGGATGGTAGATCATGGGAAGGATTAGTCAGAAGCAAAACAATCTCTTAAAGAGGAGATAGGGAAAAAGAGAAGGAAAAGTAGGGGAGAATAGAATGGCAGGAGATATGTAGCAATCATAACTGTGAATGAGAATGGCATGACTCACCCATAAAACTGAAGAGGATAGCAAACTGGGTTAGAAATCATAATTCAATAATGTGTTGTTTACAGGCATCACACTTGAACAGAAAAATCCACACAGCATTAAATTAAGGTATGGAACAGAATCTATTATTCTAGTAAAATAAAAGAGACAAGGGTATAAATCATGATCTCAGACAAAACAACAGGAAAAATGGGCTTAATTAAAATAAATAAACAGGGAAACTACATTTTGCTGAAAGGTACCATAGGCAGTGAATTATTCCCCAAACTAAGCATATATGCACCAAATGTTATAGCATCTGATTTTTAAAGGAAAAATTAAATGAGTTTTAGGGAAAAATAGATAACAAATTTATACATGTAGGGGACCTCAATTTATCCCTCCCACATCTAGATTATTCTAGCCCCCAAATAAGTAAGAACCTGAATAGAATTTTTAAAAAATTATGTATGATGAATTTCTGGAGAATAAGAAGGAGTATACCTATTTTTCAGCAGTGTACGGTGTCTTCACAAAAATTAACCATGGATTAGGACATTAAAGCCTCTCTACAAATGAAGAAAAACAGAAATATTAGGTGTGTCTTTTACTGACCATATAGCAATAAAATTTTATTCAATAAATGGCCCTTGAATCAAAGATTTAATATTAATAGTAAACTAAAAAACTTAATCCTAAAGAATGGGTGGGTTGGAGAGCAAATCATAGAAACATTAAATCATTTCATTAAAGATAATGATGACAATGAGACAACACAATAAAAATTTTGGGATGTAGCCAAAGCAGTACTTAGGGGAAAATCGTATCTATATACTTTCATCAATAAAAGAGAGAAAGAACAGATAAATGAATTTATCTGGCAATTTAAAAAAATACCCTAGAAAATCAACAAATTGAAACTCTCAAATTAAACACCAAAACAGAAATTCTGAAAATCAAGGTCGATATTAACAAATTGAAAGCAAAAAAACCAACCCATTGAATTAATATATAAAATTTTTGTCATTGTTGTCACTCAGTTATTTAGTCATGTCTGACTCTTCATGACCTCGTGGAACTTTCTATTCTCCACTATTGCCCAAAGTCTGTCCAAGTTCACATTTGTTGTTTCTATGACTCTATCCATCTCATCCTCTGCCATCCCCCTTCCCCTTTTCTGCCTTCAACCTTTACCAACATCATGGTCTTTTCCAATGAATCCCACCTTCTCATTATGAAGCTTCAGCTTCAGTATTTGATCTTCCAATGAATAGCCTGAATTAATTTCTTTAAATATTGACTAATTTTATCTCCTTGCTGTCCAAGGGATTCTTAAAAGTCTTTTATAGGACTGTAATTCAAAAGTGTTGATTCTGCAGTGCTCAGCTTTTTTTACAATCTAACTCACACATGCATACATTGCTACTGGAAAAACCATAGCTCTGGCTGATGTCATTGCTTTTTAGTATGCTGTCCAGATTTGCCATAGCTTTTCTTCCAAGGAGCAAGTGTCTTTTAATTTCATAACCGTAGTCAGTGTCTGCAGTGATCTTTGAGCCCAAGAATACAAAAATCTGACACTGCTTCTATTTCTTCTCCATTTTTTTTTTTGGCCAGGAAGTGATGGAAACAGTTGTCAAGATCTTAGGGTTGTTTTTTTTTCTATGTCAAACTTCTCTTCTTTCACTTTCATCAAGAGGCTTCTTAAATTTTCTTCAATTTCTGCCATCAGAGTAGTATCATCAACATATCTGAGATTGTTGATATTTCTCCTGGCAACCTTAATTCTCGCTTTTGATCGATCCAGCCTGGAATTTCCCATGATGTACTCTACATGTAAGTTAAATAAATAAAGTGACAACATACAATCTTGTTGTGCTCCTTTGGCAATCTTAAAATAATCAATTGTTCCATGTTTGGTTCTAACTGTTGCTTCTTGACCCACATACAAATTCTGTAGGAGACAAATAAGATAACCTAGTATTCCAATCAATCTCTTTGAGGACTTGTCATATCTTGTGATCCACATAGATCCACAGGCTTTAGTGTAGCCAATGAAGCAGAAATAGATGTTTTTCTGGAACTCTGTTGTTTTCTTCACAATCCAGTGAATGTTGGCAATTTGGTTTCTAGTTGCTCTGCCTCTTTGAAAAATCAGCCTACTCTTCTAGTAATTCTCAGTTCACATATCATTGAAGCCTAGCTTGCATAATCTCAGTCTTAACCTTGATGGTGTGTGAAATGAGCACAATTATTCAGTAATTTGAACATTCTTTGGTATTGCCCTTCTTTAGGTTTGACTCATAAAGTGCTCCTTTCCAATCCAATGACTACTGTTGAGTTTTTCAACTTTGCTGACATATTGAGTTCAGCATTTAATAGCATCATCTTAGCAGTTTTTTTAAGGGGAAAAAATAGGCAAGCCATTAGCTAACTTGATTTTAAAAAGAAAGAAGAAAATCCAATTTCCAATATCAAAAATGAAAAAGGCTAATTCATAATCAATGAGGCAGAAATACAAGAAACTGTTAGGAGATATTTCATTCAAATATGTGGAATAATACTGACAATCTAAATGAAATGATTGAATATTTACAAAAATGTAAATTGCCCAGATTAACAGAACAGGAAATAGAATACTAAAATAACCCGATCATACAAAAAGAAATTAAACCATAAATGAAATCCCAAAGAAAGAAATCCCCCCCATCAGAAGGATTTGCAAGTAAATACTACCAAATATTTAAAGAATAATTAATTCTAATACTACGTAAAATTTTGGAAAAATAGAGAAAGTAGTCCTACAAAACTCCTTCCATGTATGACACAAATATGGTCTTCACACATAATCAAGGGAGAATCAAAACAGAAAGAGAACTATAGACTAATATCCCTAATGAATGTTGTGCAAACATTTTAAGCAAACTATTTGCAAGGATGCTACAGCAATATATTACAAAGATTATCTACTTTCACCAGGCTGGATGACTATAAGAAATGGGAGGCTGGTTTAGGATGAGGAAAACTATGAATGTAATTCAATTTAATAGCAAAAAAGCCAAATAACATACGATTATATTATTTAATGCAGAAAAAGCTTTTGATAATTCTCCTTAGGGAAAAAAAAACCCAAAAAGCATAGGAATAAATGGATTTTTCCTTAAAATGATAAGTAGTATTTATTTAAAACCAAGAACCAGCATTGTTTGTAATGGAGGTAAGCTAGAGGTCTTTCTAATGAGATCAGAGATAAGACAGAGATGTTCATTATCACTATTATCATTGAATATTGTGCTAGCTATAGCAATTAGACAAGAGATAGAAATTGAAAGGATAAGCTTAGGTAAAGAAGAACCAAAATTATCACTTTTGCCAGATGATATGATGAGTTACTTAGAAAACCTTAGGGAATCAACTAAAAAACTAATTGAAACAATTAAAAATTCAGCAAAGTTGAAGGATATAAAATAAATTCACACAAATCATAAGAATTTCTACATATTACCAACAAATCCAGTAGCAAGAGATAGAAAGGGAAATTCCACTTAAATAAAGACAGCATAAAGTACTTGGGAAACTACCTGTGAAGATATACACAGAAACTAAATGAACACAATTACAAATCATTCTTTGCACAAATAAAGACAGATAATTAGAGAACTATTAATTATTCATATGTAGGCTGTCAATAAACTGACAATGCTACCTAAATTAATTTATTATGTAATGCCATACCAGTTAAATTACCAAAAATTACTTTATAGCGCTATTAAAGATAATAACAAGATTCTTCTGTAAGGATAAAAGAATATAAAGAGAATTAATTAAAAAAAAACAAAACTTATAAGGAAGAGGACCTAGAAGTACCAGATCTCAAACTATATGAGAAAGTATAATCATTAACACATTTTGATCTTGGATAAGAAATCGAGAGTTTGATCAGTGGAATGGATTCAGTATGTAATATGCAGAAGAAATGAGTAAAATGGCCTAGTGTTTGATAAATCCAAAGATCCCTAGTTATTAGTGCAAGAACTCACTATTTGACAAAAACTATTGGGAAAATTGCAAAGCAGTATGGCAGAAATTAGATAAATACAAATCTCACACTGTATCTCCAGATAAACTCCAAATGAGTACATGAGTTAGACATAAATGGTGACATCATAAATTAGAAGAGCATAGAAGAAATTACCTGTCAGATGTATGGTGGAAAGTTTATTACCAAACAAGATATGTTCATAGCAGGTAAAATCAACAAATTTGATTATATACATTTAAAAAAATTAATTAATTTATTTTTAGTTTTCAACATTCATTTCCACAAGATTTTGCATTACAAATTTTCTCCCCATCTTTCCCCTCCCTCCCACCCCAAGATGGCATATATTCTGATTTCCCCTCTCCCCAGCCTGCCCTCCCTTCTTTCACCTCACTCCCCTCCCCGTTTATCTCCTTTCCCCTTACTTTCTTGTAGGGCAAGACAGATTTCTATACCCCATTGTCTGTATATCTTATTTCCCAGTTGCATGTAAAAACAGTTTTTAACATTTGCTTTTTGAACTTTGAGTTCCAAATTCTCTCCCTTTTTCCCTCCCCACACCACCCCCCCTTGAGAATGCAAGCAATTCAATATAAGTTATACATGTATCATTATGCAAAACACTTCCATAATGGTCATGTGAAAAACTAACTATATTTTCCCTCTATTCTATCCCATCCCCCATTTATTCAATTTTCTCTTTTGATCCTGTCCCTTTTCAAAAGTATTTGCTTCTGACTACATCCTCCCCCAGTCTGTCCTCCCTTCTATATCCCCCCTCTCATCCCCTTCCCCCTACTTGATTATATGAAATTAAAAAAGTTGGGTTTTTTTGCACAAAACCTCCAGTGCAGCTAAAATTAGAAAAGAAGTAGGAAATTGGGAGAAAAATCTTTGCATTAGCTTTTCTAATAAAGTTCTTATTTCTAAGATAAATAGGGAAGTGAGACAAATTTATAAGATAAAGAATTATTGCCCAGTTAATAAACAGTCAAATGATATGAATAGGCAGTTTTTAGAGGAAGAACTTCAAGCTATTAATTCATCAATGATTAGATAAATATAAATTAACACTAAGGTATCACCTCACACCCATCAGTCTGGCAAAGCTGACAAAAAGGGAAAATGACAAATGTTAGAGGTACATTAGTGCACAGTTGGTGGAACTGTGAACTGGTCTAGGCATTCTGGAATGTAATTTGGAATTATGCCTCAAAGGGCTATTAACTGTTCATTCCATTTGATGACTAGGTCTATACCACAAAGAGATCAAAGAAAAAGGAAAAGGACCCAGATGTACAAAAATATTTTATAGCAGCTCTTTTCATAGTGTCAAAAAATTGGAAACTGAAGGTTGCCTATCAATTGACAAATGGCTATATATGTATATGATGGAATACTGTCCAGTAAGAAATTATGAAGGGGTTGGTTTCAGAAAAGCATGGTAAAACTTAGATGATCTGATGCAAAATCAAGTGAGCAGGACCAGGAAAATAATTTATACAATAACAATAGTGCTAGAAAGACAACTTTGAAAGACTTAGGAACTCTGATCAACACAATGGAACAAATCACAGTTCCAGATGATTCGTGCTGAAACATGCTAATTTGCTATCTACCAACAGATAGAGACATAATGAACTCAGAGTGCAGATTGAATTATCTCTTTTATCTCTATCTCTATCTGCATGTATATATACAAATGCATCCATGTATATACATACATGGATGCATATATTACATGGCCAATGAGGGAATTTATCTTCCCTGACTAAACATATTTCTAATGAGTTTGTTTTTCTTGCATTCTCAGTGGTTGCAGGATATAGTGGTGGGAGGGAGAGAATTTAGATCTAAAAATAAATAAGATGGAATTAAAAAACCACTCTGGCTTACTCCATGTACTTAAATAAATTATAGTTTCATTTTGTACCATATATCACAATAAGTTCAAAACAGCTATATCAACTGAGTATAATAGGTAACAACACCAAAAAAATTAGAAGAGAAAAAGATCAGGTACTTTCACCACTATGGTGAGAGGGATATAATTCCTAACTAAATGAGAAATAGAGGATATCATAAAAGAAAATTTTACTACATAAAATTAAAAAGCATTTACATGAATAAAATCATCAAAGGAAGATAGAATTACAAGAGAAACAGCAGAGAAGGAAGAAATGTTTTCGTTAAATGTCACTAATAAAAATCTAATATCCAAAATATATAGGTTATCGATGCAAACATACAGGGTGTCCCAAAAGTTTTAGTGCAGGCCTTCAGCTTCCCTGATTGTCTAACTCTCACAGCCATAAAATGCTAGCTATGAACAAATCAGCAAAGTCTGAGAGTTATGAACAAATATATTAAATGAATTAATGAATGAAAAAGCATTTATTAAGCACTTACATGCCAAATGCTATGCGAAGGGCTGGGGATACAAAGAGAAAATTAAGATAGCTTCTTTTCTTAAGGATCACATATTCTAATAGGGAGACAGTAGATGTGGAAGGTTTTAGCTGTGTCAGTTGGAAAGGTCCACTGATAAAATCATAGCAATTTTTGATGTTGAATAACTTTCAGTGCCAAGAAATCTGGTGGCAAGAACTTTCTTCTCTGAATCTCCAGAATCTGTGGCTATAGCAGTTGCCAGGTTGTATCTCTATGGGAGCTACTTCCCAAGATTATGACTGAGGTCATTGGACTGGAAGCTCCCTTCCTATTACAGTTACCTTACAGATGAATAACCCACCTCTGAGACTCAGCTGTCAGATTTTTTTACTCCAAAGTATCACCAGTAAATTTCATTCTTTCCTGCTTAAACAAATGGCATCATTAAATAACTTCTATCTACTAACATTTATTTTCTTCATCCTCTAGGAGTAAATGCCAGGACAGTGGGGAAGTAGAAAATTCCTCTTTTATCCCCACCCCCCCAAAAAACTTTTAAAAAAGTACAGCTTTGTGCTTCAGTTTCCATATCTATTTAAAAATATCTATTACAAAAAGGGGGTTACATTAGATAACCTCTAAATTATATTCCAGCTCTATAGCTGTGATTTAATACGATGTAGTACTTAGAATTTTGTGTTTTTCCCAAATGTGAATAATAGGGTTAAGTGTGCCATAGATCTGGGTTTTTCAGTAAATTCCTTTTCCAGTTTTTTTAAACTATGCCAAACAAATTGTGTTTATACTTAACTCCATTTTTATGACCTCCGTGTGTTTGAAGGACTTAGATACTATTGAAATTCATATCTCATGTTATATCTCCCTTAGGTATGAGAGATAGAGAAGAGGTAGACATGCAGTATGGCATAGTGGAGAGAGAGCTGGCCTCAAAGCCAGGAAGAACTGTATTCAAGCCCTTGCTCTGACTATGTAGGTTACTCCCACGGCAATCACTTGACCTTAGTGCTCTAAACAAGTCTTTAAGATTGTAAGAGGCAGAGGAGGTGTTATCCTGCATTGGTATGAGGGATTTTCTTATTCCTGAGTTCCCTATGCCAATGAAATCACAGGACTACTTCCTATCCCTATAAAGAACAGGACACAGTTATTGCCTTCAAGGAGTTTGCAATTTATTTGGGAAATATTGGCCTGAATGTGAGCTGCTGTTCTTTGTCATATCTGGATTTTATGAATCTGAATATGGTCTATAATCAGTTTGCCTTTTCATTTTATACTTCTATATTTTTTTCTTTCAAAGAGATATCATTTTAGGAATAGCCCGTATTGGTGCTGGCTTATATTTAGATTAATATAATGAATGCCATAGTCTCCAAAGAATCAAAAATTAGCATCATTCAGAAGGTAATAGAAAGGCACATGGTATGTATAAGTTGACTGGGACACAGTGTACGTCAGGAATAGTAAAGGAGAAATGCAGTAGTAAGGGTGTTATCAAAGAAATGTACGAATGGAGAACAAAATGGACTAGTCATGGGTCTAGAGCATGGGAAAAACCAAAGGACCATCCTTTGCATTCCATTATATCTTTGTGATGTCAAGAGATGTAGCAGACTTATAGAAGCCACGGACAAAAATCACATGGGATAGGGAGTGGCATGTTCAGAACTATGTTCTAGGAATATCATTGAAATTTGACTTGATGATCATTTGGTATCCTGGAACATCCTTTACTTGTTTCTAAGTGGATCTGAGTTGTTGACACAACCTACCATTATGATTTGGCATGCTTACTGATAAATTATAAACAACACCCCCAATTAACAGCCCAACCAGCTCCTTGTACCGTGGGATTCAGTGAGTATAGAGCATTCCCAGAAAGTCTCTTTGAATGAATCTGATCTCTTAGCCTAATTACAGTAAGGCTGAAGTCCATTTTCGATATGTTTTCTTTAATGCCTTCACTACCTTTCTCCATCCTAGATCTGGGATGCCTCAGTCAAAAAGCATATGCCTACAATATTCTAGAACCTTTGTTAGGCATAGGAGACAAAAAAGACAAAAGCAAATAATCACTGAACTCAAGAAATGATAGTCTAGCCAGGGGAAACATATATATTGCACATATATGCATACATCCATACACACATATGCATATACACACAATAGATATAAGGTAATTGATGGGGGGAGGCAATGGTAGCTGGGGAGAGCAGGACAGGCTTCACATAGACAGTGAAGTTTGAGCTAAGGCTTATGAATACTATATATTAAAATTAATTTAAAATACAAAAAGGAAAAAGGAAAAAATAATGTAGACTAAGATTTGACTAAACCAAAAAATATAATAGTAATCAGAGTACTAGAACTGAAGTCAGGAAGGCTTGAGTTCAAATCCCACTTGAGACATTCACTATCTAATTTATATTGGCCCAAGTCATACAATCTCTTTGTTCCTCAATTTCCTCATATGTAAAATGAGGGTATTGGACTCTGCATCTAAAGTTAAACTTAAAGTCTGTGATACAATGATAATAATATGATCATACTCTTTAGCCCATTAATTCCATTCCTGGGATTTTTTTGTAAGATCCATTCCCAAGGGTATTAGTCAAAAGGGGGGACATATCTATCCAAATGGAATATTCTTGGGATCTAAACAAATATCACATAAGTCTGCAGAGAAATATGGAAATTACATTTTAAGTGATGCAAAGTACTGGCAGCAGAGTGAAAACTGCAACCAGATTTTTTAAAACTTAAAAAAATCTCAAAACTACAGCATGTCCCAAAAGTCTCAGATCATACTAAGTCTTTTGGTACCACTAAAACTTTTTGGAACACCCTATTTAAGTGACTGAAGTACACTGCTGAATTTGGAATGGGAAACAAAACATAGGAAATACTGTTATTATTTTGCTAGCATGCCTTATTTTTCAAGTGAAAACGTAAAGAGATTAGATGTAAATTTTTATTTGAATATTTTACTGATATTTTGTTTGAGTATTTGTTTTTGTTGGTTGAGTTGTTAAGATTATAATAAAATAAAAAAGAGAATGGAGAGTTATGAGACTTACTGTCTTTATTGACTGTATACTAGTCACTGCTTATTCTACTGGAACTCTGAGGTAGAAGCCCAAAGAAGGTGTCTATTACATAGATCAAGGTGCTTTATCTGTTTGGGAAGAAGATGGCAGATGTCTTGACTGGTGTAAAGTTACAATGATTTTAGGAACCATTGAAAATTTCCAGTCTGAGCTGTGAGTTTGTGGTTTGTCACTTAGGTTTAGACTTTCCAAAAAAACATGTCTTTAAAGAAACATATTCACAGCAAAAGGCTATGGAGAAAAGCCAGGCACTTAGCTTATCTCTGGTTGTTGGCGGGCTTAGAAAAACAACTTCCAACTGATTTTCAGACACAGCGTTTGCAATCAACAAATATTGTCTGAATACTGCATACACACATACAGGATTTCTTTGAAACAAAACTTCTGAAATATAGAATGTAGTCTTCAGGGAGATATTGGACCCTGCTTATTCATAGATGCATAAATAGGGATTATTTGGTGCTTAATTTAGACTTGTGAATGTGCTTTGAACTCTTTAGGAAAAAAAAGGTCTATTTAATTTTTTAAAAAACCAGATCTAATAGCTTCTTACCAGTCTCTCAAAGAAGGGAAGATTTTAATCTAGGCAAATAATAAAAAATATGGGTCTCAGTTATTTAAAGGATCTATAACTACTCGGGTGAAGGAAACTAGATTTTTTTTGTACTTTTTAAAATTGCGTTTTATTTTTTCAACTCACAAACATTTATTTTTTTTCCTTTTACTTCTCCCCTCCTTGGAAAAAGAAAAAGGAAACCTTTTGCATAGTCAAAACAAATTCCCAAATTGAATAATCCAAAAAAAATGTGTGTTTCATTGCTCATATTAAGTCTATCACCAGGGGATGGATCAAACTTTTTATCGTAATTCAATTCGAGTTCTGGTTGGTCATTGCATTGATCCGAGTCTTTCAGAACTGTTCAATTTTACCTTGTTATTATTATAGTCTAAGTTGTTCTTCTGGTTCTGCTGACTTCACTATGCATTAGTTCTTTTAAATATTCTCAGGTTTCTCTGAAATAATTTCTTTCAGCTATTCCCCAATTGATGGGCACCCTCCTTAGTTTCCAGTTCTTTACCACTATAAAAAGAGCTGCTATAATTTTTTTTTGTAATGATAATGATTTAATATCAATTTAATAACCTCAATAAGGGCTAGAGCCTGCACTAATCAACCAGAAGAAGAGCCTGGACCTAGCAGCTTCTTTGGTCTCTGAGTAAACTCAGACAATACCCCTTCCTATATCAACAAGGCCAGATGGGGCTGACCTAAGAGCATTCTTTCCTCTGTCTATGTCCATTAAAGATGAGACCCTTAACCTGAGACACTTTCTTGAATAATGTGACTTTTTCTTATCTTAATATTTTATGGACATATACTATGTTTTGGCATGTTAATGGTAAATTGAACATAGAGATCCTGGGTTGTAATTTCAGTTGACACTTTTTCAGCTGTCTTATTTTATTGTATTTGCCATCTATTCAATTAAGAAAATTCCTTTTCTCATGCTATGTTTAATTGTATATGGAAATCATAAATGTGAGTGACACAGACATCCTGAATTGGGATGGTTCTAAAATGTATTTGAGCCTTCTCATTTTTTTGTTCAGACAGTTAGATTTCATCCGGCTCCATACATGTATGTATTCTGCTAGCTTTGAGGGAACAAACAACATGAATTTACATATCACCTAGCCTGTTTGCCTCCTTTAACCAAACTTTCAGGTCAACAGTACATATGAGCCCTTTTCCTCTTTTTATGAGGACCATAGATTTAGAATTAGAGGGGTCTTCATTTCATAGATGAGGAAACTGAGTCAAGGGAAGTTACATGACTTGCCCAAGATCACAGTAGTAAATAACAGAAATGGGATTCAGACACTGATGAATTGGAGAATGTAGAGAGGAAGACAACCAAGATGGTGAGGGAATTTGAAACCAGGTCCCATGGGAAGAGGGGAAGATGAAAGAAAGAGAAGCTATAGAGGGTATCTATAGGACAATTGTCCTCGAGGATTTATGGAAGAGGGAAAAGACTTGTTCTGTTTGTACCCAGAGAGAAGAACTAAGATCACAGTTGGAAGTTTGGCAGAGGCAGATTTTAGCTTAGCATAAGAACAAAGTTTCTAAAGTAGAATTGGCTATCTAGGGAGATAGTAAATTCCTCACTACTATAAGTCTTCAAATAAAGCCTTGATGGCTACTTTGGGGGATATTTTTTATCTTAAAAATTAAATTCATTTTTTAATTACGCATTTTCAATCAACAAAAATCTAGCTTCTCTCCCATCCACTTCCATCCCCTACTACCTCCCCTAATTTTTTTGGGGGGGGGGGAATCTACATGCACAATCATATTTAACATATTTCCACATTAGTCATAGGTTTTTTTTTTTCTAAACAACTTGTATGTTGGTTATTTTTTAGATCACATTCAGTGTGGCTTCCTTTCTTTACTCTGACATTGTGCCCAGTATTTGGGAAACTGGGGTTTCATCAGGCTAAGCCAAAGCTCCGTTCTCTTACAGGTCACTTAGAGCAGATAGTCACACAATTTACACATACATATTACAGCTGAGTTGGTCTTACTGAAGGTGTCAGCAGATGTGAATCCAATTAACTGCTTTAAATCTGCTTGGTTTTGGAGTAGGAGGGAACCTGGAAATACTTGTCTCTGCCGTTCATGTGACAGGCCTCCCGAGCTCCATCCAATCCTTTGATCAGACTGTTCTCTGTGGGGTATAGATCCAGTCATCCAGTTGGGATGTAAGTGTTTAAAGATTGTTTTTTTTTCTTCCCTCCTTTGTGTTTTTAGCTAGCCTCACAGAAGAGAATTTCTCTTCATTTGTATTATTGGAGTATGGAACTACTGTAGATACTTATGCCTCTCAAGTTGAATCCTAATATATGTAAATACATATATGATAATCTTTTGGAGTAGGGGCAAAATGAATACAAATGATTAGAAATTCCTATTCGGATGTTGGAGAGCTGTGTAAAATGTCTTTTAAAAACTTTCTCTTCTGGGAACCAAGACTTCATGGGGGTTCTACACGTGTGTTTCCTCTGAAACTCTGCCTGGGGGGAAAAAGTCTATAGGAAAAGTGTGTTTCCTTTTGTATGGAGCAATGGTCACACCCAGTGGCCAGTTAGGTTAATCACATATATGTATTCCCTATGGATACCTGAGAGAGGCTGGCCAAGCCTCCATCACTTTCTCAGGTGGAAGACAGGCATTGAATTGGAATAGTAGCAGTATTGCCTAGTGAAATGGAGACACACTACCTTATTCTTTTTTCTTTGTTCCCAAAATGTAAGGCTTTAGTAGAAGAAAAAAAAAGTCTCACACCATTCAGGATGGGAACAATAGGAGAATTAAAAGTCATTGGTCTCCCACAGTGTCTGTTATTCTTTAAATTAGGACCCATGAATATAATGAGATAGATTTTTCCCCCCCAGGAATCTTTAAGGGCAGGCTGAAACAAAGAAGTAGGACTCCTTCCCTTACCCCTTTATTTTAATTCATTTTCTTTTCTTTGTGGAATAATTTAAACACTTTGAACACTGAATGATTTAAATTTTTCGTCAGGCTGGGGCATTATCAGGTAATCTGGAAAAAGAAAAGGGCCACCCTTTTAGAATGCAAATAAGTCCGAAAGTATCATTTAAATAATTTTTTAAACGTGTGTATCAACCTCAAATTGTAGCATCCTCTATTAGCATTACAATGCCAGCCTTGTTTTCTCTCTCTTGGCAGAGATTGTTTGTTAAGGTCCCTGTTTTCAATTAGTGGCAGGGGATGACTCACTTGTAGAAACACTGGGAGTATTTATGACTTGTGCTGTGTGTTAGGGTGCCGAATTTGAGTCTAGGGGAGACATCTCCCCAAATGAACGGCCACTTGGGCTCCATTTTGGAGAGAGCCTGTCACTTCTGTGCTTCCCTGGCCTGTAGACTACTTTTTTTTCCATATCTTATATGGTCTTTTTAGTTTCTCATATAGCATTGTGATTTCACATCAGATATTTATGTTCGGAAAATAGAAACCATCCTGACTAGCAGTCAGAATTGGATTGTATTCTAGTCCTAGCTCTGAGCCTGATGTATGTGACTTTGGGCACATTACTTCATTTTTTCTTAGCCTCAGTTTCCTTTTTTTTTTTTGCAAACTGAAGGAATTACAATAGATGATCTTTATTATTCCTCGAAGCAGTAGGAATCTGAGTCTCCAAGGTGAAATCTGAAATCTTTGCTCTTCTTCTTACTGTTCCCAAGCCCTTATGACCCACCCACCCCTTCCACCTGATTCTTTTCCACTTGAAGCTTTTCATTCCCAATTTGAAATATTTAAAAAAAAATTAGTCTTTTAAGCCTTGGGCATTCCTGCCCCCCCTCCCCCCCACATTTCTCTATTTCTCTGTGATTTCTACTTTTAGCCAGGATCCATTGCCAAATATCATGTGTGGGTGGGGTGTGTGTGTGTGTGTGTGTGTGTGTGTGTGTGTTAATACTGTAAAACTGCTCCTCTATTCTTGTGCAGACCATTTCAAAGCTGATGTTCAAACAATGCATTCTGGATTCAAGCTTTAGAGATGGGAAATTAAATATTTTATTACATATGGAACACTAGCTCCACAAGCCCTTCTCACAGGCACTCTGAGTATTGTTGTTGTCGTTCAGTCATGTATGACTCTCTGTGACCCCATTTGGGGTTTTCTTGGCAAAGATACTGGAGTGGTTTGCCATTTCTTTCTCCAGCTCATTTTACAGATAAGGAAACTGAGGCAAACAGGGTTAAGGGACTTGCCCAGGGTCACACAGCTAGGAAGGGTCTGAGGTCAGATCTGAACTAGGGAAGATGAGTCTTCCTGACTCCAGGCCCTGCACTGAGCCACCTAGCTGCTCCTATGGTCTTTACTACTCATGTGGAATTTAACATATGCTTTGTAGTCCTGATATCTGTTTGGATTTGGGTCTAATCTCTTCATGAAGATTATAAGTTCCATATGGGCAGGTTTCATATGATCAAAGGCTCATAATTCTGAGTTGGAAGGGTACGTTGGTAGGTACATAGTACCTTGTAGGTACATAGATAAATACATGATAATCTGGGGAGTAGACAGTACTAATATTTGGGGATATCATGAACAGCTTAAGGTAACAAGTGGCATGAGTTGAATCTTAAGGGAGATCAAGGTTTCTAGGAGGCAGAATTGAGGATAGTATAAATTCCTAACAAGAGGGGACAGCTAGTGTAAAGGCAAACTGAACTACTAACTATTCCCCAAGCTCATCATTCCACTGTCTCCTTGTCCATGGTCTACTCTATCCTCATCGCCACCTCTCAGAATCCTTGTACGTTCAAGACTTAGATGAATCACCTCTTGCTCTTTAAGGTTTCCCCTGGTTCCCCGTACTATCAAGTCCTTCTCCTCCTCTCCAATTTACTTATTGAGGACATGTTGTATCCTTTGAACTTTCCAGTAGAAAGCAAGCTGCTTGAGGGCTGTAATTTTTGGTTTTGCCTTTGTATTCCTATTGCCTAATGACATCTCGAACGTAAATGGTTCTCAATAAATATGTATTGATGAGCTGATGCTGAGTGAAGTGAGCAGAACTGGAAGAACATTGCACAAAGTAACAGCAACATTGTGCGATGACCAGCTTTGATAGACTTATCTCTTTTCAGCAATGCAGGGACTGCAAAAGACTCGTGATAGAAAATGCTGAACACATCCAGAAAAAGAGCCATGGAGTCTGAATGCAGATTGAAGCATACCATTTGTTCTCTCTCTTTTTTTTCTTCTTTCTTGTGTTTCCTCCCATTGGTTCTAATTCTTCTTTACAACACAACTAATGTGAAAATATGTTTAATATGAATGTATATTTAGAGCCTATATCAGATTGCATGCCATCTTGGGGTGGGAGGAGAGGAAGAAGGGGGAGAAAATTTGGAACTCAAAATCTTATGGAAGTGAATGTTGAAAACTAAAAATAAATAAATAAATAAATATGAATATTTATTGAATTGAGGTTGAAGTGCTTAGCCCTTAGCTGTGAGAGAGAATGTGCTAAAAGAAGCCAGACTTGGCAACTGTGTATGAACTACTTTTAGCCAGTGTAATAGAACACTGCAGCCTGCAGCCATTTTGTGGGTGGACTGGATACGGGGAACTCATCCTACTTAGAATCCAGGATAAGTGCTAGAGAGGGTCATAAGGGACAACTCTGCTTCCTTAATTGCCTTGGGAGGATGGGTCATTGAGACCTTTAAGGACAAAAGAATTGGGATTGTTTTGTTACAGTATGTACTGACAGCACAAACTGAATTACGAAAGTGTTTGGAAATATTTCAATTATCTTCAGTAAATTAACTGGTCAAGAGACCATCATGACGGAAAAACAAAGATGGTTTGCCTGGATGTATTTGACAATTTTACTCACTATGAAAGCCGTGAATGTGATTTTAAAAATATAAAGTTTTTTAGAGGCTTTTATAAAACGTTTCTTATATTGTCCTTTAAATTAAAAAAAAATCATTGAGGCTATGTGAAACAGCTTTTATTTAAATAAATTTTCATTCCTTCCTTAAACCTTTTTTTTTGAGAATCCACTTTTGTGGGTGGTAGAGAGGGGAGATTATCATTCTGTACCACACACTTACAGTTATGGCATCTGGTCAAGCATGGGTCTGAATTGCTGAAATACAATGAAGAGGGTCCTTGCATTATTTTTAGCGATAGTGGACATTTCACAGGGTCTGATTTTTCAGACCTACTTTTACTGATTTAGAGATTTTGGATAACCTATTCAAGCATTTAAGTATCTGTTCAAATTGAACTTTTGAGATAGCCTTTTGAGATCTTTAAACCCATCTCTATGTGAATTCAGGTCAAGAAAGTCTATATGAGAAGGAGACCTGCTTGTGAATGATTTTTTTTGAGCTTTGGTTTTGATTCTTTCTTGGATGATTCAAGGGAAATTGATGGTGTACCAGGTGTGCTGAGTTTGGACACATTTGAATATACCTTGAAACACTTGAGTCTCTTAGAGGCAGGCTCCCAATCATTTTACCAAAAAGCATCAACAAAGCCTAACGTGATGCCAATGAATTCTTAGTGGTTCCCAACGTCACAGAACAAAAGAACAGGAGTGAACACAAGGTGTGTTGTCATAGAAATGAAATGCTGCAAAAATCAAAACCAAGCAAAGCAAGCTGAGATTGTAGGAGTTCTCGTGCTTTTCCTATTTTATTGACATTGGCCTATCGGTTCCTGTCTCTTGTCCTTGTCTAAACTCATAATGGAAAAGAATTCAAGGATTTTTATCTTGAGGTAGAAATTCTGTTGAATTTAGTATCTACCATGGAAGGGATAAGATTGATAAGAGGCTGCAAGGGGTGAACCGAGCATTGGACCTGGAGTCAGGAAGACCTGAATTCACATTCGCCCTAGGATACTTACTATGTGGCCCTGCCCCCCCACCCCCCACCCTGACAAATCACTTAACCACTGTCTGCCTTAATTTCTTCAACTGTAAAATGGGCATAACAATAGCACCTACCTCCCAGAGCTCTTGGAAGAAAAATAATGAAATAATATTTTTCAGTACGTTGCAAACCTGAAATCACTATATACATGCTAATGATTGTTATTATAATAAAATCATTATTAATGTGCCCAGTTCTCACATTTCATAAGGGACATTGACAAGATAGGGAGCATCCAGAGAATATTAACAAAAATGATAACAGAACTCCAAACCATGCCAGACAGAACTGGTGATGTTTACCTTACAGAACTTGGGGGCTGAGGGAAAGGAGAAGATTTCACCTTTCAAATACCTAAAATACTGTTGTGTAGAAATAGAATTCCACTTCCTCTGTGGTGGGATGCAAACTTAGGACCAAGAGGTAGCAATAACGAGGGGAGCAAGATTTTGGCTAAACATATGAAAGAATTGCCTAATAATTGAGCTAACACAAAGATAGAATTGGTTGTCTTGGAAAGTAATGAATTTCTTATCACTGAAAGTCTTCAAGAGGAGACTGGATGACTATTTTTCTGGGGTATATTATAGATGTAATTAATAAATTAAATAAGTGTTGGACTGGATGACCTCTCGGGTTCCTTCCGACTCAGAGATTTGATGATGCTGTAATTCTGGTAAAAGAAAATGGCTATAAACAGACAGCCATCCTAAAATTGGATGTGTTCCTCAATACGGTTTCTAGGCCAAAATGTATTAAGTCAGCTCAGATCAAAAACCCCCATCAGCATTTGTGAAATTAGGAACATACTGTTTTTGGTCTGCTTGACAGATATAAAGTGTTTAATTTTTGGTAAGCAGTGTGTGTAGGCTTGGATCATTTGACCAATAATGTAGCATAGCTGAGAGGGGGTTCTGGGTTTGCATTTAGCAAACCTGAGTGACTTAATCTATATGTGTTTGAGAAGGAAACTTAATTTCTTTTGAAGCATGCCTGAGATGCTTTCCTTCTTCATCTCAGCCTATTGGAATCTTAAATTCCCTTCAAGTCTAGCTGTGTCAACTATCAGGCCTTTTCTGATCCTTGTCCTACCTCCCATTCCAATAACTATGTATTTTCTTGTTATATCGTATATTAATGCCCTGTATAAGTGCTGTTTCCCTAGCTCAAATAAAATGGGCCTTGCAGGTAGGATTGTTTCATGTTTATCTTTTTGCTTTTATTTCTCCCTTTCCCCTTCTCCTCCTCAACAAAGTTTTGCTTTTGACCGCTGCTTTCCTCAGTTAACCCTCCCTCTTTATTCCCCTCCCTTATCTAACTGTTACCCACTTGCTACTTCTCCTCTTCCTTCTGCCCTCCCCCCTCCCTTTTTCCCCCCTTTCCCTCCCACTTCCCGTAGGACAAGTTAGATTTCTAAACTTATCAGGGTATGTTATTCCCTTCTTGAACTAGATCAGATGACAGTAAAGCTCAAATACTGCTCTTCTCCCTCCCTTCTTTCCCTCTACTATAATATGTTTTTTTGCCACGTCCTTTGGTGTAATTTACCCTTTTCTACTACCTCCTTACCACTTCCCTCATAGCCCTCCCTTTATATCTCTTATTTATATTTTATATCTTTACATCGGTTAATTTATACAGGCATTCACAACCTATGTATATCCCTTTCATTTGTCAAAATAGTTGTACCATTCACAAGAATGACTTATATATGTGTATATATATATATATATATGTATATGTATATATATACATAAAAAACATACATAAGATGATATAATCCCACTTAAAGATGTAAACAACCTAAGCTTATTGGTTAATGAGGTTTGTGGGGTTTTTCCCCCTGGTTACCTTTTTATGTCTCTCTTGAGTTTTGTATTTGGAGATCAAATTTTCCATTGAGTTCTGGCCTTTTCATCAGGAAGGTCTGGAATTCCCTTATTTCATTGAATGTCCATTGCCTTGCCTGGAAAATTATGCTTAGTTTTGCTGGGTAGTTGATCCTTGGTTGTAGTCCCAGCTCCTTTGCCCTTCGGAATATCATATTCCAGTTTCTCCTGTCTTTTAATGTGGAAGCTGAGAGATCCTGCGTGATCCTGACTGTAGTTCCACGATATTTGAATTGTTTCTTCATTTTACACATTCAATGCAATTCAATCCAATGGCTATTTATTAAATGTTGACTTCAGGAGTTCTTAGCCATTTTTATGTCATGGACCCTTTAGCAATTTGGTGAAGCCAATAGACCTCTTATTGGAACAATGTTTTTAATGCATAAATTAAAATACATAGAATTACAAAGGAAGCTAATTATATTGAAATACAGTTATGAAAATATATTTTTTTAATTCCCAGACCTTAGGTTACGAACTCTTGTCCTGCTATGTACAAGACACTGTGCTAGGTACTGGGAATAAAAAGATAAACATGAGGGGGGCGGAGCCAAGATGGCCGCATGAAGGCAGCGTCTTACCGGATGTTCTAGATGTTCTGACATCCCTCCCAGTTCTAAATCTATGATCCTATGATAACTGTAGTCATAAAACATGAGTTAATAATGAGAAAAAGGGCTTTTGCAGTATCTTGATGTTTTTATTTGCATGGTTGTGTCATTTAGTGAATGTTTGCACTTTAAAGTACTCGTTGCCTTGTTTTCTCCCAGTATAACCTCTCAGGATGGGGAGAACTAGGCGCTTTAAGAATCACTTTACTGATTTGTAAACTAAGAGAGAAAAATAAAATAGGGATTTCCCCCCACTAAGGGAGTGAGAGAATCATTAGGGTCAGATCATAAAAGTGTTCTGGTGACTTTTTTGTTATTCTGGAGTCACATTCAGTCATATTTGGCTCTTTATGATCCCATTTGGGATGTTCTTGGCAAAGATCCTAGAGTGGTTTGTCATTTCTTTCTCCAGCTCATTTTACAGATGCAGAAACTGAGGCAAACAGTTGAGTGACTCACCCAGGGTCACAAAACTAGTAAGTTTTTAAGGCCAGATTTGAACTCATGAAGTTGAATCTTCATGACCTCAGGTTTATCTACTGAATCACCTAGATGCCCCATTCTTCATTCTCTTTGTACGTTTCAGAGCAACATTTATCATAGAAATGTAAGACTTCGAGCTGAACCAGACTTTAGAGATCATCTACCTAGTCCAGTCCTCTCATTTTATAAATGAAGAAACAGATTCAGAGAGGTTAAATAATTTGGTCATTAAAAAACCCTTGCTAGAATGAGATATATAGTGTATGCCAAAAGTCTTAGTGCAGTTTAACTCCATCAACTGACAGACTTTTGGGGCCCCACTGTGTAGGGTTTGAGACAAAATGAGGAGCCTTATCAGTAATTCTGTTTAGCTCCCTACCACCCTGCCCAAAACAAACCATGAAACCCCCTCATTTTTGAAAGGAAGGATTTATATAATATTGGTCCAGCCCTGCCCTGCCTAGTCCTAGAGAGTGGGGAGCAGCAATGGGGAGAAAACCCAGTGTACTTTCTGGGGTACAAAGGCTATATGACAATAATTCTTTCTCACTTTCAGGAGGCTTCAGTGGGCAGGAGGTGGACTATTTTTTCATAGTATATGCTCAAGGCTGCCTGGTGCAGGGCTTATACTCCCCAAAGGGCTCCCTGCTTTATAATGGCTGAAATTTTGGCATGCATGCCCTGACAAAGGAACAGATGTTTCCTCCAAGAACAAAAGAACAGGGCATTACTGTTGGCCTAACGGTTTGCCACTAATAACATTGAATGTGGGAGCAACAAGTCCTAAAGAGAGTGTCCCCACAGGATCACAAAGCCTGTGCCAGGGAATTAGGGCTTAGGCAAAAGATCTCATGGCTGCTTTTAAATTTTTATAAGTAGCATATTGGAGTTATTTTCCTTCTTCTGAGTTGTAACAATGGGCCACTTCTACATTTTTCTAGTGTATTCACTGAAGAGCTGCAGCTGAGAAATTAAAGATGCACCCACTGGATGACCCTTATTTAAGGGCCATCAGCTGTGTCCATTTCAAGTGGTACTCCACATATGGCTTCACCTGTCCCAGAAAGTAAGGTCCCCTGAGTGGAACTGAGGAACACGTGGAATAATTTAGTGAAAGGCTTTTAGAAAATTGTAGTTTCTTGCCAGCCTGGGAAACTCACTGTAACAATGGGTTGGCCAGAACATCAAAGTGCAAAAAGCACCTCTCTCCCTTAAAAACCAAAATCAAAACAAGAAATAAAGGGCCCCAGAATATGCTACAGACTGAAAGACAACTCTCCCTTCCCAAATTCATTCAAATTTGTAGTGTTCAAAATCATCCATCCCCTCACATTAGAGCATTGCATATGATTTCAGACACTTTTATCATAACTCCTGGTTTTTGATTTCTGGGAAATATTTGCTTCATACTTGGCCTCAGCCCACAGGTGAGGGATTTTCTACTTTGTCTTTCATGTCTTCCCTCTTACCCCCCTGACTTTTTAAGTCTTGGAATTAAGGACAATATTTTTTTCAGCCTCTTTAAAAATGTTAATGTTATACTGACAATCACCCAAACAGATCAATATTCAATGTTTATTTTGAATTGTCTATGTGGAACTATTATAACTAGAAAAATGTCCATAGCAACTCACTTAGGAAATCGAGTCTGGATTATGTGTATTTTGAAAATCACTTTTATCAGCACGTTGTGACTCAGCAAGAGTAGAATAAGCAAGCTGATTCACCAATATTATTATCATTTATGATATGTACTATGCTGTCAGGAATGCAGTATTGACTTGGCAGATGAGAAATTATAATAAGTTATTAGGCTGTGGAACTAGGATCTAGCATTTATAACTGGATGAGAAATGAGTGATTATTTAGCTCAACTCTCTTATTTTATAAATAAGGAAAAAGAGCCCAGAGAATGTTAAGTGTTGGCCAAGGGCATATAGCCAGGAAGCAGAACAGGTAAGACTTGAAGCCCAATGCTCTGATTTTTAAATACAGTGTTCCTTTGCCTATTTCACACATCCTTCAAATATTTGAAGATGGTGATACTATCCTGCCACTCCATAGTATAGAATTTTGTTTCCACTGACCTACATCTATCTTCTTTGGGAATTGTTTCCATGGTTGTTATAGGCCTTGCATCAATATTTGAAGGCAGGTTTTTCATAATTTAAGTTTAGGTTCAGATAGACATGGTGGTTGATTTGGGAAATTTTTTCAAGTACTGAAAGCAAATTGTAAGAATTATTAAAAGTCTCAATGTAAAGAACACACAAAACCAAATTATTCATAGAGATTGCAGGTCCGCAGAATTCTGCATTCTATGATACAGTTTCATTATTATCTTCTAATATGCCTCTAATTAAATGATAGTAGAGATAATAACAAATGTTCTGTGGAAAGTGCCCTCATTTCAGAAACTCTCATATACATTTTGTATTGAATTTCCTAGGTATGATTTATTTCTTTCTAATAGAGTTTTAGCTCCTTTCCGAAAGGGACTGTCTTGCTTTTGTCATTATAACTAAAGAACCTAATATAATGCCTAAAACATTGTCTTCTTGTATTGAATTGAGTTAAACTGGATATAAATCAGATGAGATAGTATCTGAGATAAGCCTGCCACAAACTAGTTAAGTTACTGTTGTCAAATCCCTACCCTTTCTGTGCCTCAATTTTTTTCATCTTTAAAGTGGGTACTACTACCTCCCCTATTTAGCCCATAGAGTTGTTAGGATAAACGTTTGTGTGTGTGTGTGTGTGTGTGTATGTGTGCATGCCTGTTTCGAAAAGTAACAAAATGATCCAGCTGCTTATACTAGGATCTTTCTTTTTGAGGGAAGAGGGAAGATATAGACAAAAATAGTTAGAATAACCAAATGACTCCATTAGTATAGCTTTTAACAGCAAAGTAATTCCATCAATTCCTGTTTATTCTCCTCTGGCATTGGGTGATTGGCATATTCAGAGGCTTGTAAAAAGTTCCAGCTGCCTTTGTCCTCCTGAGTACGAAACAATGCTATCCCTAAGCACCTCAGGCCACCATCACTTTGTCTGCAGTTCTGGGCCTTGTTGATTTCCCCGATTTCCCTGGGATGTGGTTATACATACAGTTTCATTTCCCAGAACGAGAGTGGGGCGTGATAGAGTGGCTGTGTCTTCTTGTGTCTTTTTTGTGAATGAGTGCTCCACTGCTATTAATAAATCCTGTATTCAAACTAGAGATGAGGGTGGAAATACCTCTATTCCTTGAGATTCCAAACAGGAGCAAGTCACAATTTCAAATACAGGTTTTGGTGATAGCAGCAGTACTGACATCACTATTGGAAAGGACATACCAATCCGCTCCCCTATGACTCCGCTTACCTTTTCTATCACTTCCTAACTTAAAATACCCCTCTCTGGTTACCTCTTAAAAGATTCCTCTCCCCCAAATAGAATATAAACTCCTTGAGGTCAAGGACTGTCTTATTACTTTGTGTACCTATTGCTTAGCAGAGTGCTTGGCTGCTGACAAGCAATAAATGGTCATCCATCCATCTATCTATCCATCCATCTGTCCATCCATCCATCCATCCATCCATCCATCCATCTATCCATCCATCCATCTATCCATTTATTCATTCTCTTTCCACCAAAACACCAAGGTCTATATGTACAAAAAAGTGATGAGAACTCTGGGGCTATTATGTACATAAACTCACAGCTAAATAGTTCAAATGGAAGGTAATGTTGGAAGGGTTCTAAGACCAAATAGATATATTCCGATTTGCAAATTAGAGATATTAATTCATTACTTTCTCATCTTCTCTCTTACAAACTTATCTTCCATTTTGACTCAAAGATTAACAAAGCATACAAATTTGTGATTCAAAGACAAAATAACAAAGATACTCTGGTACTTAACTTTAAGGAATCAGTTTCTGCACTTGTGAGGAAATGTCTCAAATAAGGTATTTCTTAAACACTTCAGTCATGTGAAATTGGTTTTAGGTGCTTGAAGGCTATGCCAACAGAGTGTGTGCTTTGGCAGGTCATCAGGAGTTGATAAGGCTCTAAAGATGGATTATGGGGTTAGTGTCAGATAGAAGGTGCATCTACTGTCTAAGGACCAGTCTAGCAAAGGCTAGGAAGGATTATCAATTGGTATGGTTGAAAGTTAACCACAGCAATTATGTCAGCCTATCTTTCCAACCTCTTCTGGCCCTAAACTCCCTGATTTTCCTTAAACCTTCATGTACCCCCATTCAAATATGAAAGGAAATATTTGTTAAGATTTGATTTGCATTTAAACATAAATTACTTTACTTCCTTAGTATCACTGTATTATTGTAATATTGTTATATCATAACATAGGTATTATATGCAATATTAATTTTGATGTATTTTTAAGAAATTAATTTTTCACCAAGAAATTTTATTCAGTATTTACCCTTCTTTAGCATTATAAAGTTGTTTATCAAAAAATATTTATCAGAACACAATCACATTCATCAATATATCCTTCAGTCTGTTTCTTATCAATCCACAGTTTTATTTACAGTACGGTTTTTGAAAGACATACCTATGAAACATGTTCAGCCTCCAGTTTGTTTCTTGCTTTGGATTTGATTGAAAACAGGACAGAAAATCCTGGGAGATACAAAGAGAAGTTGTAATAAATAGAAATAATGCTTTGTAAGCATATTTAATAAGAATAAGATATGCATTTCTAAAGGTATATTGCATATGATGTCAGAGTTTTTTAATTTATTAATCAGTTTTTCTGATTTTTCGTATTTTTTTCTTTAAAAATTGTTTTTGTTATAAGAAATGGCTCTTTGGGAGGAGTAGGGAAAAGGTTATGAGGAAGGGGCAATAAAGGTGACATAAAGCAAAATGTATCAGTGAAATGTATTTAACAATTTAAAAATAAATGTGTTGTATTCATTTATGAAAATACAATTATTGTTCATGTGCCAGTAAGATAGATATTTTTAGTTTTTGGTTTTTTTTTTTTGATCCTGCTCTGATGCTTCATCATGGCATGGGAAATGCTCTGGGTTTTTTGGGTTTTTTTTTTTTGGCATAAGCTGTGAAAAGTTGTTTCAAATCTTCAAGTAAAGATCTAATGTGTATTGTCTAACTATCATCTTAGCTAAGTCTGGAAAAGCTCATAGTTAGGCCAGATGTAGTGAAATGCATTTTTTTTGTTGTGGCAAAGAATTGGAAATTGAGGGGATGCCCATCAATTGGGGAATGGCTGAACAAGTTGTGGTATATGAATGGAATAATGGAATACCATTGTGCTATGTGGTTATTCTTTGAGGTTGCTGATTGATTTTAGAGGGGTTGGGAGCTATATCAGTGGAGGGAATGACCAAATCCCAGAGTCCTGAGTCACTAGTTCTACCACAGGTTTGCTCATCTACTCCTTCTTATGACACATTGCTCACACAGTTTCAAAACATCTGTTCAGAGTTACCAATATAGCCTCTGGCTCTGGAAATGGTTTTCTTTTCTTTTTTATGGTTTCTATTTTATTTTTTTAAATATTCTTTTTTGGGACAGCTAGGCAGTGCAGTGAGTAGACCACTGGCCCTGGAGTCAGAAGGACCCGAGTTCAAATCCAGCCTCAGACACTTGACATACTTACTAGCTGTGTGACCTTGGGCAAGTCACTTAACCTCAATTGCCCTGCCTTCCCCCCTCCAAAAATATTCTTTTTAAAAACTTTATTTTGTAAATAGTATTTTATTTTTTCCAATTACATGTAAAGATAGTTTTCAACATTCATTTTTTGTAAGATTTTGAGTTCCAAATTTTTCTCCCTCTCTCCCCTTTCACTTCCTCAAGATGTCAAACAATCTGATATAGGTTATACTTGTTCAAACATGTTGAACATATTTCTACATTAGTCATGTTGTGAAAGAAGAAACAGAACAAAAGGGAAAATCAACAAAAAACAAAAAAAGGGAAGATAGTCAGCTTCTATCTTTATTCAGACTCCATAGTTTTTTCTCTGGATGTGTATAGCATTTTCCATCTTGAGTCTTTTGGAATTGTTTGGGGGCATTGTATTGCTAAGAAGAGCTAAGTCAATCATAGTCAATCATCACACAATGTTGCTGTTACTGCCTACAATGTTCCTTGGTTCTGCTCGTTTCACCTAGCATCAGTTCATGTAAGTCTTTCTAGGTTTTTCTGAAATCTGCCTGCTCATCATTTCTTATAGCACAATAGTATTCCATTATTCCATTCATATACCACATTTCCCAGTTGATGGGCATCTCCTCAATTTCCAGTTCTTTACCACTGCAAAAAGAGGTGCTATAAATATTTTTGTTCATGTGGCTCCTTTTCCTATTTCTATGATCTCTTTGGTATATAGACCTAGTAGTGGTATTGCTGTATCAAAAGGTAGGCAGTTTGACTGCCCTTTGGGCATAGTTCTGGAACTGGATTTCTTTTTTTTTTTTTACAGACAATTCAAAAATTTTTATTCAAAAATTCAAATTTTCAATTCAGAATTTTTTTTTTAATTTAAATTTATTTATTTAACATATTTGGTTTTCAGCATTGATTTTCACGACAGTATGAATTACAAATTTTCTCCCCATTTCTACCCTCCCCCCCACTCCAAGATGGCATATATTCTGGTTGCCCTGTTCCCCAGTCAGCCCTCCCTTCTATCACCCCCCTCCCCTCTCATCCCCTTTTCCCTTCCTTTCTTGTAGGGCAAGATAAATTTCTACGCCCCATTGCCTGTGTATCTTATTTTTTAGTTGCATGCAAAAACTTTTTTTTTTGAACATCTGATTTTAAAATTTGAGTTCCAAATTCTCTCCCCTCTTCCCTTCCCACCCACCCTCCCTAAGAAGTCGAGCAATTCAACCTAGGCCACACATGTATCATTATGTATAACCCTTCCACAATACTCATGTTGTGAAAGGCTAACTACATTTTGCTCCTTCCCAACCCATCCCGCTTTATTGAATTTTCTCCCTTGACCCTGTCCCCTTTCCAAAGTGTTTGTTTTGATTACCTCCACCCCCATCTGCCCTCCCCTCCATCATTCCCCCCCTTTTATTTTTTTTTATCTTCCTCCCTCTTCTTTCCTGTGTGGTAAGATACCCAACTGAGTATGTATGGTATTCCCCCTCAGGCCAAATCTGATGAGAGCAAGGTTCACTCATTCCCCCCTCACCTGCCCTCTCCCCTCCTCCCACAGAACTGCTTCCTCTTGCCACCTTTATGCGAGATAATCCACCCCATTCTATCTCTCCCTATCTCCCTCTCTCAGTATGTTGCTCTCTCATCCCTTAATTTCATTTTATTTCTTTTAGATATCTTCCCTTCATCTTCAACTCACCCTGTGTCTGCTCTCTCTCTTTTACATATCTATCTATATATATCTATATAAAAACACATATCTATATATATACACATACATACACATATATACATATACACATAGATATATACATACATACACATTCACTTATATATATACATAAACATATATATATATATATGCATATTCCCTTCAACTACCCTAATACTGAGGTCTCATGAATCATACACATCATCTTTCCATGTAGGAATGTAAACAAAACAGTTCAACTTTAGTAAGTCCCTTGCAATTTCCGTTTCTTGATTACCTTTTCATGCTTCTCTTGATTCTTGTGTTTGAAAGTCAAATTTTCTATTCAGTTCTGGTCTTTTCACTGAGAAAGCTTGAAAATCCTCTATTTTATTGAACGTCCATATTTTGCCTTGGAACATGATACTCAGTTTTGCTGGGTAGGTGATTCTAGGTTTTAATCCTAGCTCCATTGACCTCTGGAATATCGCATTCCAAGCCCTTTGATCCCTTAATGTAGAAGCTGCCAGATCCTGGGTTATTCTGATTGGGTTTCCACAATGCTCAAATTGTTTCTTTCTGGCTGCTTGCAGTATTTTCTCCTTGATCTGGGAGCTCTGGAATTTGGCGACAATATTCCTAGGAGATTTTTTTTTGGGATCTATTTGAGGAGGCGATCGATGGATTCTTTCAATTTCTATTTTGCCCTGTGGCTCTAGAATATCAGGGCAGTTCTCCTTGGTAATTTCTTGAAAGATGGTATCTAGGCTCTTTTTTTGATCACGGCTTTCAGGTAGTCCAATAATTTTTAAATTATCTCTCCTGGATCTATTTTCCAGGTCAGTGGTTTTTCCAAGGAGATATTTCACATTGTCTTCCATTTTTTCATTCCTTTGGTTCTGTTTTATAATTTCTTGATTTCTCATAAAGTCACTAGCTTCCACTTGCTCCAATCTAATTTTTAAAGTAGTATTTTCTTCAGTGGTCTTTTGGACCTCCTTTTCCATTTGGCTAATTCTGCCTTTCAAGGCATTCTTCTTCTCCTTGGCTTTTTGGAGCTCTTTTGCCATTTGAGTTAGTCTGTTTTTTAAGGTGTTGTTTTCTTCAGTGTATTTTTCAGTATTTTTGGGGGTCTCCTTTAGCAAGTCATTGACTTGTTTTTCATGGTTTTCTCGCATCCTTCTCATTTCTCTTCCCAATTTTTCCTCTACTTCTCTAACTTGCTTTTGCAAATCCTTTTTGAGTTCTTCTATGGCCTGGGGCCAGTTCATGTTTTTCTTAGAGGCTTTTGTTGTAGGCTCTATGACTTTGTTGTCTTCTTTAGGCTGTATGTTTTGGTCTTCTTTGTCACCAAAGAAAGAATCCAAAGTCTGAGACTGAATCTGGGCGCGTTTTCGCTGCCTGGCCATATTCCCAACCAACTAACTTGACCCTTGAGTTTTTCAGTGGGGTATGACTGCTTGTAGACTAACGAGTTCTATGTTCCACATTTGGGGGGGAGGTGCCAGCTCTGTCAGACCTGTACTGCTCCTTCCCCAAGAACCCCCAACCCAAACTGGGCTTAGATCTTCAGCAGGCTGTGCACCCCTGCTCTGATCCACCACTTAATTCCTCCCACCAGGTGGGCCTGGAGCCGGAAGTAACAACAGCTGTAGCTGCCCCACCTCCGCTGCCCCCGGGGCTGGAAGTCGAACTGCGAACTCCTTCCACTCCCGCAGCTTTTCCCACTAACCTTCTCCGCAGTCTTTGGTGTTTGTGGGTCGAGGGGTCTGGCAACTGCCGCAGCTCACTGGTCAGGGCGCTAGGGCCCCCTCCGCCCGGCTTCTGGTCTGGATGGTCCACGCCGCTCAGGCTGGGCTCTGCTCCACTCCGTTCCCAGCTCCCAGCTCCGTGTGGAATAGACCTCACCCAGAGACCATCCAGGCTGTCCTGGGCTGCTTCCCTCTGCTGTTCTGTGGGTTCTGCCATTCTAGAATTGGTTCAGAGCCATTTTTTTATAGGTTTTTGGAGGGACTCGGTACGGAGCTCACTCTAGTCCCTGCTTACCAGCCGCCATCTTCTGGAACTGGATTTCTGAAAGAACAACTAACTGGCCCAAATGGGGGACTCACATTGCTGGGACTTTATCACCCCTATGTGCTAACAAACAGAGCTAATACCCACAAAGAGAAAAATCTTGCATGAAAAAAATCAGATTGGTAGACATCTATCTACCAAGGGACAATATCTTGGCTAGTCAGACCACTGCTTCTTTCGTCCCTATTGTCAAACTAATTGCCCTACCAAATTCTCTAAGTGCATTTTCTGGCCGTAAAACTCTTACATAGGAGAGAAGTGCCAAAATCATCAGCCTGTGGAGGCTTCAGTGCTTTCCAGACCAATTTGCCAAAAAACATCAGAGAGAGTTATTGATCTTTTTCCTTGTGCTCGCTCAGCTAATATTTTTTTTCGAGCTCTCTTCCTTTCTTTTCTTCTTCTTGAGCTGACACCCAATAAAAGCGATTTCCTCCAGGTGCCAGCAACATGTCAGCAGCCAGCGCCATTCACAATATGAGTTGCGGTTCCTCCCTTTTTTCTATAAAGATACTTTTCCCAGTTCTATTGAGTGCCTGGGTATCTGTCAAGCTTGCTTATTTTCTGCATTTATTTGCTTGGCGAATAGGAGTCTTGACTGGCACAAGAAACTAACTCCCTTGCTTCATTTGAAAGTTACTGCATCCCGCACAACAATTTATCTCACAGTATATACAAGCTCTCGGGGCAATCTTGCCTTCTGCTTGCTTTTATATAAAGAAGGCCTATAAGATTAGTGAGAAGTATTGGTTTCTTCACAGGAGTAAAGTTTGGCTATGGCCTTCAGAGATAGGAACAATCTTTCTGATAGCTCTGTCCTCCTTACATGATCCTGATGTCTCTCGTCAACAAAACTGGTCATCCAGTGTCTCCTGAACTGGAGGCCTAACCTGATAGACTGGGAGTTAAGACAAGGATCTATACAGGCAAACACAAGCCTCATGACTATGGGAGATGGATAAGAACAGAAAGGATATGCCAGAATTTATGTAAACTCAGAGAATTTGATACTAGTTAGCTAGATATAATTTTTCTTCCTATGCTGGAAAGATCAATGACATACATCACTGGGCCATGCATTTTGTAAAGTGTGGTTTAGTGCTTGAATTATTCCGACAATAGAGGCAGCTAGGTGGTACAGTGGATACAATGCAGGGCCTGGAGTCAGGAAGATCTGAATTCAAATCTAGCCTCAGACACTTACTAGCTGTGTGTCCCTGGTCGAGCCATTCAACCTCTGTCTGTCTGCCCCCATTTCCTCACCTATAAAAATGAGGAAGTTAATAACAGCTGCCTCCCAAGTTTCTTATGAGGATGAAGTGAGGTAATATTTATAAAGTGCTATATAAGTGCTAGGTGTTCTTATCATTGTCATTATCACTCTATCCATGACATAGTTACTGTATGATCATTTTCATTGTTCAGTCATTTCAGTTATGTCTGGCTCTTCATGACCCCTTTTTGGGGCAAAGATAACTGGAGTGGTTTGCCATTTTCTTCTTCAGTGGATTACAGCAAACAGAGGTTAAGTGACTTGCCCAGGGTCAACAACTAGTGAGTGTCTGAGGATTAATTTGAATTCAAATCTTCCTCACTCTAGGCCCAGTGCTCTAACCACTGAGCAACCAAGCTGCCTCCTGACCATGGTAGAATGGAAAAAAAAATAATGACTTTGGAGTCAGAGGACCTGGTTTCAAATCTTGCTTCTGTCACTACCTGTGTGATTTCAGAAAAGTCATTCACCATCTCTGAACCTCGGTTTACTCATCTGTAAAATGAAGGGGTTAGAGTAGATGGTCTCTAAGGTACCTTTTGGCTCTAATTCTATGATCCAAAGAGTGGGCTTCGGAGCTATCTGGCAAGTGAGTCCTGCAGATTTTCCCTGAGGACCATGTGTAAGACTGGGAGAGGGTAGATGTGATTTTATATTGGTTTCATATGTATATATTAATATAATACATACCATTGGAAACTTCATAATTCTAAACTGAAGTTGATAGAAAAATTTAGCCAGCAACATTTTTACCAGTTCGTTAATCCTTGTCATTTGCTTTCCAGGGCATTTTGTAAAGGTCTCTTTATTGACATGTAAGAAGAAGGTTTTGAGTTTCTTAACTCACAGGCGTTAACAATTACAAAGGGTTATTTTGGGATGTAAAATTTTCTCTATATTAATGACTTTGTTTATTCCTTCTCTGATTCTACCACCTCTCTTCATGAAGTCTCCCGTTGCCATTTTTAAGAAAGTAACTAAGAAAAGAATTTTTCCATCTTTGCAGCAAGTTTCTCTGATAGAGATCTATTTCCAACATACATAAGGATCTGATTCAAATTTATTAGAATAATAGCTATTTCCCAAGTAACAAGTGGCCAAACAATATGAACTGGTAGTTTTCAAAGGAAAAAATTAAAGCTATTAAAAGTCATATGAAAAAATTATACAAATCACTAATAATTATAGAAATGCATATTAAAGAAATTATGAAGTTCAACTTAATACCCGTCAAACTGGCAAAATTGACTCAAAAAAAGAGAATGACAAATGTTGGGATGGCCATGAGAAAACAGGCCCATTAAAGAACTGTTGGTACAGCTGTGAATTGGCCTGGCCATTCTGGGAAGCAATTTGGTTTTCAAGATTTCTCCTTTGGCATTTATTTCCAGGAGCCAAGAAGGTAGAGTAAGCAGTAATTTACCATAACTATCCCATAATTACTTCCAAAACAACCACAAAATAATGCCCCAAAACAAATCTTCAAACAGCAAAACCAGAGAAAAGATGGCTGAAATAATCTTTTAGCCCAAGAAATTTGGAAAATCAACAGGAAAGGTTTGTCTCACTTAGGAAAAAGGGGAGCACATTTCAGGACAGAAAGTATCACAGCAAGCCAGCAGCAAGCCCCACCTCAGCAAACCAGTGGGAGATCCTGAGCCCCAGTGCAGTGGAGCATGCAAACACCACCTCCAGGACCTTCCATGCTTCAGCATAGCTGGGGAATGGGCAGACTCTAGCTCTAAGAACTGCTACAAGTTTCACCTTAGCCTTGGGCAAAAGGCCTCCTCCAGCGATGTAGTGCTTCGATGTAGCCCCAGGAAACACAGAAACACCCCACTGGCCTCTGCACACACCAGACTCTAGCACTATAACCCTGGCTCAGCACCAGGCAAGTTGCCAGACCCCTATGGCCTCCAGTAGGGCCAGCTATCCCCCAACCCTCAGCAAAGCACCAGACACAAGGGTCTCCTGTGGACCTCAGGGCAACATCAGTTCAGCACCAGGTAAACAGTCAGGGCTTGTAACCCCTGGCACAAGAAACCTGAGACAGTGCCCTTTCCACCCCAGGAGCAGAGCTCAAATTTAAAAGAAAGGAAAAAAGCCAAAAAAAAAAAACCACGAACAACAAACAACAAAGAAAGAATCTGACCATAGAAAGTTATTATGGTGACAGGGAAGATCAAGACACAAACTCAAAAGAGGACAGTAATGTCAAAACACCTATGGGCAAAGCCCCAAAGAAAAATGGGAAGTGGCCTCAAGCCAAGAAAGAACTCTTGGAAGAGCTCAGAAATGAGCTTAAAAATCATATACTAGAGGTAGAAGAAAAATTGAGAAAAGAAATGAAAATGATGCAAGAGAATTATGAAAAAAGTCAATAGCTTGGAAAAAGGAAAACAACTGCTTAAAAAGTAAAATTTGCCAAATGGAAAAGGAAGTAAAAAGCTAAACAAGGAAAACAACTCCTTAAAAGTTAGAACTGGGCAAGTGGAAACTCATGACTCTAGGAGACATCAAGAATCAATCAAACAAATTCAAAATAATGAAAAAAATAGGAGAAAATGTAAAATACCTTATTGGAAAAATACCTGACCTGGAAAATAGATCCAGGAAAGACAATATCAGAATCATTGGCCCACCTGAAAGCCATAATCAAAAGGAGGACATGGATAGCATTTTTCAAGAAATTATCAAGGAAAACAGCCCTGATATCCTGGAACTGGAGGGCAAAATAGGCATTGAAAGAATCCGTTGATCATCTCAGGAAAGGGATCCTTAGATAAAAACTCCAAGGAACATTATAGCCAAATTTAAGAACTATCAGGTTAAGGAAAATACTACCAGTGGCCAGGAAGAAACAATTCAAATATCTGGGAACCACAATTAGGATTACACAGGACTTAATAGCTGCAACATTAAAGTATCAGATGTCACGATATTCTGGAAGGCAAAAGAGCTAGGACAACAATTAAGAATCACCTACCCAGTGAAATTAAACATGAAACTTTAAGGTAAAAATAAATTTGACCTCCAATATTGTATTAGCAAGGCAATAGTTACAATTTAAATGGTAATTGTAAATATGCCTATGTAATTCTGTGTCGCAAAATATGAGACTCTCCTTATAGAAGGTAGAAGAAGTAAACCATTTATTCGGATACCAGAGAACCAGATCCCAAAGCCAATAAGTCCAATCCATCATAGAAGCAAAGAAATTAATACACAACATCACAGCAGGGAGCCAAGCCATCCTATAACCTTCCTGGCCCCTGCTGGGGCCTTGCCACCAACAATCATTCACGGTACAGCTAGCACACATCTGCCCTCTCCCTCAGCTCTAACCACTCTGAGAATTTCCTGCTTTACCCTTCCAGTTCCTCTCCTTTAGCAAGCTCCTCCCACCACATGTGACTTAGGCTTCCTGTGATGTAAGCAGGTCACATGGGCCTATTAGTGGGTGGGAAAGATCTTCAAATTTAAATTCCCATTACAAATATCAAGACCCAAGAGAAGCCTAAAAAGGGAAAAGAAAATCTAAGGGATTCAATGGAGCTGAACTGTTTGCATCACTACACAGGAAGATGATATTTGTAGTTCTTAAAAATTGTGCTACTAACAGTACAGCTAGAAGGAACATATTTAGAGAGTATGGGTATAAGGTGAATTTGAGGGATTGACATAAAAAAATTAAGGGATGAGGAAGAGGAGTTCACTGGGTGGGGAAGAAAGGGAGAGGTAGAATGAGATAAATTATTTCACAGGAAGAGGCAAGAAAAACCTATTACAGTGGAGGGAAATATGGGAGGATGGGTGATGGTCATTGCTAGAACCTTACTCTCATCAGTATTGGCTCAAAGAGGGAATAATACACAAAATCAGTTCAATATAGAAATCTATCATACCTGATAGGAAAGTAGAAGGAGAGGAGATTAAAGGGGGAGAGGACTGACAGAAGGTAGGGAAGAATGGGGGAGGCAGTAGACAGAAGCCAAATACTGTTGAGAAGTGAAAAGGTGAAAGGAGAAAGAGGACAAACAGGAAAGAAAAATAGGATGGAGGAAAATACACAGTTAGTAATCATAATTGTTAATGTGAATGGGATGAACTCTCTCATAAAATGGAAGCAGATAGCAGAGTAGATCAAAAACCAGAATCCTATAATATGTTATCTATAAGAAACACACTTCAAGCAGAGCCACACATAGAGTAAAGGTAAGGAGTTGGAGCAGAATCTATTATGTTTCAGCTGAAATTAAAAAAAAAAAAACCGGGGGTAGTAATCCTGATCTCAGACAAAGCAAAAGCAAAATTTCTATTTTGGTGTTTAATTAGGGATTTAACATTTGTTTGCATTTTTGTTTTCTATCTGCACACCAACTTTATTGATCTTTTCTTTCTCTCTTTTGTTGATGAAAGTACTTACAGATATAAATGTTGCCCTAGGGAGTGCTGTGGCTATATCCCCTCAAATTTTGTACGTTGTTTATTATTATTGTTGATGAAGTTACCTATAATTTGGTTTTGACCTACCAATTCTTTAGGATTAATTTATTTAGTATCTAGTATTTAATCTTTTTTTGATTGCCCCTTTGGTGAATATACTTATTAGGTAGTAAATGATGTGTTTGATATGTCTGTCTTTCTTCATTTGTTTATGAGGTTTTATGTCCTGATAAATGATCAATTTTTTGAAAAGTACTATGTGTCCTATATCCTATTTTCTATTCCCAATCAATAATCATTAGAGGTCTATCATGTTTAACTTTTCTAAAATCTTATTCAAGTTCTTAGCTTCCTTCCTTCCTTCCTTCCTTACTCCTTTCCTTCCTTCCATCTTTCCTTATGTTAATTCATTCTCTCTATGACTCCTGATGACATTAAGGTTCTCAAGGGTCACTTGTATCATCTTCCTCTATTAGAATGTAAAGACTTCGCCTATGTTTACTCTCTTCTGATTGCTTGTTTGTATTTACCTTTTAATGTTTCTCTTGATTCCTGAATTTGTATTTCTTTTTTAATTAGATTTTTTATTTTTAGTTTACAACACTTAGTTCTACATGTTCTTGAGTTTCAAATTTTCTTCCCTTCCCTCCCCTCCACACTTCCCCCCAAGACAGCATGCAGTCCGATATAGATTCTACATGAACCTTCACATTAAATTTATTTACACAATAGCCACGTTGCAAAGAAGAATTATGACCAATGGAATGAATCATGAGAGAGAAGAAACAAAACCAAAAAGGAAGAGGAAAAAAAGAGAGCAAATAGTTTGCCTCAGTCTGCATTCAGACTCCACAGTTCTTTCTCTGGATGTAGCCAGCTCTCTCCATCATGAGTCCTTTGGAGCTGTCTTTGAGCCTTGTATTTCTGAGGAGAGCCAGGTCTATTAAAGTTAGTCCTCACAGAATCAATATGTCTGTGGTTGTGTACAATGTTCTTCTGGTTCTGCTCCTCTCACTCAGCATCATATCGTGTGGGTCTTTCCAGGTTATTATGAAGTCCATATTTTCCCCATTTCTTATAGCACAATATTATTCCATTACATTCATATAGTACAACTTGTTCAGCCATTCCCCAATTGATGGGCATCCCTTTGATTTCCAATTCTTTGCTACCACAAAAAGATCTGCTATAAATATTTTTGTACATTCAGGTCCATTTCCCACTTGTGTGATCTCTTTGGGATATAGCCCTAGGAGTGGTATTGCTGGATCAAAGTGTATGCACATTTTTATAGCCCTTTGGGCATAGTTCCAAATTGCTCTCCAAAATGGCTGGATCTGTTCACAACTCCACCAACAATGTATTAATGTTTCAATTTTCCCACATCCTCTCCAGCATTTATCATTTTCCTGTTTTGTCATGTTAGCCAATCTGACAGGAGAAATGTGGTACCTAGGAGTCATTTTAATTTGCATTTCTCTAATCAATAGTGATTTAGAGCATTTTTTCATATGCCTATAGATATCTTTAATTTCTTCCTCTGAAAACTGCCTGTTCATATCCTTTGACCATTTCTCAATTGGGGAATGGCTTTTATTCCTATAAAATTGGCTCAGTTCCCTGTATATTTTAAATATGAGGCCTTTATCAGAGACATTGGTTGTAAAGATTTTCTCCCAATTTTCTGCTTCCCTCCTAATCTTGGTTGCATTGGCTTTGTTTATACAAAAACTTTTCAGTTTAACATACTGAAAATTATCCATTTTGCATTTTGTAATGCTCTCGATCTCTTGTTGGGTCATGAATTCTTCCCTTTCCCATAGATCTGATCGGTAAACTATTTGTATTTCAATGTTTCTATGTTTCTCAGCTCCATTCTTGGAATCCTTGGAATGCCTCTATTTCATTAAAGGTATATTTCTCCTACCACCATTTTTAGGATGTTACTCAGTTTTGCTGGATAACTTACTTTTTTGTTTTAAGCCTATGTCATTTGCCTTTTGGCAATATCGTATTCCAAGCTCTCCACTCTTTAATATTGTAGATGCTATATCTCATGTAATTTTCACTACGTCTCTACAGTACTTGAACTTTCTCAATCTTCTTTCAGAAAAACAACAACAGCAACAACTAACATTATACAGTAGCCTGCTATGCATCAAGAACTTTGTTAAGTGCTGGACAGATATTATCTCATTCAATCCTCACAACAACCAGGGGAGGTAGATGATATTAATATCCCCATTTTCTAGTTGAAGAAATTGAGGCAAACAGAGGTTAAGTGACTTGCCCAAGGTCACATAGCTAATAAATGTCTGAGTCTGGATTTGAACTCAGGTATTCCTGACTCTAGTTTGCATATTCTATTCACTGAACCTCTTAGTGGCCTTTGACCTGGCAGTTCTAAATTTTGGTTGTGATGGTCCTTGCAGTTTGTGTTTTGTGGTGACAAGTGGATTATTTCTATTCTAGAAAAGACAGCAAGAATGGATATAACCTCAGAAGGCCTGTATCTTTCACATCTTCATCTCCAACTTCTCTTTAAGTTGAGTCACTTGCCAACATCCCCAGGTCTGCTTAGCTTGGAGCAGAACACACCCTTGAGTCCTGGAGAAAATATTTTATATTCTATGTTCCAAGATCCAAGGATAAATTCTGAAGATCAGAGGTTGTTTATTTTCAAGGAACAAGTTGTTTCAAATAAATGTTTATCAATCCTGCCATATTAATAAACAGAAAGCTGCCTTCTTTAAAAAATCACATGACATGTCTGGGGTCACTATTCCTGACACCTATTGTTCTGGCTGCAGCCAAGTAGAGTAGAGGAAGGGCAAGTCAATGCACCCAACCAATCCCAATTTCAAACAGCTAAAAAGTAATTTGTTATCTGTTGTGATGGTTGAGCAAGCAGACTCCCAGTATGATGTCCATTTATTAGGACTACTGTATTGAATTTTTGTTCAGGAATGCACTGGACTAGATGACTTTCAATGTTCCTTCCAAGTCTGAGCTTCTGTGGTTCTGTGCTTTTAAAATATTTGCAAATAGCTGTTATATCTCCCCACTGTCTTCTCTGCTTCAGGCAAAATATTTCTGGTTCCCTTCTCTACTCCCTGTATGACCTGGTTTTGAAATCTTCACTATCATCTGCAGGCAATTCATTTGTAAAAATCCTTCTTAACAGCTATACCTATAAGCAACCATAATATTCCAGGTTTAGTCTGATCGGTCTAAGGTACAGTGGAACTATTACCTAGCTTCTATTATAATCACATTAATTTCTTTGGCTTTCACATTATACCACTGACTTAAATTGAATTCATAGTCAACTAAATCCCAGAATGACTATGCCCTCCCTTGATTATTCCATATCTGGAGTACTACATTCAGGTATGGGCAGCAAATTTAGGAAGGACAATCAAAAAAACTTTAGTTTGTACAGAGGATATTTATTAGGTGCCTTAAAACCATGTCATACAGAGATAATTTGGAAGATCTAAAGATATTTAGGCTAGAAAAGAGAAGTGGGGAAACAGGATAGCTGTTTTCAAATACGTAGCTGTCACTCATTTAGAAGGGTGAGATTTTCTTTACTGGATCACAGAAGATAGAATTAACGTCAATGAGCTCAAGTTAAGGAGGGATCTAAGGAAACAGATGATAAAAATAAATAGAAATCTATATTCCTAACAACTAAAGCTATTACAAAGAGAAGAAAATGCTATTCTCTGGAGTTCTTCAGAGTCTTGATGACAAATTTTCAGGGATGTTACAGAGGACATGCATGTTTCAACTACGATTTAAACAGGATGACCTCCCCTACCCTTTCTGGATCCAAAATAATGTCATATCTTGACTTTACTTCATGAATGGCTCCTAAACCAGGTCTTCTGGCATTATTTCTGTTTTTTTAAGGCAACTCATACTGTAAATTGTAGAGAATACTAGTAGAGACAATTTCCTTATCAGAGTTCCCCACATTGACAAAATCTTAGGTCCATAGCCCTAGTCTTACATATGGGCCTTTAAATTCATCCATATTAAATTTCATCTTATTATTTTTGACTTATCATTTCAGCCTATTGAGATCTTGTTGCATTATAATCTGTCACTCAACATGTTAGTTGTATCATTTATAAATCTGATGAGCATGGCTTCTTCACTTCTATGACTTCATTTGTTTATAAAAATGTTAACTAGAACAGCTTCAGGGACAGAACCCAATTGCACATTACTAAAGTTCTTCCTCTAAGTGGACATCTATCCATTAGTGGATATTCTTTCAGTTTAGATATACAACCAGCTATGCATCCACCCAATTGTAATCTCGTTCAGGTTAGTTTTTTTCTGTTTTATCCAAAAGCTTTTAGAATTAGTGAAAATAGATATGACAGGAGCCTTACAGATTATCTAGTTTAACCTTTCATTTTAGAGATCAAGAAAATTATATCCAGAAAGAGGATTTAACTTGTCCAAAGTCACACAGTGAATTTGTCATAGAGACAAGATTGTATCTCCTGATTCTCCTATTCAATGACTATATTACACAGCATTTCTCATGATAAACTTTGTCAAATATTTTGTTGAAATCTTAATTCACTGTCTAGGACATTTCTCTGATTTAACAGTGTAGTACTGGGGAGGTAGAGTCACTTAATGACTAGAGAGCAGCCTGGAAATTAGAAAGACCTATGTTCAAGTCTTGTCTTTGACATATGCTAGCTATTTGATCCTATGTAAGTAGTTTAAGCAGTATAAATGCTTGAAGGCATTATTCACATGCCTGGGATTTTCTCTCTTCATCTCTCCTTCCTCTCTTCCCTGGCTTCTCTCAAGTGCCAGCTAAAATCTCACTTTGGACATAAAGCTTTTTCGTATTATCTTTCATTCTAGTTCTTTCTCTCTATTGATTATCTTCAATTCTGTATATATCTTGTTCTGTATATATTCTGTGAGTATATATATATATATATATATATATATATATATATGTGTGTGTGTGTGTATATGTACATATATATATATATATATATCTTTGCTTGTTGTCTCCCCCATTAGACTGTGAGTTCCTTGAGAACAAAGGCTACCTTTTGCCTTTTGTGTATCCCCACTGCTTAGCACAGTGTCTGGCACATAGTAGTTGCTTAATAAATGTTTATTAACTGACTATCAGGACTCTAGACAACACTTTAAATCTATAAGTTACAGAGAAAGTGCCAACCTGCATTAGTGGTGGTAGGAGGGGATCTCTGTACCAATATATATGCTTTATTGTTTAAAGTACTTTAACTTCACAAACAGGCTATAAATACTGAATTTATAGGTTAGATTTTAAAAACTGTTTTAAATATTCCAGTGAAAAATGTCCAATCTACTTTAAATGTTTAACACATATTATTTTTTATTTTGCCTCTATGTATATAAACTTTTGTGGGAGGAAGGAAAGGGAAGAAAGCATAAGCCAATTAAGCTCATATGAATAAGGGAGAAAGATCAAGTATGGATGTGATTGAAAGAGAAAAGGAGCATAATTTTGTGAAGAAACATACCTTTTCCAACATGTGACTAATGATATAGGGACTTCCTCCATTAAAAGGCTCTGGCTGTGAGCTCCCATGGACTTGGTTCCTTGGGGTGGGAAGGTTAGGCTTCTTTTAATCTCTGGTTCATTCTGACTTCACTCTGGAGTAATTCTAGGGAAATCAGGGCATTTTCAACATATGGATAATAAAATACCTATAATGTTAAGAGTGTTCTAGAGAACCTCATAACTCATACTCCTAGCTTATATAAGTGAACTGCGTATTTTGGGGGAGAGAAGGAACCCTGCCTAGGCCAATGTAGGAATCAAGGAAATTCATGCTGTGATCCCTCAATATTTTATTCCATTGCTATCAGATTCCTCCACAAAAGTCCCACTCTGATGCTTCCATGCAATATGGAAATGGCCCTTAGATATGCAAAGGCTGGCCCTAAAAGGATTAAGATTTTGCAGATTCTGGAAAGACTTACATGAACTGATGCCGAGGGAAATGGGCACAGCCAAGAGAATACTGTACATAGTATCAGCAACATTGTGCGATGATCAACTATGATGGCTTAGCTCTTCTCAGCAATACAATGATCCAAGACAATTCCAAAGGACTCATGATGGAAAATGTTATGCACACCCAGAGAAAGAACTGATGGAGTCTGAATACAGATCAAAGCATACTATTTTCACTTTTTTTGGTGGTGGTAGTTTTCCTCTTTTGGCCTTTTGGTTTCTTTTACAACATGACTAATATGAAAATATGTTTTACTTGATTACATATATATAATCTATATCAAATTGCTTAGCATCTTAGGGAGGGGGGAGATGAGGGAGAGAGGGAGAAAATTTGGAACTCAAAATTTTTCAAGTTGAATGTTAAAAAATTGTCTTTACATGTAATTGGGAAAAATACTACTTAAAAAGTAAAAAAAAAAAAAAGATTTTGCAGGTTTCACCATGTCATACGTGTTGTCTGTCTCCCATGTCTAAAAGATGTTCTTTTCTCACCCTTTCCTCCTAGGATCCCAATTTTTTGCAAAGCTTAGCTCAAATGCTATCTTCTCCATGAAGCCTTTCCTGACCAGGTCATAGCCCCTCTTCCAAACTATACTTTTTGTTGGTCTCAACATTTATCTTCATACTGGGATCATTTTTCACTTTAGTACTCTTAATATAATTCTTATTGGAGAATGCTTTTTTAAAATTCATTTTCTGTTACTTGCTCTGATTTCATCTTCTATCCACATCTTTTAAAATTTGTGTTTGTTAATCAATTGCTTGCAACCACATTACTCTCTTTAGGCACTTCTCCTTTGCTTCCTCATTAGAATCCATTCTGCTTCCATCTTCAAAAAAGTCATTCTTTTCTTAAAAAATTGTTTATTTGGTTAATTTTAGTTTTCAACATTCACTTTCATAAGATTTTGAGTTCTAAATTTCCCCCCTCTTCCTCCTCCCTCTTCCCCATGTGATTGTGCATGTATAGCCCGTATCAGATTGCAAAAAGTCATTCTCAAGAGCTTTGAATCCCTCTTGGTGACCAACCCTTCAAAATATTAGATCATTTGATGTTATCTCTACTTTTTCTGAATCTTTTGAAATTTGTTCTTTCAAAATCGAGGATACACATCAGACTATGCCAGGATCTCCTCTAATTCTCTTTTATGGATTCTGAGGGATCATTTTTTGCTTTCTACTTCATCATAGTTTCTACTCCCATCAATTCTACTTCAGTTAGTGAGTTCCTTACTTTTGGTCAGAATCAGGCTCCAGCAGGAAGCTGTAAGACCTCTTGCTGCTTCCTTCATGTGAAAAATGAATTAAATTTATTCTATATTGTTTCAGGGGCAAATCTTTGAACAGCAAATAGAAGTTATAAGGAGATACATTTTGGCTCAATTTAAGGAAAAGTTTTCTAACATAAAGGTCCCGCAGTATGATTGTGTCTTTAGTTACTGACTTAGTTTTCTATTTTCTAGTAGATTTGAGCTTCTTGAAGGCAAGGATATTTTAATTTTTTTTGTATCCCCAGAGCTTAGCACAGTGACTGATTCATAGAAGCCCTTTAAATGCTTGCTGACTCAACTTCTTTGTCACTGGGAGTATTCAATAGAAGATTTATGACCACTTGTTGGGAAATACATAAAGGGGAGTCTTTCACAGAGTGGAAAGATGGAATAGATAAGCTCCTTTTCAACTCTCCGAAAGCTTAACGATATAATTATAGAACAGAGATTCTAGCTCCTATTCTTATAGCACATTAAAAAATAGGCTCATATAATCTTAAAAGACGTTTTGTAAATAAGGCACAACTGGCTAGGCACCATTCCCAGCTTCTTCTCTGGCTGGTATTTTTAATATTCAGCACTGGATTTGGAATCAGAAGAGCTCTTTTCAAGACCCAGTTCCAATACTAACTAGCTGAATGACTTTCGGCAAATAATTTAATTTCTCTGATGTTTAATTTCCTCCCCTACAATGCAATAACATCTATCATAATACCTACTTCACATAGTTGTTGTGAGGATCAAGCAGAGAGAACTTAGGAAAGATTTTTTAAAAATTAAAAATGCCATACAAGATGTCCCAAAATGGTTAAGTTGAAGCTTTAATAGCTAAAAACTAATCTAAAACTTTTGGGAGATCCTGTATTAATAATAGCTTTGATCATTATTATTGTTACCTGAGTCAATTCCTTGACTGCCAAAGCAGAGTTTGCTAAGGTGAGGAAATTCAGCAATCTTTATTATTCGTTACTAAAAAGAATTTCAGGCCTAGGAAATTATGTTTGCTGATGAGAGAGGTGCTAAAAAAAACCCCTGAACATTAGTGAGATAGTTGAAGTTAATAAATACCCTAATTAACAGGCAGATGTTGACCATTTGGTCTTTAATAGTATATGTTTCTCTAGCACTTTGAATTCTTTCAAAGAATTTTTGTCCCTACTGCTTCATTTTAACAAGAGAAGCTTCTTGTGTAGGCATTGAAATAGTGAAATAGTCCTTGGGACTAATTCGTTTTGAACTAATGAATCATTTGGGAATTGAAAAAGCAGGAATGTCTTTACCCTCCCTTTTATAGTCTAGTAATAAATAGGGGGAAAATTAAAGATTAATTTAAAAACACAATACAACATGTGAACTTTCTCATATTGACCTGAATTCAAGTCTACAAAAGTTATCTTTACAAAAATAATCTTTCACAATTGTTTGTAACCTGATACTTTGAGGGATCCATTTCACCATCAGCATTTCTTCCACCAATATAAAGCATCATGTTTCATACCTTTTCTTCCTATGCAATTTTTGTCCATATCTTTCCATAAATCTACCCTAGAGGATATTTGCAACAAACATACTTTTCTCTGATTATTTTTATATTCCGGGGCTGTCCGTTTGTCTCTCATTCTCAATATATCATTGGTTTATTTCCTTGTCTGGTCATATATGCCCTCAATAATGCCTTTTATGCTACTTCCTGTGTGCCAGTCATTGTTGGCAATATGCAGCAGCCTACTTATGACTATCATGTATCTGTCTATTACTCTTTGGTAAAGTTAATGTGTAATTCTGCGATTCTGATTCTTCTAGTATCACTATGACCCATGATTCATACCAATACAACTTCCCTGGAAGAATATAAAAGAAATAGGTTTTTATAATAGTGTACAGTTTGGGATTCCCCAAATATAGTCCAGTCCAATCTCATCTTACAGAATTCTAAGCCTCATTCATTGTTTATCTTCAACACCTATCTGATATATATATATATATATATATATATATATATATATATATATATATATGTGTGTGTGTGTGTATGTGTGTGTGTGTGTGTGTATGGTTTGACTAACTTATTGGGCTATCCAATTGGATATTGCAATATCAACATAAACCTTCCATTCACCTTATTTTTCCAAAGTAAATGATTAGGCTAATTTCTTTTGCATTGTATAAACTTCACTAAAGAGATTTTGAACTGTTCTAGGGCTCAGCGCAGTTAGGAAGATGTCTGTAAATAGGAGCACTTGTAGAAATGGGCATCAATAGAAAAAGCTTTTATCTGTCCTCTATATAGACATCTTCCATGATGGGGCATATGCCTGCTTAGATGAACATATATCTCCATGTATTAAAACTTAAAAATTATGTACTCATATACATGCACACGTGTACATGCATGTGCATATATAGGTTCACAGATACATATGTGTGTATGTATGTATGTGTGTATATATATATATATATATACTCTTCATTTGTTATAATATTCATCTGTAGTTCTTAAATTAAATACGCAGGATTTATCATTTGCCTGAGTTAAATAAGACTATTTAAATGTCAGCTATGTTTGGAAATGATAGTTATCTTCCTAATAAGAGATTAGCAAACATTTCCATTATTAACCTGTTGGATTCAACAAACAATTCATTCAACAAATATTTATTGAGTGTTTACCATGTGCAAGCCATTTTGTTAGGCACTGGGAATTAAAAAAATGAGTAAGGCATGGTTCCTTTCCTAAGTATCTGCTTCAATTAGCTTTGTAAATAAAATTACCCGTTCATCACTTTCTTTTCTAATATAGCTGCAAATTTAATCTGAAAATATATCAAGGTGCATTACTACTTCAAAATGTAAAAAAGCATGTGTAAATTTAGGACCTATTTCTCTCTGGCTCTCAGTTGTCAAAACCCTGTTATGAGCTTTTTTTCCCCTGTTCATTTATTTATACTATACTCTATACCAGAATACCTTCCTGGGATACATTTACATGTTGATATCATACCCATCCCTTTATGTCCAAATGAAATTCCAACTTCTTCACAAAATCTTCCTTAATTTTCTTAGTTAGATGTGATCCCTCTCTTCTATTAAGTTCTACCTTGGTATCATGGAAGAAGCACCAAGTTTGGATTGAGAGGACCTCACTTTAAGTTCCACTCCTGCCAATAATTGCTTTAATGACCTTAGGTCAGTTTCTAGGCTTCGGTTTTCCCATAAGATGGTGGGACTACATGTCCTCTAAGATTCTTTCCAGATAATTGTTCCATAAGCTTGTTTATGCCTCTTTTACATTCTTATTGTATTCTATTATAAATTGCAGTTATAATTGTATATGTCTGATGTTCCCTACTGGATTTTAAGCTCCATGAGGGCATGGATCAGTATGCCTTATTTACCTTGGTATCCTCCCTAGTGCCAATCACAATTCATTGACAATAGTGGGTACTTAATATATTCATTTGTGTTCAATGAATGAATATTGAATTAGTAAGCACCACAGAAGATATTTCTTTGTTTTGTTTTAACTATTCATTCTCTTCCACATAATAATTAGTAAATTGCTGATTGTATTTGCACTTAGTTGTTTAAATATAGAGTTTTCTTTTTGAAAGAAAAAAACATAACTAATTAAGAAAGCATTTCATGTTCTCTTTGACTTGACTTTCCCAAATTGTAGCCATGGTACTCAGGAGAACATAGCCTATGGATTTCTACTTTGCTAATCCAAGCCTATAAAATGATGAGATACATCACTGCCCTGCTTCCCTCCTGGTCTCCTACCTTCTTTACCCCACTCATCTCCTACTTCTAACTCTTTCCCAGGCAACTGAAAGAAAATTGACTTAAAATCATTTTTTGAATAAACCATAAGGAGCACCACTGGTACCAAAAGATGATGTTCTTCCTCTTCTCTTTCTGTTTACTGCCCTTTCTTATACTTTTATCTTACTTCTATTAAGACAGAAGCAAATACCAAAAACTAATAACAAAGCTTTTATTAACACAGTGAAAATCTTTCACAAAGTTTACAAAAGCCAACCCATTATTTTCTTTTCTGTGGTTCTAACATAGTAAAACTGTTGAAAGAGACAAGAACTGGTTTGCATTTCTGGTACAGTTACAGTTCAAGGCTAACTGCAAGATAATGTCCCACATTCTCCTGAGGGTCTGGCTGAAGTTCAATGTAAATGAAGATCTTTATTTTAGGTGAGAAAGTAACCTCAATTTGGGGACTGTATCTTTGCTGATTGCTTTGCTAAATTAAATATTTCACACCTGAAAGGGCAGGAGTGTTGAATGTGGGGTTTTCTTGCATTGAATACTGAACATAAGGCAGGAGTTCATATTGTAGAACATTACCCATTCCTCCTCCTGATTCCTCTAACTCCCACCCCCACACACATTGAATAAGAGGCTCACAGAATTTCAGAATTGAAAGAGAGGTCAGGGGCCATTTAGTGCAACATATAACCAATAAAAAGTCCTCTATACAATATACCCCCTCCCAAATTACCATCCAGCCTTTGATAGGAGACTCCCTCTGTTAGGGAACCTACTTCCTCTAGGGGTCCATTTCACTTTTGGATAGCTCTAATTGTAAGGAAGCTTGTCCCTTATATCAAACCTAAATTGGTTGCTGCATAACTTCTACCTATTTCTCCTAGTTCTGACCTTTGAGGACAAGCAGAATGAGGTTAATTCTTCTTCTGTATGACATCTTTTCAAGTATTGAAGATAACGATCATGTCCTCCCATGGACTCCCATGTCTCTTTTCCAGGTTCAGATGGCATGAATTTGAAATCTTTAATCATGTGGTTGCCCTCAGATGGAAATGTATAAAAATGTAATGCCTAGAACTGAACACAGTACTCTAGATATGGTCTTAAAGGGGCAGAGTACAGTGGAAATGTGTGCTCATTATTTTTGAAAGGCATTTCTTTCAGTGTAGCCCAGGTTCATCTTTTTTTGGGGGGGGTGGTCTACCATGTCACACAATTCACAGAAACACAGAATAATAATTGTTTGGTAGACTATAGGATGACATAACTATAGGGTAAACGCTGTCTACAACATTCCCCTTGACTTAGCTAACAGTTTAGTAACTCTATGAAAAAATTAAATAAAGTTAGTCTAGCATGACCTAAACATGATGAAACGACGCTATTTCTTTGTGACTCTCCTCTGCAAATATTCTCTAACCTTTCTTGAATAATCCAATTTAAAATTTTGCTATAAATTAAGTTCACTGAATCATAGTTGATAAGATCCATTTTTCTTTTTTGGGGGGAGGCAATCAAGACATAAGGGGCAGTTGGTTGATGCAGTGTATAGAGCACCAGCCCTGGAGTCAGCAGGACGTGAGTTCAAATCCAGCCTCAGGCACTTGACACTTACTAGTTATGTGACCCTGGGCAAGTCATTTAACTCCAATTGCCTTGCAGAAAGAATGGAAGGAAGGAAGGAAGGAAGGAAGGAAGGAAGGAAGGAAGGAAGGAAGGAAGAAAGGAAGAGAACGAAAGAAGCAAAGAAACAAAGAAAGGAAGGAAGGAAGGAAGGAAGGAAGGAAGGAAGGAAGGAAGGAAGAAAATCAAGACATAAACCATTCTCCAGTCCTTTGTTACCTCTTTCAAATACCAGTCCTAGTAGTTCAGAAATCACACCTACCAGTTCTTTTAGAACCTGAGGAGGCAACTTATCTGGGCCCAGTGACTTGAATGCAGACAGATAAATATATTCTTACTATCTCTTTAGTTATCTTGAACATTATCTCCATGTTCACCATTTGTTGTTGTTCTGCTATTTCTATCATTTTCCTTGGCAAGGGAAACAGAAATAAAAAAACCAGGGAACTGCTTTTCTTTCTGTTGTTGGTTATCATCAATGTGGCACCCTGAATGAGGTACCTATTCATTTTTGAACTTTCTTTTTTCTTTAATATGGATTTTTTTTTAAAAATTGACATTTTTTTTGCTCAGTTTTGTTTGCCAGTCTAAACTGATTCTGAATTATTCTTAGACGACTATATGATATTTCTCTATTTATCTACTGTTAGTTTGCCTTACTTCTTACTTCTTTACATACCTTAAAAAATCAGTTTCATTGGTGAATTCTTCACAAATCCATATTGTTTGTTTTAGCCAACTCCCCCTTTTCCTAGTCATTGAAATATTCTTTGTGTCTTCAAAATCTGTTCTTGAGAATTTCATGTCCCTCCTGAATTGACTTCCCTCCAGAAATTTTAGACCATAGGATCTATTTTTTTTAACTCTGAACCTTTTCAAATCTCCTCTCCTAAAATCTAGGGTGCATATCAGATCATGCCTAGCTCTCCTTTCTCTCCTTTGTTGCAAACTGTAGGAGTGACTGGTCAGCACTTCATAGGGTTACCATCATTTCTCCTCCAGTAACCAATTCCTTCTTGCTGACAACAGAGTAGAGTTCATGGTCCTTCCATCTTTTTAGGAATGAAATTATCATTAAGGAACATTAAGAAGTTATTAGCTTCTCTGCTTTAGGCAAGAAGAATTCCCACTAATATCATAGAAGTAAATAAAATTCCTTTTCACTACTACATCATCAATCTGTGCCAGGTTTATGATCTATTTCCTGAACTCCTCATTTACTTCTTCTTTCTATCCAAGTGATCTATAGAATGTCTGATGACAAAATAGTTTCTGTTTCTCTTTTCATTGATCTTTACCCAACGGCTCTCCACCATGTTCCCCCCATTGATTCTTGAATGTTCTCATATTAACACACAAATTTTGTGCTGTGACCTTCTTAGTATTTCAGTAACAATTTTTCCTGCATTGCAGCATTTCTATGTGCTATTCTTTGACAATTTCTTTCCTTCAACATTCTTTTGTGTTTTAAAGTTCTTTTGATTAGATTTGTGAGATGCCAGAAAAATCATCCTTGACATCCTTGTGTTAGGTGTCCTCCATCCTTGGTCAGGTGAATGATATTCCTTCATTTTAAGCTGAGTTCAGAAATCAAAATTATATTGTCAGACACCGTCTTCTTTTTGACCCTATACTCTTTAAGTGTCTTGCCCAAGATTGTAATCTTTGGCAATTTTGTAGGATCCTTCTGGTAGCATAATTTGTGAGTCACCAAAAATGGGTATTAGTTATACATTTTGAAAAAAATCTTAGTATGTCCTTTCTATCTTAGATAAATGCTCCCTGAAGACAACAGACCTTTCTATTGTTTTTAATCAGTATAGACTAGTGGATAGGGAGCTGGCCTTGGAGTATGTATGATCTGTGTTTAAATTTTGCATCTGATAAATTTTGACTATTAGACCCTAGATAAATCACTTACTTTTTGAAGTGCCCCAGGCAACTCCTAAACACCATAAGTTGTAGAATAGATACAAAACTCATTATCTTTTGTTGTAAATCTTCCATAACTCCTACCTTCCCTATTATGGCAGAGAGCATTGCCATCTTCCCAGTCCTTCAGGCTCACAGCCTAGGAGTCATCCTTGATACCTCATTATCTTTCATCCCTCTCCCTAACTCCCATATCTAAGCTTTTGCCTAGGCCTATTGATTTTACCTCTCCAACATCTTTTAAAAGTGTACTTTTCTCTCCTCTCTGCCTTTCCTAGCGCAGGCCCTCATCACCTCACATCTGGAATAATGTAATAGCCTGCTAGTCTACCTTCCTCTAGTCTCTCTCCACTCCACTTCATCCTCTGTTTAGCCAACAAAGTAATTTTCCTAAAATGCAGGTCACTCCCCTACTCAATAACTCTATATCACTTTCAGGATCAAATACAAAATGCTCTGCTTGCATTAAAGACCCTTCATAACCTAGCCTCCCACCTTTCCAGTCTTCTTACCCTTTGTTATCTGACATGTACTGTCTGATCTAGTGACACTGGCCTCCTGTCTGTTTCGTGAACCATCTTTTGGTTCCGGGTATTTTCTCTGGTTGTCCTCTCTCCCTGGAATGTTTTCTCTCCTCAACTTCACTTACTGAATTCCCTGACTTTTTTTTACATCCCAACTAAAATCCAATCTTTTACAGGAAGGAATCCCCATTCCTCTTAATTCTAGTGCCTTCTTTCTGTTAATTATTTACAATTAATCTTATATTTAACTTGCTTTGTATATTTCTGTTTGCATGTTGTTTCTCCCATTAGATTGTAAGCTCCTTGAAGGCAGGGACTATCTTTTATCTCTTTTTGTATCCACAGCACTTAGCACAGAGTAGGCACTTAGTAAATGTGTGTTGATTATTGATTGTTATCCATCTACATTGAAACAGGGAGCTTTCTTCTTAAGAGTTACCCACACTAATGAAATGACAGGTTTCAATGTCCTTACTTCCTCTCAGCAGAGAGTTGCCAATCAAAGGCATTTTTTTCTTCATCCTCTAATCCTTATTCAATGATCTACCTGGCAGCACTTGTGAAACAATTAATCATTTCTTAGAAGATGAGCAATTGCATTCTTTTTCAGTAAGCTCTCCCCTTTTCATGTTGTTGTTCTTCAGTCAACTCTTCATGACCCCATTTAAAGTTTTCTTGGCAAAGATGCTGGAGTAGTTTGCTATTTCCTTCTCCAGTTCATTTTACAGATGAGGAACTGAGGCGAACATGATTAAGTGACTTGCCCAGGGTCACATAGTAAGAGTCTGAGGCTGCATTTGAACTCAGGTCTTCCTGACTCCAGGCCCTGCACTCTATCCACTATGCCACCTTTTCATAGTGTTAAATTTATTTCTTAGTTCCAATCATTCAGTATTCCTCTTCCCTTCCTCTCTGTGACTTTTTTCATCTCTCTAACCTTATGACACAGGTCTGGATTACTCTTTGCGTAGCTTCTTTTTCTTCCTCATTTTCACACTGAAGTCCTTTTGAGGTTTATTTTTTTAAAATCTTTTTTAAAAGGCTACTTTGTCTCTGAAAACCCATCATGTAGAGAGGCATTCCTTGATTCCCTTCACCTTCTCTTCTTGAAGGGTCCCCAGCATGTGCTTTATGCATAAGAAGTAGACATTTTGGCTGTGGTAAGAATACAAATGTATGCTGAGTACAAGATATAGTCTCAATTTTGTCTTTCTGTCTTTAATACCTCAGTGCTTTGCACATAATAGGTACAGAACAAATGCTTGTGGATTGATGGAAGTCACCAAAACGTACTCCCTGTTCTTCCTTTTTCCTGATGAAAGTTTATGGTCTTTTATCACTTCCTTCTATCTTTACCTCCTTTCCTTCCCATTACAGAATAACTATTGTTCTCTTTAAAATTTAAATCTCTTCACCAGTTTACTCCATTTTATTTGTTTATTCTCTTTACTCTCTTTTATCACTTCTACCATCTTGACAACTAGGGCCAACTTGGCTCTCTTCTCTAAATAAATTCTTCTCTCCTGTTTCTTACTTTGCTTGACCAACAGCCATTTCATTCTCCTTAAATACACCTCCTCAGTTCCCTCTCCTTCTTTAGATTGAATTTTCTGCCTTCAGCTCATCAACATTTTTTTTTTCAAATTTTTCCAAATTCTGTAAAAGTTGCATTCTCTGGAATTTTTAAGTTCAGAGCTCTCCAGATTGGCTTAATAATTTTCTCCTCCTTCCTATTTACCTCAAATTTATTTGCTTTTCCAGGTTTTCCTGTTAATACAACCTTCCTGAGAAATCAAAAGTGGAATTATCAAGTCAGGACACACATGAGAATAACATGCACAAACACATATACACATATGCACACATACTCTCTCTCCCTCTCTCTTTCTCCCTATTATATATATATATATATATATATATATTTGTATATATATATGTATACACACACATATATATCTATCTATTATTCAATTCAACAAACATTTATTGTCTACTATGTGCCAAATACTGTGCTAAGCACTGAATTGCTAGCATTTATATAGCACCTACTATGTGCCAGTCACTGTGCTACGTGCTTTAAAAGTACTATGTCATCTTTTCCTCACAACAACCATGAGAGGTAGGTGTTATTATTATTTTCATTTTATAGTTGAGGAAACTGAAGGAAACAGGGGTTCAGTGACTAATTAAATAGTTGGATTTGAACTCACGACTTCCCAACTCCAGGTCCAGAGCTCTATCCAATCATTCAACTACTGCACCCCATTTAAAGTAATCAAGAGGGTACTCTAGCTTGATAGCTTTATCAAGTGAACACATCTGCTTTTTTTAAATTGTGTTAATATTGTTTTTTTTACATTTCTTAAATCACCCCTTCCCTGTCTCACCCATTTCCCCTCCCAAAAAGCCATCCCATATAACAGAATATTTGAGAACATCTCTGTTGAATCAGTTCACCAAAGGCACCAGACTAATGCACAGCCTTTCACATCCTCTGCATCTTCTATAAAATAGCATGATGGGGCAGAACCAAGATGGTGGCAGGAAAGCAGGGACTGGCTTAAGCTCTCCCCCAAATCTCTGCAAACACCTATAAAAATGGCTCTGAACAAATTCTAGACCTATAGAACCCATGAAATAACAGAAGGAAGCAGGTCTCCAGCCCAAGAGGGCCTGGATGGATGCTGGGAGGGGTCTATCACACCATGCTGGGAATGGAGCATGGCCCAGCAGGGCCGCACCAGGACAGACCAGGTGCGGAGGAGATCAGGCAGAGCAAACCATAGGGCCCTGAATCACTGAGCTGTGGTAGCTACCAGACTTCTCAACCCTCAAATGCCAAAGACAACTTAGCAGGTCAGTGGGAAAACTGCTGGATCAGGGAGAGGAGTGTGTGGTTGGCCCCGGCCAGGTGGCAGAGGTGGTGCAGTGCTGCAACTGCAGCAGCAGGAAGCTCCTGTGGCTGCTTCTAGAGCTCCAGCTGCAGTTGCTTCTGACCCTATGCCTGGTGGGAGGAATCAAGTGGCATATCAGAGTGGGAGTTCAGGGAGCACTTTGCTGGCACACAGGCAGGGTTCTTTTGTTTTGCCCAGCTTGGGTCTGGGTCATGGGCCTGGTTGGCAGTTCTTGGAGGAGGAGGACTGCTGGTGTGGCAGAGCTTGCTGTGTAGAAGTAGCTCTGAAAACAGCAGCACAACACCCTGAAGCTTGGGACAAAGCACTCCCCATTCTGAAGCCAGTCATACCCTGACAAAAACCTCAAGGGTCAATTAGTTGGCTGGGAACATGGCCAGGCAGCGCAAGATTCAGACTCAGACTCAGACTATAAAATCCTTTTTTGGTGACAAAGATAAAAACATACAGCCAGAAGAAGTCAACAAAGTCGAAGAGCCCACTTCAAAAGCCTCCAATAAAAATATGAATTGGTCTGAGGCCATAGAAGAGCTCATAAAGGATTTGGAAAGGCAAGTAAGAGAAGTAAAGGAAAAATTGGGAAGAGACATGAAAGTGATGCAAGAAAATCATGAAAAACAAGTCAAAACTTGCTAAAGAAGACCCCCCAAAATACTGAAGAAAATAACACCTTAAAAATAGAATAACCCAAATGGCAAAGATGCTCCAAAAAGCCAATAAAGAGAAGAATGCCTTAAAAGGCAGAATTAGCCAAATGGAAAAGGAAGTCCAAAAGACCATTGAAGAAAATACTACCTTAAAAATTAGAATGGAGCAAGTGGAAGCTAGTGACTTTATGAGAAATCGAGAAATTATAAAACAATAGCAAAAGAATGAAACAATGGAAGACAACGCGAAATATCTCATTGGAAAAACCACTAACCTGGAGAATAGATCCAGGAGAGATAATTTTAAAATTATTGGACTACCTGAAATCCATGATCAAAAAAAGAGCCTAAACATCATCTTTCAAGAAATTATCAAGGAAAACTGCCCTGTTATTCTAGAACCAGAGGGTAAAATAGAAATTGAAAGAATCTACTGATTGTCTCTTGATAAAGATCCCCCCCCCAAAAAAAAACTCCTAGGAATATTGTAAACAAATTCCAGAATTCCCAGGTCAAGGAGAAAATATTGCAAGCAGTCAGAAAGAAACAATTTGAGTATTGTGCAAACACAATCAAGATAACACAAGATCTAGCAGCTTCTACATTAAGGGATCAAAGGGCTCAGAATATGATATTCTGGAGGTCAAAGGAACTAGGATAAAAACCAAGAATCACCTACCCAGCAAAAATGAGTATAATACTCCAGGACAAAATATGGATTTTCAATAAAATAGAGGACTTCCAAGCATTCTTGAAAAAGAAAAGACCAGGGCTGAAAAGAAAATCTGATTTTCAAATACAGAAATCAAGAGAAACATGAAAAGGTAAACAGGAAAGAGAAATCGTAAGGGCCTTACTAAAGTTTAACTGTTTTGGTTACATTCCTACATGGAAAGATAATATTTGTAACTCATGAAACCTTTCTAAGTGTAAGGGTAGTTAAAGGGAATATGCATATACATATACATGTACATATAAATATATATGTATACACACACACACATATGGACAGAGGGCACAGGGTGAGTTGAATATGAAGGGATGATATCTAAAAATAAATAAATAAATACAATTAAGGGATGAGAGAGAAATATGTCGGGAGAAGGAGAAAGGGAGAGATAGAATGGGGTAAATTATCTCACATAAAAGTGGCAAGAAAAAACAGTTCTATTGGAAGAGAAGAGGGGGCAGGTGAAAGGGAACGAATGAATCTTGCTCTCATCAGATTCGGCTTGAGGAGGGAATAACACACACATTCAACTGGTATCTTACCCTACAGGAAAGTAGGGGGGAAGGAGATAAGAGAAAGGGGATTATAGAAGGGAGGGCAGAGTGGGGAAGGAGGTAATCAAAAGCAAACACTTTTGAAAAGGGCCAGGGTCAAGGGGATAAAATTGAATAAAGGGGGACAGGATAGGATAGAGGGAAATATAGTTAGTCTTTCACAACATGACTGTTATGGAAGTGTTTTTCATAATGATACATGTGTGGCCTATATTGAATTGCTTGCCTTTTCAAGGAGGGTGGGTGGGGAGGGAAGAAGGGAGAAAATTTGGAACTCAAAGTTCTAAAAACAAATGCTCAAAAAAGTTGTTTTTTTTCTTTTTTTATGTGCAACTGGGAAATGGGATATATAAGCAATGGGGTATAGAAATCTATCTTGCCTTACAAGAAAGTAAGGGGAAAGAGGATAGGGGGAAGTGGAGTGACAGAAGGAAGGGCAGAATGGAGAAAAGGGCAATCAGAATATATGACATCTTGGAGTGGGGGGAGGGTTGAAATGGGGAGAAAATTTATAACTCAAAATCTTGTGGAAATCAATGTTGAAAACTAAAAAATATTAAATAAAAAATGCAGATTAAAAAAATAAAATGGCATGCCAGTTCAGAACTTGGCACTTGAATATCTGGAAGAACAATTGAGAGGGAATCTTTTGGGGGTAGGTAGAGCAGAGCTTCTGTCTCCTCCTTCCACCTTAAAAGAATTCAACCATGTGAAGGTCAACCTATTTGGATTTCTTATTAGCATTCCTTCAGCATCCCAGGAATAGCTATGACTGGTGGTGCTCTATGCCTCAGGAGTTAAAGACAAATAGACACAACAGGAAAAGAAGCATTAAGAATCCCAACAGAATGTCACTCTAGGCTTAAAAGGAGTTTCTCAGGAGCCTACAGATGGAGAAAGGGGCTCCTAATAAGCACAATTTGTGAGTTTTTCCCTTTGCCACATGAGCTCTCTAAGTTTGAGCCCACGTCCCCCTAGACCCTGTATGTACTAGTGGGAGGGTATATCACAGATCTTTGAGAGGTATGTTTATACCAGCTGTTACTACCTTAGTAAATACCTGCTCCTAAAGGGTAATTGTTCTGGCTAATTAATTGATATTAATACTCATTGGGGTGGGTATACCAGTAGGGGTTTATGAGTTACATCAGATAGACACACCTTAGACCCTAAAGGTCCTCTAGAACACTAAAGGGAGAAATTACATCCAGCTTCTGATGACCCTACCTGCCAGTGTGAGTGGAGGATTAGAAAAGAAAGAATAACTATAATAGCTACTATTTATTTAGCATTTGAATTTATCATTTAAAATACTACTGTGCAATAAAAAATGATGAACAGGAAGGTTTCGGAAAATCCTGGAAAGACTTGTATGAACTGCTGCAAAGTGAAATGAGCAAAACCAGGAAAACATTGTACACAGTATCAGCAACATTGTATGATGATCAACTATGAATGACTCAGCTCTTCTCAGGGACAGGATGATCCAAGACAAGTACAAAGGACTCATGAAGGAAAATGCTATCCATATCCCAAAAAAGAACTAAACAACTCTGAATGCAGATTGAAGCATATTTTTTCCACTTTATTCTTTCTCATTTTTTCCTTCTGATCTGTTTCTTCTTTCACAGTTGTGAGTAATATGGAAATTTTTAAACATGATAGTACATGTATAAACTATATCAAACTGCCTACCATTTTCAGAAGAGGAGAGGGGAGGCAGGGAGAAAAATTTGGAACACAAAATCTTGTAAAAGTGAATGCTAAAAATTTTCTTGACATGTAACAGGGAAAAAGAATAAAGTACTATTAAAATAAATTTAAAAAATTAATTTACCATTTGAGATTTGCAAAGCTCTTTTTATAGGTTATCACTTGACTCTCAGAACCACCCTGTGAGATAGGGGCTATTTTAATTATTCCCATTTTTTTTTCAGATGAGGAAACTGAGCCTGAGAGAAGATAAGAGATTTCCTTTCAGTTATACAGCTTGTAAGTGTTGTAGGTTGGATTTTTTGTTGCTATTTTAAAAATAAATTTATTTAATTTTTAATTTATGGAATAAAACAAGTATTTCCATAACACAGAATAACAACAGCAATAAAAGATGATTGCACATGAAACTGCAAATCTATTATGTACAACTTGCTATTCCTTTTAAATATATAATAGTTCACAGTCAACAGCCTCAGTTGCTTAAGGTTATTGGATTTGTCCAAGTTTACAAAACTAGTAAGTCTCTGGGGCTAGATTTGAAGTCAGGTCTTCCTGACTCTATGTTCAGCACTTTCTCCAACATACCACTGAGCAGCCTTGGTAAATCCTCAATTCTTAGCACAGTACCTGACACATAGTAGGTGCTTAATAAATGTTTATTGATTGATTTATTCATTCACTGGCAAACTACTGCATTCAGTGTTATCTACTAAGCAAGATCCAAAAACCTTAGGCTGGCATTCATTGCCTTTGATTTTCTGGCTCCGATCTATCTTTCTAGGTTTATTGCTGTAGGATGGATTTGAATTCAGGTCTTCTTGCCACTAAATCCAGCATTCACTCCTCCACCTAGCTACAATTCCATCTGGCTAGAATGACAGATGCTACACTGCATAAAAATCTAAATTCGCAAATGAGATAAGTTATAGATGAATATTCACATTATAAAATAACTATTTGCTTTACAAAAGAATTCATCAACTAGAGTTCTTTTAATAGCAGGTTCTGGAACTACATTTCAAATAGGGAACTCCTTTATAAATAAAATCTCCTAAAGCATCATCACATATATAAGAGCTGAAGTCCAAGTTAGAACCGAAGTAATTTTATGGGAATGCAAGAGTGATGGAAATATTTTAGAAATGTATATTTCTCATCATGGATACCTACTGCATGGGTTGGCAGTGTAACTGACAAAATCTGGGCAAATTTAGAGAATTTTTCAATACAAGGGATGAAACCAAAATATGCAGCAGAATTATGACTTGATTGTTACAAGGTTTTTGGAATTATTAATAAAACTGAACAAGTAGGTGAGAGTTGTTGAAACATGACTGCAGGAAATATTAGTTGGTTTAATTAAAACCCTTCTTCCCAACCAAATATTTTATTTTCTTCAAATGGTCCAAATACTGCAAATAAGATCTTCTAGGGCAGAGATTTTCAAACTTTTTGTCTCAGGACGCATTTATACTCTTTAAAATTATTGAGGACCCAAAGAGTTTATATTTATGTGGATTACATTTATAGATAGTAAATATATTAAAAATTAAAATGGCTAAAATTTTTGAAAAATATTTATTAATACATTAAAATAGTGATAAATTCATTACATTTTAACATAAATAGCCCCCTTTTAAAAAAAACACCTAAATTTAGTGTGAAGAGTGGCATTGCTTTACATATTTTTGCAAATCTCTTTAATGTCTGGCTTAATCAAAAACAGCTGGATTCTCTTATCTGCTTCTGCATTCGGACTGTTGAGATGTACTTTGGATGAAGTATATGAAGAAAATCTGGCCTCATAAATGTATTGTTGGAAAAAGGAGAAGTATTTTATTTTATTAGCCTTTTCAGATATTTGTGCATATTCTTCTGTAACACTACAATAAAATCTGACAAGTGGTAATCTCTTAAAGGTTAGTTGTGATGTGGAATCTGAAACCATATGAATGAATGAATGAGAGTGAAAGACAGAAATAGTGCCTTAGTATCATTATGAAGGGTTTCGATTTTGCAGATGTCCTGAAAGGATCTCAGGCATTTCCAGGGGATTGCAGACCCCCTTTTTTGAGTACTGATGATTTTGGAGGTCTAAGCTCTAGGGTCAATAGATGGGTGTATCATTTTCCCTTTGCATCTTTTTAAATGTATAAAGCCCTCTTGTCCCATTCACAATCCTCATGACTTTCCAGACAAAAATATTCTTTCTTGGCCTTCTAGTACATATGTTATTTTTTCTATTAGAATGTAAGCTCTTTACAGGCAGGGAATGTCTCACTTTTGTATTTGTATTTTTATTCCCAGGACTTGGCACAGTGTGCAGAATATGCTAATTTTTAATATATTTTTTCATTTTTTCATTCATTCACAAAAATGGCAGGACATCAAGGTATATTTTTTCTAAAATATTTTTTAACTTGCCAGAAAGGTATGTGCCTATCAGGATGATACCCAGCTGTTATAAGTAAGGATAGGAGAAAAAAGATATAGTGTGGGGCCTTCACTTGACAAAATGAAGGAAGTCCCTGAATCCCAAGTCAACAATCTATAAGACAGTTGGAGAATGGAGTCAGTAGAAAAGATAGTTTTCCCATCAGGTATAAAAGTGATTCAACATTATAGGCCTTGCTGAATGAACAGGAGGAGTTAAGGGATTTAGGGAATCTCTTCAAATTTAAGTGCAAAACAGTTAGTGCTATATTTTGAGGGCCAGTTCTCTCCTTTTAGGTTTCATATTCTTTGGTTAACTTTAATTGTACCTAAGGAGAAATTTCACTCTCAAAATTAAGGTGATCTTTTCAGTTCATGGCACTAGGCTGAAGTAATTTGCTAATCCACATGGCTTTATTTCCAGGAATTGGAAAAGGAAGGAAAATGAAGAACATTCTTCCTATTGTTGGTATTTGTGAGGGAAATTAAATCACAGGAAACAGGACTGAAGGGAGATTGGTATTGAACTATAGTCCTCTACTAGAGTGGCCCAATACACCCACTGATGTAATTTAAGCTTAAGGCATTCAAATAAAGAAGCTCCAAATTTTTCAGTTGTGATATTTGCAATAGAATCCCCACGTTTGGAGGAATTACAGAAAAGGGATATATTTGAAATACTCATCTTCTCCCAGAACACACATGGTCTTCCTCCTTCACAGCAGGAAAAGGTAGTTAAAGAATCAAATGGCTTCAGGGGAGTTTATAAATGAAGAGTCTTTGTGCTAAGGTAAGGGGCATGAAGTCCTCCAGACAAGGCTCAGTGCACGAAAAAGGTGGAAAGGCTAACAAGATAAAAAAGATGGTCTAGAGGGAAGTTAGAGACTGGTATTTAGAATTGCAGTGCACAGCTTGAAACCCAGAAGGGATGCCTTAGAACCTTGGAGGAAGGCAAAGACATTATCTTCAATAACTGATATCCACTTGCCATCAACTCTGGGGGCAAATGTTTAGTGATGAGAATACATTAGTCATATATTTCTGTAGTTCCATCTCTCCAATACTGAGGAATTGGAACTTCTCAGGGAGAGCACCCTGTGAAGAAACCCTGGTGTTTTCTATGTGTTCTGAAGTACCAGCTTAGGGAAAGAACAGAACATAGAAAATGACAAATGGGAATGTAAGTCAGGAACATTCTGTGGTTTACTGGGGAATAGGAATGTAAGCCACAGACACCAAAGGTACAAATGTCAGATTTTCCACTTAATATTTAAGAGATATTTGAGCACTTATAAATATTTGTATACATGCATCTATGAAGTCCCTTTGAATACTGAATCTAGCATTATTTCAGACGTAGTTAAATTATTGCATGGATATGGACTTGTGGTATAGAGGAATTGAGACTCAGCCTTGGAATCATTAAGATCTGGGTTTAAGTCCTGCTTCTTGACATATCCTGCTTGTATGACCTTGGATAAGTAACTTCACAATGCCCCAAGGTAACTCTCAAAGACCATAAACTGCAGGATATGGACCAGCATACATTTGTAAAGAAAGCTCCTTCCTCAAGACTTCCTTATACTGACAATTTCTTGTCCTCCACCCCCTACCATGTTCTCTGTTCATTTGTTTAATGTATTTTAAATGACTCAAATGACGATTGTAGTTATAAGCAGACCATAGAATTTTATCAGTGGTGACTTGGACACTTCAAAAGATGCCATAAAAGATATAATTAAGGACATGTGACCAGAAAAGGAGATGGGTCAGTCATATAGTGAGATTGACAGGTAACAGATGAGCAGCTTGAGTGTTCACTGATATCCACAAACTATTAAATGGACTGGAAGAATCCCTCTGCTGCATTAGGTCTATTCTCCATGTAAGACTTACAGAATAAAACATGAGCAAGAATCACACAGGTATGGATGGGTGGCATTCTGCGCCATTTGAAGGAACACTCACACTGGGATCTATTCTCAGATCTGTCAAAGTATTGATAGCAGCTCATGCTCACACAGGAGGGAGCTTACAACCTAAAAGGTCAGGACTTAGTAACAGACAGGATAACATTTACAAGCATATACATATGAATACATCTCTAGAGCTATATCTACATACAGGTTCATAGAAGCATAGTTATAAACAGAGTTCTAAAAAAAGTGGATCGATGCACCAGGTTAGAGATATTCTGTTAAAGGTATTGAAAGGCCTGGATCTAGGACATGGAGAATGGATGATAATGGAGCACTTAAGCAGGATGAAGTCAGTCAATTCAAAATTGTGAAGCCTGTGATTAGGAAGGTAACCCATTTGGTCCAATTCGTATAGGAAAACCTATGTGAAAAGAAGAGGTTATAATTTAGCAAATAGCATGTTTGGCCTGACCTACTATTTTAAAGTCCTGTGTGATCATCAGATAAAAAAATACAGTGTGAAATAAAGTCTTAGATTTAGTTGGCCTTCTTTATTTCTTTCCTAGGCTGAAAAACCCACCCCATATCTCATTTTATGTATAG